>NW_024870727.1:9517500-10032500 GCF_019054845.1 Dipodomys spectabilis
ATATCAAAAGTAGTAGTGGATTTTTTTATTTCCCCTCTCCTGACAAAGTGTAGATAGTTGTCTTTTTGGTGAGATTGTTTTCAAATTATTTGTGATGTGGATCTTTCCACAAGTCCATTTACACCACCTCCCTCCACATGTCACTACAAAAGAAATTCATCTCCTGAATGAGAGGGGGCACTTGGTGATTGAGTGAATTGCGTGACATGTTCGTCAGCATCCTCAGACCTGGCCCACCTCCATCTCAGCCACAGACCCAAGCTGTCATCTTGAGTTGAGTTCCCAGGTAACAGTGAGGAGGGACGTATACCTCTCCCCCGCCTAGAGGTTCAATTCGGTATTTTGTTTTCTTGTGTTCCTTCTTCCTTCTCTTTTGCTATGTCTATAAATGGCTTCCTTCTCTTTTACCCCAAACCAATATTTTCTGGGTATCTAAGCCAAATGCTGTGGTTTCCTGGGAACGTAAGGTGATGTTGGTGGATTTCTAGAACCTAGGGATAACAGTTGTTCTTTGCTCTTTTTCTTTCTTTTCTTTTTATCAGAGTTTGGGGGTCATACATTTGTTTTCATGTTTTCAGCCAATCTTTGAATTAGAATGAAGACCGGATAAATCAGTCATCTGCAGATGAGATGGTCATTTGGATCACCAGGGAACATAGAAGAATATAAATTCCCTCATTTTTGTCCACGCGGTATTATTTATGAGGTCTACCATAGGCAAGGATTCTGTATTTGAAAACTCACAGGTTATTCTTATCTTTGTGCAGGTTGGATCCAAGGCTGAAGATCTCTTTTGAAAACTAGTTGGCTCATAACTGATGGTCCCTATTAATTCCTTTCCTATGTTTGCTTTCAGATCTTAAAATCCTTGACAGTTGGCTTGGTGTCTGTGTTGTGTCTTTCTTTCTATGTGTAGATATGCACCAGACTAGACAGTTTGATTGGCATACTAGAAAACATGACTTCTCTATAGTAGTCTTCCTTATCAATGAACTTGCCTATGTGATTTTTGATGATTTTAAAAGAAAGAAGTAGGATACCATATAAATCAAAGAATTAGGGATTGAAGATCCGCAGGAAAGCCCATGATGCTCCTATCTTTCAAATAACCACCAATAAGGCAGAAGTGCAGTTGTGGCTTTAAGCCACTTTAGGTGGTAGAGTGCCAACCTTGAGTGAAAAAGCTAAGGGACAGCACCCAAGCTCTGAGTTTAACCCCCAGTACTGGCACAAAAAGGGAAGGAAAAGAAAGAAAGAAAGAGAGTAAAAGAAAGAAAGAAAGAAAAGGAACAGGAGAGAGAATGGAAGGGATCCAGAATGCTTCATTTGCCCATCTGATTATGAAAACAGGACTTCAGGCATTTTAATGAGCAGCTGAGAAGAAAGAGTAAAACAGAAATTAGAGGCATGTTAAGAAGGAGGACAATTAACAAACAGAGCTTAGATACTTTTCTCTAGTACCACCACAGGGACTTAGACATCTAAGACAGTTAATGCTGGCCTAAGGAGCCAAGAATGATTTTTTGTCCAAGGAGTTTTGCTTGGTTTTCTCGATGGTCTCATCATGTGATGGCGCAGTAGATCTGTTCTGCTTAGCTGGGTTTACTGAAGTCCCACCAATGTGAGCTGCACGGAGTGGGGTCCTATAGTATAAAGCAAGTACTTCTCGCTCTATTACTCAGCTGAATCAGAGAGGAAAGTGGGAACACAAATAGAGATAAAGAAGTTAAAAAATAATCATTAAACTTGCTTTACTTTAATTTAAAAATTAGCTGGGCCTCTAATCCCAGCTACTCAGGAGTCTGAGCAGTAAAGATGGTGGTTCAAAGCCATTCTGAACAAGAAAATGCAGGGAATTCTCATGTCCAATTAACCAGTAAAAAGAAGCCAGAAGTGGAGCTGCAGTTCAAGTGGTGAGAGCACTAACCTTGAAAACAAAAGCTCAGGGACAATGCCCAGGCACTGAGTTCAAGCCCTAGTACCATCACACACACACACACACACACACACACACACACACACACACACACACACACACACACACACACACACACACACACACACGTCAACCAGAACCATCTCTAGCTATAAAACTTTAAAAAAAACCTATAGTAATTCTCCTCTGTAACAACTAAATGTAATAGGAAGTTTCCTTCAGTTTCTGGATGATAGTACCCCTTATAATTGATAGTCTGGCCATAGGATGTTTAAGATTGTAGAGGAATATCTCCCCATTTTTCTGCTTATTGGGGCTATATACCCAATCTGTGACTCACGGCACCTCAGAATCTCTCTGTGTGGACAGGAATAGGGCGCCCACCATATGATGTGAGGGTGGGGGGAGTCATGGCCCTCCCTCCCTCCCCCCTCTCCCCTGTCCTTCACACACCTGCCTGTGACATCCCTCCCTTTGTGGAAGCACTGTGCATTTCACACTGCACTGTTTTCAGGGGTGACCTTCATCGGGAAGGGCAGAGATAGTAAGGGAATGCGTTTACAGCCGATCACAAGGGCATCTAGGAGTCAGATTCTGGCTTCACACCATCATCAGACTTCCCTGTTTCCTGAATATCTAAACTCTCACCATCAGACTTCTTCCTAATGCTCAAATAGGAACTTCTTGGTCTTCCTACTTTTATTCTGGTCTCATAGGATTTAGGAGTTTTATAGTTTTAAAAATACTTATTATTGAAATGGCTGAATAGAGGTACTGAATCTCACCTTTTGTGATTTACTGTCTTGTTTAAGTCTCATCTTCTCACTTGAAGAGGTCTCTCTAAAAGTTAGAATTGTTCCAAAACTGTATCATCCTGCCAAAATAGAATTTGATAAGCAATATTATCATATATACTTGCATTGTTAGCAGATGCTTCAGAGTGATTGCTGAAGATGACAGTGAAGCATTCAAAAACTGATTTGCCTTCCATTGAGCTTTCAAATACGATCTGTTTTTTCTTGGGAAGGCTGGCTCTGGAATGTAAGTCTGTGTTGACCACCATCCAGGGCTGAGTCTGTGAGTGCTGTGAGTATTTTCTGTTCTCTTTAACTTGATTGGGTGCCATCCCTGTGGCAATCTGTGAAGCCAATTAATAGGAAAAGTAAGTTATATTAATCTCTTTTCGGCTGTGCAAAAAGTCAAAATGTAATGGGCAAATTCTACTAAGTGTGAAAAATTACCCCACTTTGTCTATTTCATATTTCTCAACCTCTCAAATTAATGACTTTTGGGGGAAAATGTGTGCATCTCTGTAGACAGGGAGAGTTTATGAATGTCGTGGGGGGGTTGAGGGGGGGGAAGGACTTCAGGTAGGAGAAGAAAGATATTTAATCAATGAATTATACATTTGTCATGCTTTCACATGACTGGTTGTTTAGAAAGACTATTGTGGAGACTTTTTTTTTTAAAGAACTGCTTTATATAATTGATAATAAAATAGGTTTGATGGAGGAGTGGCTTAGATTTGAAGTCACTCCAATGATTTTGATGGGATTTTTGGCAGTTCTACTTGGAGCTGATATAACCACATTTTTATAAGTTCTATACAACTGCTACAATACGAAAGTACTTAGGATCCAGATTTCCTCTTGGCCTCCCATGCCAGTCCATGTGGCTGGGGATCTGGGCTTCTCATGGTCTCACACATTTATGTCTTGCTCCCACTGCTTATTCTGTGGGGCATTCTGGGGTTTCCTGCCCAAGTTTCATAAATCAACCCTGTTATTCTTTCCTCTGGGAAAGTCATTCTTGAGGTTCCATATTGAGTCTGTGTTCTGATCTCTGATCTAAAGGTGTTGTATGGCTTCTCCCCTACAGAACTGTGATGGGGAGAATTGGACTAGAATTCTAGTAGGCTGTTCCTGGGTCCATCCCACAATTAGAGCATTAATTCTTCTAGGCAGAGCCTTATTTTCTTCTAGAAGAACTTTTAGGATATTCTAACATCCATCCAGAATGTTTTCTAAACTCAACTAAGATCACTATTAATATTCACTTAGGAAGGTCAATTTTCAGTCTGCTTACAAGGCATGGAAATAGAGCGAGGGACTCTTCTTCCCATGCTAGAGTTACCTACTTTTATACAACAGAAGATCAGAGTTGTCATAACTTAACACATTTCTTCCAAACAATTGCTTCCATGTGCCAGAAATGGACACAACAAATAGTTTTATTATGCAGCCATTATATCTGTGGCTTTTGATTTCATATATAATACCTTTCACACATTGGCTACATCATTTGATTTGAATGTGAATGACAGTGTTGAGAAACAAGGTTCCTTTTATTCAATTTTTGCTGGAGAGAAAACTGATCCTGGAATAATCCATTCATTCAACAGACATTTGAGTTTAAAGCAGGAGGTAGGCCCAGTGACGCGGGGAAGGTCCACATGACAGATGTGGTCCGGGACTGCACTCTAATGGGAAAGAAAGATGTTAAAAAATGAATGCACAATTGTTCAATGGCTATCCTGATTGATGCTAGGAAGAAATAGGCATGCCGTTGTATACAGAAGACAGAGAACAGAAGAAGAATTAGCAAAGATGACTCAAGCAAGCAATGCCTATGTTGGGAAGGAGGGGGGAATGCATGAATTATTTGGTGAAGTGGAACAAGGAATCAATGTATGGGAAGTAGCTTTGTGTCTTTGAGCTGCTGAAAGGAAGTGTGGAGGGAGCCCTGGGAAAATAGAGAAAGAATAAGTGTCTAGGGCATGCCCTTCTATGCTGGTGGGCGATGTGGCTAGATGCAACACCATCATCATCATCATCACCATCACCATCACCACCACCATACCACCAGGGTCTTTACCACCATCATCATCATCATTACCACCATCACCATGATCACCATTGCTGCCTTTGTCTCATCATTGTTGTTGTCGTCGTCGTCGTCATCACCATCATCATCATCATCATCATCATCATCATCATCATCATCATCATCATCATCATCATCATCATCATCATCAGTTTCAGTAGGAAGCACATGCAGGCTGTTGGGTTTGTCTTTCCACACAGCTTTAGAGAAGTTATAATGGCCTTAAGACAAAATACAGTAAAAAGGGGAGAGGTGAGTTGGCCAGAAAATGCAACCAAGAGCCTGGGATAATACAAGGCCTGGAAGCCCTAACCACACTGAGGGATGTTTGTTTACCTCCTTACTCCACAGCAGGGCAAGTTGCTCCCTGCCTCCAGCTGGGTCATCATCTCACTCTCTTTGTTTTTCCCCACTGAGATGCTTTGGGGGGTGCTTACTTCAAGTTCTCCCAGGTCTTGGAGCCAGAGGAAAGCTGTGAACATTTCCAGCTTCATTTTAACTAAATTAACTAGACTTCCAACCTCAGTGTCAGCGAACAATGAAAGCTTACCAGTGAACATATGAAACAGAAATGAAATTAGCCAGCAGTAGGAAACTACAAACAGCTGAAGTATTCAGTTGTTAGCCATTTGAAGGATTAACTTCTAAATCATGTAGAGCTCCCTTGGTAGTTTAACTAGTTGGGCACTCAAGGGTATATAAAAACACACTTTAAGGTAGAAATGTATTTCTTCACCTATAAAATAGAGATTTACTGGCAGGTTGTGATATTATTAATACTGGATTTCCTTGCCGTGGCCTGTGAACTTAATCATATTTTCTTTTGCTTTCCTTCGCTCACAGCCTTGCACTGGGTTTCAAAACAGCTATCATAGAAGTGACATTGTCCCAGGCCAGGCAGGATAAAAGTTTCTGGAATGGCTGCCCAGAATTATCTAAAAAAAACCCTGCTTATGTCTCTAGAATTCCACTCTTGTCTTGGGCCATTGTTTAGGACACTCCAGATTTATACAGCTCATTGGATATTCAACTAGGCTGAAAGATTTTATTTGATGGTTATTTCAATAATAATTATAGAGGCTGCCAAACTCTTCTTACCCTGTTCACAAACAAAGAAAAAAATAAACCCACCATCATAACCATAAAAGCACACCAGTATGATGTTTGTGTTCTACCTTAAAACTCAGTTTGATGTTTCTTGAAATATTAGTAGAGCTGCCCAGAGCTTAACAGCCAAAGAAATTCCACTAATGGTCATTACCATCAATTATTTTTATATGTTTCATCAGCATTTGTTAAGAATCCATGAACTTCTCTAAAAAGAATGTTGGCAATTTGGGTTTTAATATTTCATTAAAACAAAACCACTAGTTCACCTATGTATTTATTCAATTGGCAGCTAATTGAATCATTAGGATTGATGAATTTTATATGGAGGTTTTTTCCTCTAAAAATACAAGGTTAGAAAGCAGCTGGCAGAGACTGTTTTGTGACTTTTCTATCATGCAAGTCTCTGTTTTTATGTCTTTAATTTCCCTGTCCCCAAATCAATTTGAGGAGAGAGCCACAAACTGGCATGTCTCTTTTCTTTCTTTATTTAAAGAGGTCGAAGTGAAAGAAGAAGGGGGAAAAAAAAGAGTAGAATCACCAAGAAAACCCTAAACAAATAAAGTACAAACACAGAGTGACAAGCCACTCAGACCCTGGATTGGTTATGGATGAGACGACAAGTATATGATGAAATTAATGACCCTCTGTCAACTTTTTAGATCTCACTTTTAAAGAGAATGGACCAAAAATCAATAGCCCCCAAACCACCAGTACTCCAGTGAACCAGTCTTTCATTTATCTTGCTGTTGGCACTCAGATAGAAATTCAACCAAGCAGAGCACAGAGCTTTCCCTGGGAGACATTGTCATAGGCAATGTGTGAGCACCCAGCTCAGGGTCAAAGGTGTGCACTAGGGCTTCTCTGAAAAGGACCCACTTCTCAACACCATTATCTGGCTCCTGTTTTCAGCTAGATGCCCACTTGGCCATCAGCATGTCAAGTGCTGGCGTCTGTTTGGTTGCCTGTAAGCCCTGGGTGGCTGAGGAGTCTAATGCTTCCATGTTTGTACTTTGAATCATTAAATGTTGTCTTTGGCCGCAAATGTGGAACTCTACAGTCAAAGTACAGTAGACACGTTTTCAAGGTGCAGGTTTGGGGTTAGTTAGGGTGGGGTTCAGGAGGTAGATAGGTCTGCCTGGGACCGCAAGAGCAAGGCCTGGGGTTCAAGACCACCTCTTTCCCCAGAGATGCCTAGCTGTACAATATTACCAGGGCCCTCTGCCCTCCCCTTCTTTTCCTTCTCTCTTCTTTCAAAGCAGACAGAGAGAAAATATATTTGAAAGGGAAAAGGAAGCAATGAGAGACTCTTGACAGGGGCCCCAACAGGACTCCTCTCCGAGGGTGGTTTTTACAGTTCGGAGCCCCGCCACGTCGTCTCCCCGCTGGCTTCGCGCCCGTTGCTTGCTGGCTTGCGCATGCTCCGTCCCGGCTCTTGTCATTGGTTGAGCAGACACCCCGGGGCAGTACGAGGAGGATTTATGCGGGAACCCAAGGCATTATGGGAAGGAGACTGCGCGGGAATCCAGGGCATGGTGGGAAGAAGGAGCGCCATGGTGGGACCCTTGTTCTCTGCCACATGTTATGGCTCGCTCTTTATCTCTAACAGTTCCCCCCTCTTCCCCTCACTCGCCCCTCTTTGGTGGAGACCCTAACTGCCATCGAAGAACAGGGGTGGCGACGGCTCCGGGCCACTTCTCCAGGGCAGAGTCGGGCCTGGCGGTTGGGGTTCCTCCGGGAAGGGTCTGCGCTGTTCGGGGATCACAGGTGAGATTCTGGAGGCAGCGGCTTGCGTGCAGCTCCCTTTGGAGAGCTGTTCACAGCCGTGCACCCTGGTTTCCGAGGAATGAGTTATTTTCCAGGCCTACTGGAAGATGAGAGGGGAGAGGTGGCCCCTCTGCAGCACACGGGGGGCCGGAACCCCGACTCCAGAGAGTCAGTGATTGTGCAAAAGAAGGCAGCGTTAGTGGTTGTGCAAAAGAAGGCAGCGTTCCAGACGCCAGGGGAGTGGCAATTGAGCTTGTAATTTTTGTGGGGACCCTTGGAAGCAACCACTTATCTCTCAAATTGAATTTTCTAAAAATCAAATAGGTTAGTCCATCAAGGGGGATTTTTCCTACAGTGAGGAGGGGGGAGAAACACATTAAAATTGTGAAAGATAAATTAATCCAAACCAAGTGTTCAATAGCACCGTGAACAGCGGAGGCCAAAGTGAAATGAAATGATGTCATTATGTGAAAATGGATGTCAGCACACAAAGGGGAAAAAAAATCAGTGGAAAATGAGGAGATCACATTTTGATGATAATCTTACGACAAGCCAAGAGTTGGCCATTTATCTGCCCTGGTCCATTTAATAGAATCTAATCAATGGATGTCTTTAAGGTTTTTATTTCATTTAATTTATACAATAAACACATGTAGGGAGCTTATTTAGTGCCAGCCATGATTCTGAGCCCTTTACACATAATGACCCATTTAATCTTCATCACAGTGCTAGGTAATAGATATTACGATTACAGTTTTACAAATGAAACTAAGGCACAGAGAGGCTTAGTAATTGGCCCAAGGGCACACAGTGAATTAATGGCAAAGCTGAGATTAAAACCCAGCTAGCTACCATGGCTCCAGAATTCATGCTCTTCATTTTTAAAAGAATACCATTTTAAGAGGGACCATAAATACAGTACAAATATATAGATGCAGTACAAATATATAGATGAGAAAAAAGGACAAAAACAAACCTGGGGAATTTGTTAGTAGTGTGTTTTTTTTCCTTCCTATTCTAATATTTGTTGTAAGAGTTTTAAATGACTACCTTGCTCATATTTATGAGGCACAGGTTGATGTTGTGATACATATATCTATTGAATGATGATCAAGTCAGGATACTTAGTTTATCCAACATCTTAGCATAGATCATTTCTAGTTCTCTTGAAATCTGTGAACAAATTATTGTTGGCTAGAAGTATCCCTTGGCATCACAATACACTGGAACTGATTCTTCCCGTCTAGCTTCACATTCTCTACATAGAATGTATTGACATTGATATTTGGAGCACTGAAACTAAGAAGCAATGAATGAGCACTTACAGAATGTAATTCCATGTTTAATTTAATGTTGTATTGCAAGAAAGAGATCATGGATATTTGGGTTTCCATGTAGAGATTTGATGACAGTGACTTGATCAAGGGTGCAGTTGTTCTTTCACCTACCTAAGTCAGGATAGGTTGAAAAGGGGTGTGAATACACATCAAAATGGACATAGCAGTAAAGAGATCACTTATGGGGGATACAGCTAACCATGAAGCATAATAGGTTTAGGCAGTAACATGGTAATCTCTGGAGTTTCCTGGAGAATGTTCCCACTGTTTCCTATGTACTGCTTTTCCCAATGAAAAAAAGAATGGTAGCTGGTAACAGTGGCTCATTCTTGTAATTTTAGCTACTCTAGAGGCTGAAACCTGGAGGATAGAGGTGCAAAGACAGGATGGGCTTTTAGAAAAGTCTTTAGTACTCTATCATCAATTAACCAGCAAAACAGCAGGGCTGGAGGGGTGGTTTGAGTGGTGGAATACCAGCTGTGAACCAGCAAATGAAGAAAACATGAGGCCTGAAGCCCCGGTACTGGCAGTAATTCTTTTTATTTTTTTGATCAGTTTTGGGGCTTGAACTCTGGGCCTGGGCATTGTCTCCACACTCCTCTTGCTCAAGGGCGGTACTCTACCACCTGAGCCACAGCACCCCTTCTGGCTTTTTCTGGTGGTTAATTGGAGATAAAAGTTTCATGGCTTTTTTTGCCCAGGCTGGCTTTGAACTGTGGTCTTCAGATCTCAGCCTCCTGAGTAGCTAGGATTACAGGCATAAGCTACCGGTACCCGGCTTGGCAATAATTTGTTTTAAAAAAATTTAAAAAGGAAGAACAAGGTTAGACTGAAGTAGAAGCAATGAGTGAGTGGGTGCTTTCACATAGTAGTGTGTATCTTCCAGAAGGAAGCTGCACAGAGACATCCAGGAAGGATTTTTGGATGATGATTAGAGATTATTTTTGGTTTCACATCCAGCAAAGTCTGTTGCTGCTCTGAAGACTATAATGTAGATTACATTCAAGTGTACATGGTCAAGGAAAACATGTTTGTACATTCTAAGCTTTATCAGAAAATTTTCTTTGGAATATTTTCAAAATAAAGATTTCTGGTGTCTCAATGATCTGACTTGGATATATCACCAAAGCCCTGGTGGAAATATTAGTGAAAGTCCAAGTGGAATTCTTGGGTAGGCACCCATGCAAGGATGCTTGCACACCACCTGTAGCATCTGATACTTGTTTGCTTTGGCATCACTGCCTTGATATCCCAGTCCTGTGTCCATCAAGCTGTCTCCCTCCAGATGCCCTTGCTGAGAGGTGGGCATTGGCCTTTGCTCCTAGCCCCTATCGCCCACAGAGCCTCTGTCAGCAAGCTGCATTCAAACTTGTGCTATGCCATGGTGGCTCATACCTATAATCCTAGCTACTCAGGATGCTGTGATCTGAGGATTGCAGTTTGAAGCCAAACTGGGGAAAACAAATCGTCCATATTTTTATCCCCAGTTAACTAGTAAAAAGGTAAAACTGAAGGTTTGGACTAAGTGGTACAGAGCCAACTGAAGTAAACAGGGCAAAGCCCTGAATTCAAATTCCCAGTTCTGCTAAAAAATAGGTTAATAAAAATTGTAATTTTAAAAACACCAATTTTCATTTAAGCAGAACTATTGTAGTCTTACAACTATCCCAATTTCAAGGACAATTGATGACATTAAAAATTTAACCATATAATCTGGAATGTGAGAATATTTGAGGTTTTAGTATCAAAGTAGAGGAATTACAAATGAGAATTTCTTTGTTTTATTTTTTTAATGAGTACATATTAATGTTACCAGGAGTTTTCTTTGAGATGTTTCTGTACATGCTTACAAGGTGCTTTGATTAAAGTCATCCCCTATTACCAGAGAATTTCCAATAGATTAAATTGTCTATAAAAAAAGTTTATTTGGGAATGATCTTAGAGTTTAAAATCATTTCTTGTTTTAATTTCACCTCTACCTTTGGTGATAGAAACCAATTGATCTGGAGGTAGAAACAAGCTCATTGGTTCATTTCATCTTTTAACTAGAGAGACCGCTTACCTGCTTAAATATTGCTTAACACTTTTAGCAAAACCAGACGTCAAGTTCTATGTCATACACTTTTTTCCTGTGGAAATAACTAACTTAGCCATATTAATCTTTAAAACCAACCATCTGAACACAAACTAAGTATGCCTAGGGAACAGATGGAGTTTTATGTTTTCACATGAGCATTCGAGTCCATATTTGCCAGACAAATGATACTGTTTGGGAATCTCTGCTTAATCCCTCCATTCCCTACTGAGGTGGTTGCTTTTTTTTTTTTTAAATGTCCTGTGCCTGGGAAAAAGTGGATTTCCTTATATTTCAATTGCATTGTAAAATGACATGTATACCTTATGTTGTATGCTCACAGACATACAAATTTGTATGTTGCTCATGAAATATTGTGACTTGTGTGTGTCTCCACAGTGCTTCTTCAGCTAAAGTGATGAAAATGATTTTTTTTTTTGTTCATCATGGGGCTTGAACTCTGGGCCTGGACGCTATCCCTTAGCTCTTCAGCTCAAGGCTAGTACTCTACCGCTTGAGCCACAGCGTCACTTCCAGTTTTCTGAGTGGTTTATTGGAGATAAGAGTCTCATGGCCTTTCCTGCCTGGGCTGGCTTTGAACCTCAATCCTTGGATCTCAGACTCCTGAATAGGATTACAGGCCTGAGCCACCAACACCTGGCAAAAATGAATTTTGATGTCAATTAAGAGGAGACTTCAAGTCCTAGTGAAATCAGTTCCTTAGATCTCAGCTACAGATTTTGTTAAATAGAAAATGTTTTTTTTTCCCTAAAAACTATCTTCCAAGGGAAAAGCAAAGCCCTCCTACTCCCTGCTGTGTGGTAACTCTTGATCTAGAACCTCAATGCCTTCCTCTGCCTCTCCTGGCTTCTGGTAGAGGCGGAGAAGGAGCTCTAAGTAAAAACATGTGGCTGTCTGACATCAAGCCCATCATTCAGCATGTGCACAATTTCCTCATCAACAGCTTAGCATTTGGCATGAGAATGAAATGATATCTGTACGATGCTTGAAATCTGGCAATGTTGATCTGTTACCTGTTGATTGAGAAAGCAGGCTGTCATGAGCGCCACTGGCCACCTTCACTGGGGGGTATATTTGTTGATGGAGTGGGTGTCTCACTGGGTCTTCAGCTTCATGGCAAAGCCACTCAGAGGTGTTTAAGGTCTGCTCTCTGGGAGGCTATCGTGGCTTGGTGATTGAGGGCCCAATCACATGCTCTGAGAGGGAATTTGGAGAGAAAAAAACAAAGAGCAAGCAGTCATTTTTTTTGTGACTGTACATGGGGTCAAAAGGCCTGGTATTCAGCTCTCTGGGATTCCCACTGCTTCCATTGATCTGTAAGGTCTTTGGAATTAGCTTAAATCTTTGATTTCCCCTAAGATACTCTACATTTTACCTTCCTTTAAGAGTTAAAGAACTCCCTTGTTTTTAGCTTCTGTTCCAGTTGTAGTAACAGGCGGCTGTGATTATTTTATAGAGAGTCATTTCCAAAAACGTTTCTTTGGAAAACAAAGAGCAATATTTTCTTGTTTTGCTAGTGTATTTTTGGACCTGTGTGATCTGATCTAGAATTTGGAATTGCTTTACAGTGGGAACCCAGAAATCTGGGCCTTTCATTGTTACTTAAGTTCAGGTAGCCAAATTTAGATTTAACTGTTTAGAGATTTGGCATAGATCATTTTAATCTTTGTTATCAAAGTTTCGTTTTCAAAGTTTCTTAAATTATTTTTTAGTAGCTTATGTTACCTACACAAAGGGGTTTTCATTGTGGTAATTTGATCTTAAATTAAATTTTCTTATTTCCCAGATAGGCAGAGCTACCAATTTCTTTTCTTTTTTCCCTTTTTCCTTTTTTGTGTCAATACTGTTGTTTGAACTCAGGACCTCAGGCTGTCACTGGGCTTTTCTGCTCAAGACTGGAAATCTACCATTGAGCCATACCTCCATTTCTAGCTTTTTTTCTGGTTAATTGGAGATGAGAGTCTCATGGACTTTTCTCCCAGCTCTGGCTTTGAACCTTGAATAGCTAGGATTCCAGACATGAACCTCCAGCACCTGGCTCTACACGTTTCTTTTTTCTTTAGGTCGGTCGCAGGGCTTGAACTCTGGGCTTGGGCCCTATCCCTGGGCTCTTCAGCTCAAGGCGAGTGCTCTACCACTTGAGCCACAGTGCCACTGCCTCTACACATTTCTTTACAGTCTGAAAAACCTTTGATTTTTAAAATGTTAGCCATAGATGCCAACTTTTTGGAGGCAGTCACATTAAGCTTGTGGATTCCTTTTTCTCTTTCTGAAAAACTATTTGCATATCCATCCACATCATCATTACTGTCCCAGCTGAATCAGATGCGACCATGGGTTAGTGCACTTAGAAGCAACTCACATTTACAGTTTTTCAATCACTTGTTACCTTGAATAGAATAAGAAAATAAGGAGCTTGGGGTAGAGACAAGTAAGTTTCAATTTGAGTAGAATAGAACAGTTCTATAATGTGTAGCACCAAAATGCCATGTCCTTAGGAGAAGGTTTCTTGATAGTGGTATCAGGAACAACAGCTGTTTTCTCCAGGAGCTGGCTAAGGTTTATTGGCTGAAGAGGAACAGGAAGCCAAGGGGGGCATCTGAGAGAGGATAAGGATTATTTTCCATCAAGGTCTTGGCCAGCTGATATTTGAACCTGGAACATGATCACTTGGATATCTCAGACTTTCCTGTAGGTTATCTGGTTCCTGTCCATAGATGTTCTTGACCCGTTCTTTGCATAATTCCTCTGTTGTATCACATTTTGCCATCACAGTAATCTTTTACGTTTCCTCTTTTAGCTATTGACAAGACCTAGAGACACAGGCTCTGATTGGTAAGGGTTTGATTGTGAGAACTGACTGGTAGTTGTTCAGTTTCTTAAAACGAGACCGAATCCACCGTGAGTGAGATTTATGCTTGTTCTTTGAGAGTATAGAAGCCATGTTTTGTCACGTGAAATAATAAACATGCTTCATATAACAACACGTTCATGTACTATTTTCTAGTATAATTGGAACATTCATGCAAATGGATTCTCTTGTAATTTATTTAATTGCCTCTGCTGTAAACTTCTAGTAAACAACAAATGCTAGTTTACTGATTATTCATTTGTAGAATGAGGATGTTGAACTCTATGATCTTCAAGGTCTTTTCCAACTTTAAAATTCTATGACCTGATGCATCCATTGTTTAGAAGAAAAATAGGTCTGTTCTGAAATGTTCTTCAAGTTAGGCAGCCATCCAAATGGACTTTTTAAGAATTCACATGAAAAAAAATTCTCACATAGAGTTCTATAGGATGAAGAGAGGGTCCATTCACCATTTGTTTGCTCTCTGTGGGAAAGCTATTCTTTTTTTCCTCTTTGAACAATATAAGGAAACAACTTATCTTTTACAATTTTTGGATTCAATTCATGGAGGGTGTCAGTATTGTCCAGTGTTCCCAAAGGAGATGTGGGACTCAGAGATCCCACGACTGGTTCCCAGCTTTTCTGCTCCTTAGGTGACCTTCAGTACCCACGCAATAACTCTTAAGACTCAGTTTATCTGCCTGAGAAGTTGGGATCCTATTTCTTTACCACTGAGAAACCTCTTCTTAAAAGCTTTTGGCAAAGGATTACAGAAGCATATACAGTTAAAATGAATAGTTTGCTTTTATAGAGCATACGCTATCCCATACTCAGATGCTGCTCTGCTGCCCAGTTCCAGAACCTTCTGAACAAACAGTGTAGGTTACAGCATCCACAGACTAATTGAGAAACTATGAGGATATAAGGTGGGTGCCAGTGCCTCATCCGTGTAATCTTAGCTGAGGTTTGAGGATCCCAGTTCTAAGCCAGATTGGACAGACAAAGCTGAGAGTCTTTGATCTCCAGTTAACCCACAAAAAGCCAGAAGTGGAGTTGCAGTTCAAGTGGTAGATCACCAGCCTTGAGTGAAAAAAAAAACCAAGTAAGAGCAAATTTCTATGTAATTATTACTATTTTTTTGTGTGTGCTAGTACCAGAACTTGAACTCAGAGCCTGGGATCTGTCTTTTGGCTTTTTTTTTCTCTCAATGATGACACTCTATCACTTGAGCCATAGCTTCACTTATGGCTTGTTGGCAATAACTTGGAAATAACAGTCTCATGGATGTTTCTACCCTTGCTGACTTTGAACTATGATTCTTAGATTTGAGACTCCTGAGTAGCTAGGATTACAGGTGTAAGCTACTGTTGCCTGGCTCTGTATACAATATTAATAAATAAAATTGCAAGGTAAGGGAATTCGAGAAAAGGTAGGGGTGGGGATAGAGAATGAAAAATTGATTAGAAGTATCCACTTTTTTTTTTTTGGTCCAGTCGTGGGGCCTGAACTCTGGGCCTGGGCACTCAGCTGGTCCCTCAGCTCTTCAGCTCAAGGCTAGCGCTCTACCACTTGAGCCACAGCGCCACTTCCAGCTTTTTTTCTTTTTGCTTATGTGGTGCTGAGGAATCAAACTAAGGGCCTCAGGCATGCAAGGCAAGCGCTCTACCACTGAGCCACCTTCCCAGCCCCAAGTATCCACTTCTTTATGACAGTTACCAACTTAAGTAAAGTGCATCTTAGCAACTCACTTTTGACAGTAATTAAAAACCCAGACTTTCTATTTACCTGGTCAGCTTTTCAGATAAAAAGTTGAGTAAAGTACAAAGCAAACGTGGCAAATCTAAAAGGATTGTTACTGGTTTCTACAAATTAACATGAGCCAATGAAGTTTCACTTTTGTCTGAAACTTGAAACAACCCAGGAGTCCCTAAAAAATGTCACACATAGTGGGTAAATAATATTGCTTTATAGATTCGTAGTGACACTGCTCGATTCAGGCATAACCAGGCTGTCAGCTTCAAGTCAATCCCTAGAACCTCACTCTCCCAAATACAAGGTTGAGAAAATAATTATAGTTTGAAGAGGAATAGCTCAATTACGTTTTACGATGTAACTGTAACACTGAATGAACTCCTATGAATAAGAGTCCTGTTTGGCTGGGATTACATCAGTAAACATAAAATGAGCAGTTGGATTTCCCAAGCAAATGTGGAGATGGGAAATTCTCTAAAACAACCTTCCCCATGCAGGTAGAAATGGCCATTTTGGATATGCACTCCTTTGGCTTTTGTGTAAGGGAGCCAAGCCATCATTCAGACATGTTTAAATGCTACACTTGAGCTGCCTTTTTTTTTTTTTTGCAAGGCGTAGACGTGCTGGGGCTATGCCACGATTCATCATATTAAACTTCATTTGGTGGAACATTACAAGGGAATAGGTTCTCAGTCTCCTAGGAAGTGCTTCAGCTCTCCATTACCTCCCCATCACCCTGCTCTCTGCTGCCCCTTTATTTCTTTGTCGCCTGTACCCTTAGTCTAGTGTGCAGCTACATTTGGACCAGAGGCCCCCATCCTGTGAAAAATTTAGATGGCTATAGCCAGTAATCAAAAATACCAATAAAGTGTCACCAGTCCTCGCTGGTGATGTGGATGGCGGGTGAGTGAGATATAAAAATGAATCATGAGGCGAGATATGATTGCTGTTCAGGCAACCATTTCCAAATGTGAGTGCACTCAGGTTGCATAAATGGTTCAGAATATTCTCTGTTAGGCCAAAAGGCTTGTAGATAACAGCATCAACTCATCAGGTTCCAAGACCCCCGGGGACCTGGGAAGCAGAAGAGTTGTTGCTCAAGTGGTTGAGCCAAAAAACATGCATCTCGGGCTACTGTTGGGTAAGTGACATCTGCTGGCAGGAAGTGCTTGAAGAAAAGTTGGTTTTAAAAAAAAAGCATCATAGCTCTGTATGTTTAATGCAGAACTCTATAGCCCTATGTGTTTACTACAGGGCTCTGTCTGAGGTATAAAGAATGGTAAGTAAATGAGTGAGGTACCATTAATCTTGGTTTGTTTCAGCCGTACTTCTTTCACCATTAAAGGCAGAGGGAAAGGGAAAAAAAGACTTGTTCCTAGCCCATAACCTGGGTGTTAAAACTGATGTCCTTCCCATTAAGGCCTGTAAACTCATTAGCACATGGCAATTTATCCTCTTTTATTTCTTCTCAATTATCCCATCATCCATTGTATCTGGATCTGATTACCCTTTCCTAGAGTCCAACATTATCTTGTAAATCATTTGCTTGAAGTCTGAGCCCGCCATCCTATGGACAGGGATTTGCTTAGGCAGATGATAAATCAATTAGTATTAAACTTTAGATGTCATCTTTGTTTTTGCCTTTTTCATCATGCTTAGGAAAAGGAGCACCTGAAAATGTACCTTTCTGTTCAGGATTTTGCATATTAGAGAGACATTTAGCCTTATACCAAGGGGGAGAAAAAGATAAGGGAAACAAAACATGAAGCCTCCAGTTTTTTGATGTGTGTCTGGAAGGCTGATAGCATTGCAGGTATGTGTTCCTCGTATTTCAGAGGTGACATTTTTAGTAATGATTGGGAACATCTATTATTCAAACATGGACATCAGAGATTCTGTTTAAGGGGATAGTCTCATTTTCATGTCCAAAACATAATGATGTAGCTGAAAATAATACTCTGGCTCATTTTTCTTCTATTATTCCTTTATATATATTCTGTTTTGTAGCACACATACAGATGGGTCTGACATGATCAGATAAGAGGGACTGAATAGTTTTTAAATTGTCTTCTCTTCCCCTTTACATTCTCTTCTCTCTGTAAGTTCTGGGCTAATTTACTTAATTATTTTCTATTTGTGCCCTGACTGTAGTTCTTAATCCTCTAGCTGAGCTGCACAGAGAGTCTGATTGCCCAATTGTGACCAACAATTATGACATGGAAGTTCCTAAATTAAAGAAGAAGGAATCCTCTGTATTTGAACAGGAAGTAGCTTCTTCTAAGTGACACCTTGGGTCCTAGCTATAAATTCATGGAGGTTCTTGCCCTCCAGGTTAGGGATGAGGGAAGAGACTCTCAGACATGTGGCAGTAGAAGAGCTAGCTCTGCCCATCAGGACTAGAGGGACTCAGTAAACAATGAATAATGATTTGGTCCCAGGTTCTGGTAACTGAGCCCATGGGCAGCCAGCCTGGATGTGTGTCTCTCTCTCTCAGACACCCTTATGCAACCTGCTTCATATCAAGTTCTTAGTCTGCCTCTAATGTTTTGTTTTTGTTTTAAATCTCATTCCTTAGCTTTTCCCACTGGAAAGACACCCCCCAGTGTGAACATGCATAGATCACTTCTCCTATAGGTCCAGGGACATATTCTGACTAGGTGGTCCATTACAGATATTGGTTAAACATTCCATGCATTGATTGTGGTAGGTGTAGAGGACACGTGTAGCCATGTGATTCCACCCTTGAAGAAGGACTGATGGGGGCCCTTTCTGGACTAGTGCAGAGTTCTTCTCCAGGCAGAGGGGGTCTGATTCCTAAGTGTGGTGGGGACTTGTTAAAATACAGACTGATTTGGTAGTTCTCCTGAGGACCTGATACTTTCTTTGTAAGTCCAACCAGTTCACAGGTGGTACTGGAAGTCTACTGGCACTTAATATTTTCTTTTCTCATTCAGACATTTCCCCTATTCCAGCCATTCACAATTGCATCCTCTGCCCCCATCCTGCCACCCAAATTAGGCATCAAGCTCTTGGGAACAGGCTGTGACTGACTTCATTAATATGTATATGATTTGTGGCCTTGGCTTGACTCCTAGGAGATCTAAGATCTAAACCCATTTTTGCGGGGTTTATGTCACAAGTTTTGTGACATTGATCAATGAAGTCTCCCAGACATGGTTTTCGTGTAGTGAGGGATAATTTGACTGAATTTGGATATTGTTTAAAATCAAGAAGAAGAGCCAGATGAGAAAGTAAATGAGGAAAAAATCCTCACTGGGGGATCATGGAGACTCCAAGAATGCAAGGAATATCTTCAGAGCTCATGTGTGCAGCAGAATTTACAAATCTTCAGGACCTGGGAGTTTGAGTTTTAAAACAGAATGACTAATAAATCCTCTCACTTTTAAGTGTTGACAAGTACCATATTTGCTTAGTAGGGAAAGAAACACACTTATAATGAAGTAAAAGACTTCTGAAGGTCAAAGATTGTGTGTGGATCCCCAGTTGGTAGTTCCTGGCATGGACCCGGCTCAAAGGCTGGTTTCCAGGAAGCCCCCAAAACTGCATCCACCACAAGTTGCCAGGTCAGGCCAGTGGGAGTAGCAGCAGCTGTCATGGTGATGGAAGGAGCTGGGATCTCAAGAGACATAGGCATTCTTGAGTTTCTTGTACAGGATGGGTGGAAGGGACTGTCATATGTGCTGAGTGTGGGCAGGCCTCTTGAGCTCTCCGGAGGCTCACAGCTGGATTTGTATGTTTACTGTTCTTGGAGATCTAGATATGCTTCCAGTTTTAGAGGTGGCCATATCTATCTGAAAAAATACTCCAGAATGGAGAGGATTATTGTTAGAGTGACAGTTATGGCTTTTAGGATACATCAGTGACAGAGTAATTATCTTTTTGTTGTTGTTGTGGTTGTGGGGCTTGAACTCTGGGCCTGGGCACTGTCCCTCAGCTCTTCAGCTCAAGGCTAGTACTCTACCACCTGAGCCACAGCGCCACTTCAGGCCTTTTCTGTCTATGTGGTGCTGAGGAATGGAACCCAGGGCCTCATGCATGCGAGGCAAGCACTCTACTGCCGAGCCACCTTCCCAGCCCCCAGAGTAATTATCTTTATGTTTTAACTCCAAAGATCCTTTTAATAGGAGCCACAAGTTGAATTGTCGAAGCTTTTGTACTCACTCAAGTCTTGGGTATAAATTGGTGGTAGTGATGACAGTAGTAATGGTGATAGTGATGGTAATGCTATGGACCATGTCTTAGTACTAACGAGGAGATAAATTTCAATATGGATATATGAGTATCACTAACTTGGGTATGCAGTTTCTTTAGACTGTGGGATGGAGTCATAGCAGACAATATTTTAAGAACTGTATCTTGTTCATAGTAGATCCATACCCTTTCCTTATTTCTGACAGTGCTTTTTCTGACTTGAGTTCTCTGAAGCTCTCTTTATAATGACATGTAACTCATTAAAATTGTTTTCCCCTTCTTTCTTCAGTTGTGTAATGGTTCAGCTTGCATTATAGAGATATATCATGTCTTGAGTTTTGTGTCCTGGGAAGTCTGAATGAAGACAAACTTGCCCAAAAATGATGAAACCACCCAAACATGGCTTAGATGTGAGGGAAAATCGGGTTCCTGGCAAGGATTAAACATCTATAAAGCAGACAATGTTTGGTTCTCTTTGGAAGTGTTTCTTCATGAGCCACATCAGACTTCATAATTAGTTATGGGGCTTAATAATATTTATGTTTTGGCCATGGCACTTTCTGCCTATATTAGTTTCTGTAAGAAACTTTAAAACTTTAAATAATAATTGATGTTTTAGATTCAGTCTAGTAGGTTCTTCGAATTCTTTTTATATCATTACAATCAAGGATAATTTTATACTAGAATAAAGACTGTGAACTTTAGCATAAAATAGCAAAAATATTCTAGCATTTCTGTTAAATCTTTCCCTTTCATTATGAAATTCAAAACAAAATGACACAATAAAAATAAAAACAAAATGAAAATAAACATGATAAGATAAAATAAAAGATAAAACACAAAGAAATCATTTTCAAACCATTGTCCTTTTGCTTATTTTCAGAAGTGAACTTAGTTAAATATAATTAAGATCGGACTGCTTTATTTGAAAGGAAGTTGCAATGTTCCAACCATAAGTTTCTATGAAAGGAGAGGAAAAACAAAACAAAACAATAACAACAAAAACCCTCAACCCTTAATAGAAGTCCTCAGCAAAACCATTAGGGATTTCAGTGATGAAGCTGTTCTCAAGACTCTTGTAAAGGTTATTTGTTGAACAATTTCCCTCTCACAGTGTATGACAAATTACTTGCTTGGCACCATAAATGATGCACAAGCCCTTTAATTAGAATATAGCACTCAATATCTTTAAGACCTTCTAACATTTCTTAGCTAATTTGATTCCTCATGAGCCTTTGCAGGAAGATGAGGACTTGTTTGCAGAGTTGAAATGGGTGATGGCAGAAGGCAGACAGGGACCTTGCATTGGGTAGGGAGTGCCCAGAAGCCACACAAAGAAAGGAAGGCTCTGACCCCTCCAAGTTTTGATTGCAAAGGCGACTCTGATAACAGAGTTTTTTATTATCCATTGCTTTTAGCCACCAGGCTCTCTTGCCACAAGCATGCTTTTTAGTTCTGACAGCTCTGAATTATGGCCATTGTGGGATCCTATCTCATTAACTGAAATGGGAGAATAAAACATCAAACAATCATAAAAATAATTTGGCACTGTGAAACCACTTAGGAGCAGCTGTCAAACAGGTTGGGAGATAAACTTCTAAATAAAAAGAACAGAGAGAGCCTTGCAGTGTCCTGCTGTATGTTTCTTGGGCATTATATAGACTCCTTAATAATATGAAGTGCTGGTGTTTATGCAGAGTAGGCCAGACACTCCATATATGATATTGATTATGCCTTAACCCCAATTTAGTAAAGACCTACTCCTCCTTTCCCTAATCAGATATTGCAGAAGCAGTTTTCTGAAAGGAAAAAAAAAAGTCCCTAATGCCAAGCCGTATTTTATCTGCGAAGGCTGTGGCAGGAGATAGGGCTTTGTCTTGCTTGTCATTGTGGCTTGGAGCCCAGTTTTAGGACAGCAAGGCCCCTCTGGGGCTCTTCTCCAGCAGTTTCCATCCAGTGATTCAAAAACATACATCTTTATCAAGCCGTTGTTGTCAGACAACATTAGATAATTAATAGGCCATTTGTCAGCCTGCACAAAACATGTTAAAATCCCAAACACAATCAGGATAAATATAGTCGCTTGCTCTCAGAAGGCTTTTTGTTCTGTCATGCCGCCATTGCAGGCTGATATTTGCTATTAAACGAGACTCATTATTAATCACGTTTAATGTTAATTAATTAATGGCTTCTGTGTATTGAGGGCTCTCTGTGACTTTCAATTGTTTTAAGAAGCTAATTGGTAACATAGCAGTGCATCTTAAGTTACTGCTTCTCATCCCATCCATGTCAGAGTTTTACTTAGTGAAATATATTTATTTGCACTGGATAAATTTCCCATGGAAAGCCAGCATTTTAGGGCTTGCATAACTCTCTAAGAAATGATTAGAGCAATGAAAACCATGGAAAGGTATGCACCTGCTTCTGCTTTTCTCAGGCCCAGATTATTGAAAATAATTCGATTTGTGTATTGTTTGTCAAACTTTTTAGAAAAATGGAAACACTTAAATCTAATTTCTAGTAGGAGATGAGGATGCAAATGCAGTTTGCAAATATATGACAAGAATATATAGTTAGTTAGGGGCCAGTTCATGGCCTGTTGGAATCATGGTCCCTCTGAAACTAGTGTAGAACTGAATTTTGGTCAATTCAAATGGTGAGACACTGGAGTTCAGGGACTGGAGATCCCAGATACATTCCCTGCTTGATGCCAAGCACCGTTCCCTGTGGTACATACCCAACTTATATTCTCAAAATTAAAGCAACAAATTCAAATAGAATGTAAATGTCTTCAAATTTCTCATCTGCTGGTGAAAGAAGACAACTGATAATGGTTAGAGGGAAACAGTCATAATGGCAACTTTGACCTACCATAGGGTTTTGGAGGATGCATTTTGTCTACCAATAGCTTTCTCATACACTCACTTCTCCAATATTTAAAATTGTTACATCATGTCTGTTCTCTGTTCCTTTTTTTTCCTTTTTGGAATATATTTTTTTATTATTATCTTTAGTTGTACGAAGGAGGTTCAATTTTCCAATTCAATGTGTTGGTTTATGAATACAGTGCATCTCGATCAAGGTTGTCACCCCTTCCATTGTTTCCCTCCTTCTCTCCCAAACTACCCAGATTCTGTTTTCTAATCCAACTGTAGCAACTGGCTTTCTGGAGGGGGCAGCTTAACTATGACACTCTGTCAGTCTGTAGGTAATGTGGTTGACCAAAGCATCTGACATTGATGGGTTCCCATCGAAAAGTCTGATCTATTCTAATATTTCATTATTGAAGCCTAGTATTTGGGAAGGACTACCCTAAGGGATAGCGCTCGCGTGCGCGCGCACGTGTTCACACACACGAAAACATTACTAGAAACAGTTTTTTGAGAGGAGAATTATAAACAAGGAAACAGATATAAAGGAAAGATAGAGTATTTTTGTTAGTGATGGAGCTTTCTGCTTCCCCCCACCTCAGGTAACCTATGTCTAGTTTAAGCCTTCCTACAAGGATAGTATATTTCACATCTATTATGAAAGTATTTTAATGTCTTCCGTAACTTGTCTCTGTATTTGATCATTAATAATTTCCTCAGTAATAGATTATTTGTGCCAATTATATGTAACACAAAAACCAAAATCACAGTAGTAATTCTGCCACACACTAAAGACATTTCTCTGGAGTGTAGCATATGAAATTTTAAGAGATGATAACACTGTTCTTTGAGACCTAGGACATTTTCCTTCACTATTGAGAACCTAGTAGAAACAAACAGAAGGAAGAACTATCAGTATGGATGGGTAATGGGAAAGTGAACATACATACAGTGTTAAAGAGATACAAACATATAGCAAACACACCTACTCACAGCAAAGATGGCTATAGTTTTATAAGGCATATTCCCCTGTTCATTCTTATGAGTCCCTTTTGTGTGTCTATGATGGATGTTTCATTTCATTTTTGTTTTTGGATATGGGGTCTCCTATCTTAGCCAGGAGAGCCTCAAATTTGTAATCTTCCTGCCTTACCCTCATGAGCACTGGATTACAAACATACATCACTATGCCCAAATGAAGATCAATATTGTAGGAGTACCTTTTAAGCCAGAGTTCAGATGCTGTGTGTTTGTGAATGCTAGATTCTGCATTGCCATTATCTCCCTACCTTCTCAATTCTGAGAGAGAGGGAGAGAGAGAGAAGCAGAGACAGAGACAGAGACAGAGACACAGAGAGACAGACAGAGACAGAGACAGAGACAGCTACAGATAGACAGAACTGAAGAACTTAAATTGTTTTATCCTTGTTGTACTGTCGTTGAATTGTGTTGTGTATAGGGTGGTGAAAGATAACTTGATTAAAAAATGTCCCTTAGCTAACAGAGATCTAGATTGTATTTAACTTGAACCAGCCTGAATGATATTCCAGAAGTGTTTATTGCTGGAAATTCTATTGACTGGAAAACAGTTATGGTAAGTGGAAATATTTTATATCATAGATTGCCATATTCCAGATTGCAATTGTATGGCTTTTGCATTCAATTTCCCATTAATACCTTGCAAAAGATCTTTTTCTTCTTACATAGTCTGGGCTTAGTATGTCATCGCTGTGCCTAGGGGCAGAGCCTTTGTGGAAGTCCCAGCTTCCTCTATTAAGGTAAACCCAGTGGTATGTGTGTGTGAGGAAGTGAAGAGGTCTACCACATGGCTGAAATCCATTATCAGGATCTGTGCCTTTGCCATGCTTTCAGAAGTAAAAAATGAAGACCCCTTTGAGAGAACACAACATGACTACCACAACTGTCTTCTATGGACCATTTTTTTTGTCATCATTTTTTTTCTTGTTTTGTCCTGCAGATGTAAGCTGCTGTGACTAAAGAGAGGGAGGAAAAGGTTTTTCTTAGGGATGTTAATTTCAAGGCTGAGTGGTTTGCAGTCACCAGGCCTTGCTGGAAGTGTTCGCCAAGATTTGCCACCAGGCAGCAAAGGCTCATGTTTCACCTGCAAGGAACATGGGAAAATGGCAGAACTTTTTTGGAAGGCTTTTAAAAATTAGTCTAACTTAGTGTCTTTGGCTTGTGATTGTTTATTTTAAAATTCTTGTAATGATTTTCTTTCTGGTGGTATGTGTTTACAGCATTGCATTACGAACTTCCCGTATTTTCTTCAATGCTTTTTACTTGAGTAATTAAATAGGTTGATATTAGTTTTTGGAGTATGATACATAGTTTAGGTTTATTTGTTCTGATGTTGCCTAATAACTATAAAATCAAGATTCAAACCAGAAAAAAATTTAAGACTGCCATGCTATTTTAGTGGGAAATATTCTTTATTCCCTTGATGTAGCAAGAAGCAACTCTTGTCCAAATTATGAGTTGTGAAACCCTGCTTCAGATATAAAAGAAAGCAAAATTGTTGAAATGTTATTGAGACATAACTTTTCTCCCTAGAGTGAGTTCTTTGCTGTGGAGAGAATAAGGAAAAATAAAGCAGCGGCAATCTTTCTACCATATTCTTACAGAAGAAATAAGAAAAATTGGAGAGAACAGGCTGCTCAAGTTTATACCTGCTCTGGTCTCCAGTTTATCTGATACCATTAAAGAAAATAAGGATTTCAAGCTATAATAGTTGGTGGCTTTGCTTTATGTCTGTCTCTATTTCTGTGAGTTTCATTCCCTCTGTTTATTTGCATACAGTCTCAAATATACATGGATGTTGGCAAATACATATTCAACATGGCTTAAGCCCTCCCCCCCAATTATTAAGCTATTTCAAAACAAGAAATAATGCTGAGAGAAAATTTGTATTAGCTTGATTGATTATCTTATTTTAATCCATATTAAAGCTTTAAGTCTCTAGGCGTGGCTCTTTACTTTTAACACCTCATAAATTACAGCTATAATGAAGCAGTCATTTATCCTGAGCTGATGATAAATGGCTTGCCCTAGGAGGAACTAGAGAATAGGCAAGTAGATCATTTTCATATTTGGTGAAAACAATATTAAGTACCCAGACCTCAGTGATTGCCCTAATAAATGAATAATCTGAGGTGAGGGGCTTGGCAGTCAGTGTAAAAAATAACCTGAGCTTTCGCTGTCATTTGTCAGGCTTTGCTATGACAGCATGCATTATGGGTAAATGAGCAATCAGCAAGAACTATGTTATGGCTGGGATGTTTTTGAGAAATTTATCATATGCATTGCTTGGTACCTTAAGACCTTAAGGCTTAATGGCTATAGTGCATGACTGTGAGCGAGCACAGTTCCTATTTACCATGGTATGCTTCATTTGTGCTCCATCTCTCACCTTAAAGAAAGAAAAGACCTTTCCCGCACGAGCCACATTTGGCTTTGCTTTGAAAACTTCAAAGTCCGTAGAGATGAAGCTCTGTCTCTCCGTTGACAGGCACTACTCCTGGTAGACTGGCTGAAGTAGATTTTGAAGATACGAATGCAAGTGAAAGCTTCAGGATCAGGAATGTAGCAGTAACTGGGTGTGGGGGTGCGGGAGTGGGGGTGGGGAGGTTATCAAGTCTTGGACTCCTATGTACCTGGGTTATGGAAAGTCTCATTGTCTCCTTATAATACTCTTGAGTAGTTAATGATATTTAGGTGTTAAGTGAGTTTTTCACCCTCTGCAAACCACCAAACAGTTGATCATCTTGACTTATTATTAAGTGGGAAATAAGCAGTAGTTGAGATGTGAAGGCCTCACTGGGATTATGCAACGTGTTATGACAATATCTGACTCATTATGGTTTGCTGCCATATGTAGTAAAAAATGAAGCCAGGATCCAAATGCCTCTTTCCAGGCCAGAGATCTCATCCACACTCTTGCCTCACTCTTATGAATTCTCTTCTGAAATATTTGAGGGTGGCTTTGCCAGTGACCTCTACTTCCATAGTTTCTGGAGACTGCTAAGTTATGTAAACATCAAACAGAAATTCTGACCTTACTGAATAAATTAGTTCATACTTTGAGCATAGTTTTCCTCTTATGTAAAATGAAAATGCTCTCTTAAAGGGTGATTGCATGATGTACATAAGATAATGTATAGAAGATTCTTAGATATGATACACTATCTAGGTCTAGTCTAGGTCTTGTTAGCCCTGAGTAGTCATCCAGTCATACTGTATTCATAATGTAGGTGGTTTTTTTTTTAAAGATACAGTATGAAGGGCATATGATCAGTAGATCAAGTTACTAGAGAGATAATTTAATGAAATTAAAAGCACGTACCAAAAACCAACCATTCAGACAAACAACTCCCCCCACCATGTGTCAGAATGTCTGCAGTTGGGTCCACTTGCAAGGATACCTAGTGATCATCTCATCATTGGTTACTATTACCATGGTAACAACTTCTGATCTCTCCTCCCCTGTCGTTTTCACACCTATCACTTGCCCATTGTCCTGATGGTATCATTTGTAGTTTCCTGACCATTTAACATTACACATAGAATTATTTATAATATGGCCTAGACATCCCATTATAAGAAATTCTCTATTTATTGGGCTTTATGGACAGAGGGGTCAGAGATTGTGTGTGTGTGTGGGGGGGAAGGAGAGAGAGATTAAGAAAGCTGAATTAGTTCTTTGGGGGTATTTGGACTCTTCACTTTGCTCTCCTAGGAAAGAATTATTTTAAAAAAATACCAAATTGAGTCCAGATAGGTTTTCTGATTATCAAAGACATGCCATAGACCAAATAATGTCAGAGGTAAAAGTTTAATTTCTTCCTGAAGAGTATGGAGAGGAGATAAACTCAAGTGGGAGAATGGAGACTAGGCTGAATGAGAGCAGAGGACAGAGGCTGTTGGCAAAGAAGGGAAGGGGTTTTAGTGGGATGAGAAAATGGGGAAGCACAGTTTGTGGTAGACAGAGAAAGTGTTCCGGTGTTTTCATTTTTTCCTGGGCCTTAGCATTGTGGTTGGATCCTGGGAAAAGATATTGCAGTAAAATATGATTAGTTATTATACACTCATTGCTCAGGTGAATTTTTTTCTCAATTGCTTTGGCTATTTGTATTGATAGCTGTTTTCTTCACTGTGGTGAAATGAGTCATCTTTCTAGGGGTTCATGCACTTAAACTCAACACATTGTTTTGAAGCACCTGGTAAGTGTAATGCACTAAGTTCTAAAGCAGCATGGAAAAGAATACAAACCTCATTCAAATGACTCCAATACAAAGTGGTTTACAAAGGCTATGGTGACATTGTTCCATTTGGCCAATTCAGTATTCAAGGTCAAAACTGAAAACTGGAAAAAAACCCATGAGAACCTCACTGATGGTGAATTTTCCAAGGTTGTGGGGCACCTTGAGGCCAGGAATGGAAGAAAACTAAAATGGCTTCTGTACATTTGCCTGAGATAATTTAAGGGATGCCTTGTTATTTGTTTTGACTCTTTGACTCTTTTGGCTTTTTATTGCTTTGGCCACACATCAATAATCATTGTCTCTCTAGTCCTTTACCACATGTATTCTTTCTGGGCTCACAAGGAATTAAGTTAGTACTCATACCCAATTGGAATGCTGTTGTCTGTAATCCTAGCTAGTTGGTAGGTTGAGAACCCCGAGGATGGTGCTCCAGGCTAGCTCAGGAAAGAAAAAAAATGCAAGACTCTTTTTTTAACCTGTAGCTAGGTGCAGTGGCACACACACACACACACACCTGTTATCTAGGGCTCCATGTGAAACTGACTTTGAAGGATCACAGTATCAGACAAGCCTATGCCAAAAAGTCAATGTTACTCTGTCTCCATGAAGGGAACCTGGATATGATGGTGTACACCTGTGATCCTAGCTATGGCAGGAGGCCTCAGAGTAGACAGATCACAGTCCAGGCATGAGCCCAGGTGGGGAAGAGGCCTCATCCTAAAACTGACCAGTAAAAAACAGGGTTGAGGGCCTGGCTCAGAGGTGTTATTCTAGCCTAGCAAGCATGAGGCCTTGAGATCAAACCCTTAGCACCACTGAAAAAAATACAACTGAGCTGGAATATCTTAAAAGTGTCTTTTATTTCTGATATCCCCATCTGCCAAAACACTTCCCTATATTTGATATAATTTCAGATAAACCCATTGAAACAATTAGTCTTAAGTAAAAGTATCTCTACATGGAAATAATACCATAGTGCCATCTGCACAATGAAATATCTCATACTTTGTTAAAATATATAAAAAAATGAATGCTGTTCTTTCTATCCTGTATATCTTTCTATCTTTTGGTTTGGTGAAATGGACATATATTATGAATATACATCATGATAATAGGCATGTATTAGTTTAGATGATTGATTCATTGATTGATGTACTGGTCCAGGGTCTTGATCTAAGTACCTGGAAGCTGTCCCTGAGCTTGTTTGCTCAAGCCTAGCACTCTGCTACTTGAGCCATAGATCCACTTCTGGATTTTTGATGGTTAATTGGAGAAAAGAGTCTCATGCACTTTCCTGCCAAGGCAGGCTTTAAGCTGTCTAAACAGGCTGAGAGAAGGGACTACACATATTTAGTTTATCATCTCCCTCTCCCAACACCAAGTTAAAGGAAGTTCCTCTCAGAAAAGATGAGTAGCCATCCACAGTGTGGAGTGTTATTCGCCTTCATTCCCCACTTCCTAGCACAGTAGATGTTATCAGCCTCTAATCTCCATTGTGTGTGTGTGTGTGTGTGTGTGTGTGTGTGTGTGTGTGTGTGTGTGTGTGTGTGTGTGTGTGTGTGTTTGAACTCAAGGCCTGAGAACTGTCCCTGAGATTTTTGCTTAAAGTTGGTTCTCTACCACCTGGGCCACAGCTCCACTTCTGACAATTTGGTGATTAATTGGATATAAGAGTGTCATGGACTTCCCTGCCTAGGCAAGCTTTGAATCTCAACTCTCAGATCTCATCCTCCTGAGTAGCTAGGATTACAGGCATGAGCCACTAGCATTCATTTTTAGTTCACTCTATTTTTCCATTCTAGAGTGCTCTTCTTGACTTCCATTGACAAACTATAATCATCTCTCAAGGTTTCTCCTAGGAAGCCCCCTTTTCCTTCAATGTGGACCCCACATTCTCTCGACTGTCACTCACCTGACTATTAAGAGGTGTAATTTTTTTTTGGGGGGGTCCGGTTGTGGGGCCTGAACTCTGGGCCTGGGCGCTGTCCCTCAGCTCTTTAGCTCAAGGCTAGCGCTCTACCACTTGAGCCACAGCGTCACTTCTGGCTTTTTTCTTTTTGCTTGTGTGGTGCTGAGGAATCGAACCCAGGGCCTCAGGCATGCAAGGCAAGCACTCTACCACTGAGCCACCTTCCCAGCCCTAGGTGTAATTTTTAGCAAGATCACCTTCCAAAATTATGAACTGGATAAGAACAAAGATAATTTTAAAAATCATTATTCTTTATACTATTACTGCATGGTAATTAAAAAATAAAATAAAAGTATTCCTTTAATATGCAATACTTGACATATTGAAAGGAATATATAATATACTTAATATAAGTATAATATTCTATATTTATAGTACATATATAGCTTTAACTTAAGTTGTATTTTATAACAAAGCTTAAATAATGAACTCTCTGTCTAAGAAATGGAACATAACCAAATTATCGTATCTCCCATATGGATTTTTTTCATATCTGGTCCCAACCCTAGAGATAATTTCTCTTCTTTGTTTTTTTAAATTTTTTCATACTTTAAAAATAGTTGTTCTGTTTACACATATTTTTTCTATAAACAGTGGTTAAGAGAACATTCTAAACTTGTCTTCTAGTATGTAGGTGTAAGAATTTCTCCAAAGTATATGTTTATAAGTGGAATTGCTAGGTCAGGTACACAGTAGTACAATGCTGGGTTAAGGTAATTACCAATTAATACATATATTAGCAGGTGGAAAAAGCATTGTTTATAGATTTATATCACTTGATAGTCTACTTGCCAACCTAGAAGGTAGAAATTATAGCTTTGTATTAGTCATTTTTACCATACTACAACTAAATACGCAGGGCACTTAGAAGGTGGAAAGGTTTATTTCTTGCACAGTGTAAAGGTTTCAAATCTAAGATCAGATGGCTGCATTGGTTGGTCTGATGGCAGTACCTGACAGCAATGGTGGAAAAACATGTCAGAGAAGTGATAATACCACGAACTAAGATAGAGAGAGGGAGGAGGAGGGAGGGAGGCAGTGGAGAAGGGAAAAAGAAAAGGGGAGGGGAGAGTGAGAGAATATGTTAGGGTCCCACACTCCACCCTTAGGGTTCTCCTCTTAATGAGGACATCTCATAAGGTCTACATCCTACAAGTCTTTTCACTTCCAAATGGGCCTTTGGGAGAGTATTCATCCAAACCATAGCAGGCTTTACTATTTTCCCTCCTTGGTAGAAGAATTGAGGTTTCTTTCCTCACTCATTTAAGAGTCTTAGGTGTGCCTTATTTAGCAAAATCCTGTTCATATCTATAGCCTATTCTTCCATGGGGTGTTTGTTAGGTCTGATTTATTTTAGGGGTTCTTTAGCTACATATCCTTGCTTAATTGCATGTTTTTCTAATATATTTTTCTTTCTTACTCACCTTATTCATTCTCATGAAGCTCTAACACTTGAGTCATGCCTCCAGTCCTGCTTTTGGCTGGTTATTGCACATATTTTTCTTCCAGGCTTCGTACTGTGGTCCTCCAGATCTGAGCTTCCTGAGTAGCTAACATTTCAGGTGTGAGTCACTGGTGCCCAGCTGAGATGTTTTAAATTCATGTGTAATCTCTGCTCCCAGAGCATAACCTAGGTCCATGATCATATAAATTTAAGTTTAAAGATGAATCAGTAAATAAAACAGAGAATGAATAAAGTTATTTGCTGTTTGCCAAGTCCATGTGCTATTTAGTTAAAGACTACAACCTGGGACAAAAAACCCAGGTAGTCTCTGAACACATTTCTTCCCATGGAAGTGACCCAGCAGTACGGTAGACTAGTTCCTTATCCATATTCTGTGTAGACTAGCTGAGGTCCAAGTGCTTTTACTGAGCCTACCTGGCCTGAGCATGGGGCAGGTCAGCAGTATGAGAAGTCACAACCTCTGGGATTGGCTCTGGACAAATGACTGATGGGAATTGGTGGATAGAGCCCCTGAGTGCCTCATCTCAGCTGTGCTAGTCTACACTGTTTTCCAGAGCTCTCCAGTGGGAACTCGATTCATGGTACCCTCCTGTTCACTACTGGCCCTTCGGTGTCTCATTTTCTTCCTTATCAAGGTTTCCTGGGACCACTTTGGAAATAAAGTATTTGCTCTTGAATTGTTCTCGCAGGATCCACTGATTCATGTAACAGTATCTGAAGGTGTATTTAAACACAATTGTGCTAGTCCTGGGATTTGATCACAGGATGTGGGTGCTATCTCTGAGGGTTTTTTTTTGTTTGTTTTTTTGTTTTTGCTCAGGGGCTGCCACAGCTCCACTTGTGGTTAGGTGAAGATAGTGTCTCATGGACTCTCCTGCCCTGGCTGTCTCTGGCCATGATTCTTAGATCTCAGCCTCCTGAGTAGCTAAGATTACAGTTGTGAGCCACCAGTGCCTGGCTTTTGAATGTCTATTTTTGATTCAGAAACTTGAATATTTAGATTTAGTGATTGGATAAACTCATCTTTTAAAAAACCTAAATAACAAGAACTAAATGTTCTTGTGATACTTGTCTTAGGTAGCAATTCCCAGGTAATCAGTAGAGTGAGGAGGATATAGTTTTGGAGTTAAGTGAGTGTGGTTTGGAACTAATCTGAGTGTAAAAGTCATGCTATTTAAAAAGCACTTATTAATGCATCTAGCATCTCTACCTGTAAAATTGGGGAGATAGTCACTCATACTTCATAGCTGCTTGAGCCTGGCTCATGATAAATGCTCAGTAAATGACTCATGGCATGCTCATTGCCATGGACTATTCTGGAACCTTGGAATAACACATCCCTTGATACATTTTAGGAACATGTCACTCTGTATATGACTTTGTGGAAATCTTAGGAAATCCGGTCAATCATTCAAAAATCTTTATATTCCCAGTTGTTTTTTTTTTTTTTTTGAGAAAGTGCCAATCTTATGAATGTTGCTTTGTACCCTGAGGTTATAAAAATGGATCCTCTTTTAGTGCCTGGGGAGAAAGAAGAATGTCAAATGAAAACAGATTTCTTTGTAAATCTATACTTGTTATTTTCTTTTAACTCAAGAATACCTGTACCTTATTTGGTGGGGGTTATAGGCAAAGAAGAAGGATATATGTAAAGAAGGTTTTTATCCCTTTGAATAAGATCCCATATAGCTTGATTCTCTCCAATGGATCGAGTTGGAATTTGAATCTGTGTGATTACCAAAAAGGGATTTCCATCAACAATATGTTGGCTAATCTTTGATTCCCTAGAAATGGATTTGACATGTTTCCTAAAAAAGTCTACCCTCCCCCCATTATGAACCTTTAACAGAGTGGGTTTCTGTATAGAAACTAGATTTCCTCAGAGCTCATTGTATGTGGATAACTCGTATGCTATCCTTTCATGTACAACTGTAAGAGAATGCAGCCTAGTCTAAGAGCAAATAAAATGGACTTGAACACAGAATACTTGCTACTCTCTGTCCCTTAATTATACCCATGAGCATTACTTTCATATTATAAACTTTTTTCCCCTTGTCTGGGAGAGGGGCAATAATAGCTGCTTCACAGAGCTGTGTGTGTACACAGAAAGGTGGAGGACACTGTAATATGTTCCTAGGAAGATTTTATTTCACTCATGGGATATCTCCTGGGGATTGAACCCAGGGCTCACACAAGCATTTCTCCAACTGAGCAGTGCACTCATAAGGGCTTTGAACTAAGGGCCTCTAGCTTTCATTTGGCTCTTTTCCTCAAGGCCTGGTAATCTATTACTTGAGCCACAACTCCACTTCTGGCATTTTGCTAATTAGTTGGAGATAAGAGCATTATGGCTTTTTCTGCCAACGCTGATTTTGAACCAGAGTCCTCAGATCTCAGCTTCCTGAGTAGTGAGGATTACATGTTTGAGCCACCAGCACCTAGCTCACTCATCAGACTTTTAAAGTATTCTAAAATATTTTTATAATGAATACCAAGATTTCTCTAATCTTCTTTTAATGAATAGTAATAAAATTCCTTTTAGTTTATCTTTCTTTGAATAATTATATTTCTTTTTAAAATTTAATTTAATCATATTGTAAAGGGGTGATACACAGAGGGGTAATAGTTACTTAAGTAAGGTAATGAGTATATTTCTTAATAATAAACATCTTAATGTCCTTCAGACTTAAGTATTTCAGTTCAATCAGTTCAGACTTTTTTAGTGAAGACATGAAACTCATTTGAGAATGAAGAATTTGTGGAAATTCTTAATATTTTAAAGTCTATAGTAATATTTATTTTCCAATGTTATCTATTTATCTGAGTCAATCTGAGACATGGGTCATTGTACCCAACTGTGTGTGGGTTACAGTAATAGGAACTCAAGAATGGTTGAAAAGAGAACTTTTGTTTATGGCATTTTTGTATATGGCCACATAATGTCAGTATCAAAACAGAAAATGAAAGTAGTCATTTTCGGTAGTTTCAGCAATATACCAGTACTAGATCTTGAACATAGAACCTTTAGTTCCTGCTTGCCTTTTTTTGCTCAAATCTGGTGCTCTACCACTTGAGTCATAACTCTGTTTATGGCTTTTTGCTGGTTAACTGGAGATAAGAGTCTTTTGGATTTGTTTGCCCTGGCTGATTTTGAACCACGGTCCTCAGATCTCAGACTCCTGAGTAGCTAGGTTTATGTCTTAACAATACTTTTGGATAATCCAGGTCACATCAAATAAACTGACATGTAGAAAAGCCATTTTGCCAGAATTTGCTATTTTCTTTTATCATACAGGCAGAACCAATTGCAAAACATGAACACAATGCAATATTTCTTCCTTAGCTGCGTAAACAGACATGCGTACCAATAAAGATATATGGATCATCTTACCCTACTCGAAATAGCCAGTTGTCGTCTGTTCCTTATGTCAACATATTGCAAAGATAATTGAAATTCCAGCAAGTGCCTGTGTTATTAACAGTGGAGTTGAGACCATAATAATCTTGTAAACATGCAGAGGAATACAGCCAAATAAATTGAAGAATGATTAAGTGTTATAAACCTACTGCAGTGCTTAATAATGCTACCATTTTGGTCCATTATTGGAATATTGTATCTGCTTGAATTAATGTTTATAATGGTGCTTTATTGCTATTATCTACTTATTTTTGTCTTGATTTATGTAGCTAGCAGACTGAATGCAGTTTATGTTCTAGTTTTTTTTAATTTTTTATTTTCAAGAAATGCAGTTGAACAGAAGCAACAGTCCTATGAATAAACCTTGAATTAGAAACTTAAGATACAAAAGACGATGGTTTGGGCTCTCTGTTTATTGATAGCAAGAAAATTATATGTTTGAAAAAGAAACGTAGGCTCCTAGGAAGATGAATAGACCCAAATGCAGAGGCCAGTTACTGGCAGAATTTCTTAGTTTGATGTGAGTCTCTCTTTGACAGTTCTCCTAAGGTAGGTTATTTTGGAGAAAACATATGTTTCCATTTTCTCTCCCTCTGCTTCCCTTTGAGTCCCCAGGCTCCACTGGGGTCACAGAAACATTAAGGCTTTTGTCACTGTGATTAATAGCTCTTAAGATCATCTTTAATTCACTCACTAATGACTGAGGGTCTTTCTGCTCTCCAAGTAATCGGGTGATGTATGAGCCCATAGTACACCTTGTGGCAGAGGTGAAAACCATTCAGGCAATGCAAATATTGTCACGGGAACAAATGTTTTCCCTGTTAATAAAAATTAATGAATTCTACCCAGGAGCTGGAGAAGGAAGCCGTGGCAAAAGAAATCCAAACACAAATAACTTCTTACTGTTAAAAAGCACTTCAGTGTTCTTTCTAGATATGGACAGAAAAGAAAAAAGACAACCATTCTTATATAATTGCTACATATCTGAAAAGAAATGTAACAATGGTAGATTTCATTTAATTATGGAAATGAATTATGCTCTTTCTACATTAACCTCTCAGGTTCTAAAGTGTGTTTAAAATTATGAACTTTGGCATCTTGTTTGTTTTAACCTTGCTTAAACTAAAGGCACTGTACTTGGCTAATGAATACATTGCTCTCTTCATAGCCCAGTTAAGAGAAAGAATTATAGTGGTCAGGGTTTATAACTATAAAATGATGTAATGAAGTTTAAATTTGAAAAACTCCTTGTAACACATCATAAAAGATAGATGAAGCAGACTGGAGATTTAAGAAGTGGTTTGAATAGTTTGGGTTAAACAAAAAACAAGAAAAACACATTTCCTTTACTATGGTTCTATTTATTGAATTCTTTCAAAATAATAACATCCTCGCTCTTAAAAATTTGCCTTATGCCATTAAAGGTTTTTTATGGCATGTCTATTTGAACACTTCGTTTATTTTGTAAGACAATAACTGCCCAATGTTCTAAGGTGATGTGATTGCTTGTTATGTGTACAAACTTGCTAGGAGCAAAATACATTGTCTTTTTGTTTTCATTTTGACAGTACAGGATTCTTTCTTCTCATGACCAGAATCCATTGTCTCAATGGAATAAATATTTCTGAAATAGCTCCTAGGCCTTCTATCATTCACATCTCAGAACAAGAAAATAGTAAACTTTTTAGAAGACATGACTTTACCTCTCCACAGAGCTTATCTACAAAGGAACATATTACGAAGACGGGGGAAAAAGCTCCACTGGTTCCTATAATTTCTGGTAGGCACCCAAGGAGAGTAGCTAATTTGTACTTCATCAATGCCAAGGACAAATTAAAACAAAAAAATCTGGCTGCAGTGTGCATTTGTATTTGCTTGCTTCTACTCTCTGCTGATTCCTTCAGACTGTGCAAATGAAAACATCAAAAATCTGACATTTCATACGGTACATTATTTAAAGTATAAATTTTTAAGTATAAATTTTTGTATGATTTTCAGATGTGTTGTTTCAAAAAAATTAAAGGACACATGATATCCAAAGAAACTCAACTTTGAAAATGTTAATCAAGCTTGATTATCAGTTTTACATTTTGACCATAGAGAAAGGTTATATTGAAGAGGTTTTCTTGCCATCCCCATTATTAAGATTCAATCCATTATTTACCCAAATGCATTCAGATAATAGCTCTCTTATGTTCGGTGAAGATGCAGGATTTTTCTCTACATTGGGGCATCGCTAAATGTGATCCTTGGACCTCCTGTGCTCACAGTACTCAGGTGTGTAGCTTGTGAGTGTGCCATGTAACCAGTGGCCATGGGAAATATGCATCTGCATTTTTACCAAGTATCTGAGATGATTCTTTCACAAAGATTAAGAGCTATTGCTCTCATCATTACTGGCAGAAATTTCAACATGACAACCTTGTTTGTGATACACAGACTAGTTTTTCACTCACATAAAATGAGTTTTCCACAACTGACTTTCAATTTTCTATAAAGTTTTTATATTTCACTCTTGATTCCAAAAGAAAAATATTGAGTTTACACAGGTTCAGTACATATCTAGTTGGTAAAGGCTTTGGGCAAGTGCAGACAGCAAAGAAATCAAATATGAGCTTTTGTGTGTGTGTGTGTGTGCGCACGTGCGTGTGTGTGTGTGTGCCCATAGAAGTTCTAATCACATAGCAAACAGTTAGAATTTACATGGGTCTTTGTGTAATTAAGCCTGAGAACCACTATTTAGTTGCAGCTGGAGTAAAATTTTGGCACAGAATAGAACAGTGTAACCTTTGACCTTTCCCCTTTTCACTGTGCTTAGGAGACTGTGCGTTTCTCAAAAAAGGTGTTGCATATCTCCAAGTATTGTTTGTAGTTTTTGATATAAGGGTCACTTCACTATGCACACATTTTAAAATTCAAAAGGAGAGAAAATGGATGAGATAAATGCATCACCTAACATACAAAATGGGAACAATTTATTGATAATATCTTTCACATTTTAAAGTTTTCTATACTTTGCTCTTCCTTAGGAGGACTATGTTTTATTTAAGTATTAACACATATTAATGGTACAGAACAATGAGTTCACTGTGACATATGTGTGTGTGTGTGTGTGTGTGTGTGTGTGTGTGTGTGTGCGCTTTGGTTTTTCTACCATCCCTGCTAGACCTCCCTCCCTTTCTCTCCCTAATAGTTTTACATTGAAGAACATTTATTTATTTATTTGCTTGTTTGTTTGCTTAATTTACCAGTCCTGGGGCTTAAACTCAGGGCATGGGCACTGTCCCTGAGCTTCTTTTGCTCAAGGCTAGCACTCTACCACTTGAGCCACAGCACCACTTCTGGCTTTTTCTGTTTATGTGGCACTGAGGAATCAAACCCAGGGCTTCATGCATGCTAGGCAAGCACTCTATCTCTAAGCTATAGTCTCAGAACTTATATTTAAAAATTATTTTTAGCTTGCACAAATGAGAGAAACATTTACTTATCTTTCTGTGTCTAACTTTGTTTAACCCAATAATCTCTAGTTCCATTCATTGTCCTGCAAATGTTATAATTTCAGTCATTTTTTGTGGCTGAATAATAAAAAGTCCATTGTGTACATAGGCCAGATTTTCTTTTTTATTGGTGTTTATTAATAATGCTTACTAAGGTGGGTGATTTTGGCCTTTATTGTTTCATAGATGGTTCTTTGTTAATTCTTATGTAATTCTTATATCAACTGAAGCTAAGTAATGAAGGCAAAGACATGACAATTGTGCATTTTATCAACTTTACTCATGCAAAAGCAGTAAAACTAACAGGATCCATACAGGTTTCAAAATATTGGTTCTCTCACTCCTAGGCAGCTAGCAGATATAATAATGTTAGACTTACCAGGTGCCAGTGGTTCACGCCTGTAATCCTAGCTACTCAGGAGGCTGAGATCTGAGGATCGCGGTTCAAAGCCAGCCTGAGCAGGAAAGTCCGTGAAACTCTTATCTCCAATAAACGACCAGAAAACTGGAAGTGGTGCTGTAGCTCAAGTCATAGAGCACTAGCCTTGAGCTGAAAAGCTGAGGGACAAGCCCAGAGTTCAAGTCCCACAACCAACAAAAAAAAAGTTAGATTAAGGTGATGTGTAAAAACATAATTAGAAAATCTCACTAAAATCTCACAAGTGGATTTCTCTTGAAGTATCAGATCATCTAAACCAGTTTTTCACTTGGTAACTATCGGCCACAGGTGACTCCCGTGTCCCTAGGCCATGATTCTCTCTTCCCCGAGTCTCTACAGTTCATTCCCCGGAGGCTTGTACCTTGTCTATGTGGTCTGTGGGGGCTCTTACAGTCATTTATACATGTGAGTATGAATATGCTGTGAACAGAAAACCTCATATAAGACACTCTAAAAATCTCAAACTCCTATGTGTTGGAGTTCAGGATTCGTGGCAGACGTCTACCTAACTATATTTGCCTAGGTGAATATTGCAAATAGTGTCGTGACTTGGGTGAGAAAATCAGGAAAACTATTAAGGACTCACAAATTAAGGAAGTCAATTTCAACTCAGATTTTGGAATTTGGCATTCTTTTTCATACTATCATTTGATTGGTAACAGGTAGAGAAACTGATTTCTTGTGTGTGGATCTTAAGAGTCTTATAGTTCTGGAAGATATTGGTCTTGATAATATTCTACTAGCAACACCAAACCAATAGACAGTATCAGTCTTAGAAAACAATGATTAGGCATCTATGCAAGATTTGAATACTCTTAGTAATGACAGGAAGTTCCCAGCCTCTCTGCTTCAAGCCTGAGTTTCTAAGGCTGACAGGTCCCTGCTACTCCCTTCCTACCCCTCCCACTTAAAGAAAGTTCAGATTTCCCCTAGCTAATGACTTTGGGGTTGTCTGATTCTGCTGTAAACCCATTGGCATAGTCCAACTTTATTTCTTTCAGAGACCAAATCTTACCTTTTTGTTAGCAAACAGGATGGCTTACATAGATCTTTATAGGACATTTTCTTGAGCACAATTTCATATGACTCATTTCCCTTTAGATGGAAAGACAGTGACTGAAACAGACAAGGGGGGAAAAAACAAGCCCAAATATGTTATTGGAAACTGGCACTTGAAAATGTGTAAAATGCTACTGGAGCCCAGGGATTTATTTAGAATGACTTGGCATTCTTTGCTTGGATGTGTAAATAGGCCTTGTGATACCATTTTTGGCCTTACTTTGAACCTGGTGTAATAAAGAAGGAAATGAAAGCAAAGGTAAACTTAAAGTATTGTTTTACTCTAAATGCTTTCAGTAAAGGGGCTTGTTATCTAATGATTGGTACTGGATGGCTGGTATAAATCGTACAGTCTGTTCTTTGCCCTCATGGCTAAAGGAAGAGAAGGCAAAGGAAATCAATTGGAACTAGCAGGTAACAAATGACCAGTCTTAGGCAAACAAAGCAGGTGGGGGAGAGAGACCTGTGGACATAGAAACAGGGTATGAATGCCTTTATTTTCTTATTAAAAATCCCTTGCAATTATTCCAAATAACTAATTAGACAAATATGAAACATAAGACTTTTATCTATCTGAGAGCTAGTAGTTTTTCAAAGTCCTACACCAATATACCATACGTGGAAAAATAGTACTGGCTTTGTTGGATAATGGTGGTTCATACCTATAATCCTAGCTACCCAGGAGGCTGGGATCTGAGGATCATGATTTGAAGCCAACCTCGCAGAAAAATCCGAGACTTTGCGTGCGTGCGTGCGTGCGTGAGTGTGTGTGTGTGTGTATGTGTGTGTGTGCCAAGTTCTGGGGCTTGAACTCAGGGCCTGTTTCTGAGATTTTTTTGCTCAAGACTTGTGGTCTACCACTTGAACCACAGCTGCACTTCTGGCTTTTTGGTAGTTAATTGGAGATCAAGAATCTCATAGACTTCCTGTGCTGCCTTCCTTTGAATCATGATCCTTGGATTTCAGTCTCCTGACTAGTCAGAATTACAGGGTGAGCCATCAGCATCCAGCATTGTAGGAGACTCTTACCTCTAACTAGCCAGCAGAAAGCCAGAAGTAGAAGTGTGGCTAAAGTGGTTGAATGAAAAAGCCAAGCACACGTATGCACACACAGGCACACACACACACACACACACACACACACACACACACATACATGCACACTCACACATGCTGGACAATATGAATGAAATTTGGTAAAATCAAGATAGAACTATATCAGCTAGCCAGCTATAATTTAATTCACCTAGGCTTGTATTTGATTTTTTTTGGGGGGTCTGGTCGTGGGGCTTGAACTCTGAGCCTGGGAGATGTCCCTCAGCTCTTCAGCTCAAGGCTAGCGCTCTACCACTTGAGCCACAACGCCACTTCTGGCTTTTTTCTTTTTGCTTATGTGATGCTGAAGAATCGAACCCAGGGCCTCATGCATGCAAGGCAAGCGCTCTACCACTGAGCTACCTTCCCAGCCTGTTGAATTAAAGATGTGAATACAGCTAGAACAGGTAATACACTTAATATGGCCCTGATGAAGTCTAACGTTTTTTGATTCCTCTACATTTTTTATTGTTATTGCAAAAGTGATCTACAGAGAGGTTACAGTTAATAAGCTATGCAATGAGGTTACAGTTAATAAGCTATGCAATGAGTTCATTTCTTTCCTTCTTTCCTTTTTTTTTTTTTTTGTTGGTCGTGGGGCCTGAACTCTGGGCCTGGGTGCTTTTCCTTAGCTCTTCAGCTCAAGGCTAGTGCTCTACCACTTGTGCCACAGTGCCACTTCTGGCTTTTTCTGCTTATGTGGTGCTGAGGAATCAAACCCAGGGCCTCATGCATACAAGGTAAGCACTCTACCACTGAGCCACCTTCCCAGCCCCGAGTTCATTTCTTTTTGAACAGTGTCATCCTTTCCTTCACTTTCTCCGTTTTCCTCTCTCCTTCCCCCCTACAATTGTATATAGTTCATTTTCAGCATAGTGTCTAATATCACTGCTGCGTTTGTTCACCATTTGAGGGATAACATTTTTAATTTTATAATATATTCTGCTAGACATTTCCAGACAGAAGATGGGAAATGAGGATTTATTGAATAAAATTACTCTGAGCCAGTTCTATGGAGTGACAGTTTAAACTATGATTTGTTGGGGGCAGGTATTGACCCACTTTTTGCTTCCAACTTCTCTAAACTCTTGGCTTTCTTATTGTTCAAAGTTTATTTTTCCTTTCATAGTTAAGGATGCTTCTGAAACTTCCAAAGTCCATGTCAAACTTTATCTTTCAACTTTGAGCAGTAAGACTTAACCACATAGACACTCCCTACTTGTGTGTTCATTCGATTCCTCTTGCTTTATGGTCAAAGAATTTTCATATGCAGAATCTTATTTGATCTTCATAAAAATCCAAGGATGCATGGAGGAAGTATAGGTGGACCTGACCCCATCTGACTTGTAATGACAGAGAATGACAGGAATTTATGCCACAATGGAAGTTATACAATTATCAAGTGTGGAAGGGCCTGGAATTTCAATCTTCTGTCAAATTCATTCACTCTGCTGCACATAGCTACTGGACTTGTATGATTTAGGATATTTCTAAGAGTACAAGATGATGTTTCCCTTCCATACATTTTTATTGTATCTGATTGGAGATATAGTCATCTATTTTTGTGACATTCACACAACAAATATGTGTTGAATACGTACCTTGTGCAGGATACCATGAAAGCTGCTGGATTTGTGATGATACTTTTGCCCCACTTTGGAGCTTAGAGTTCAAGTACATTCACATGATCTGGATTTGAACTCGGATGGCTTATTGTGTTTACAGCCAAATGATTGTAAGGAGAAAATGTGAATCTCCTTCATATCACCTCTAAGAGAGTCAGGTGGGCAGAGTCAGACAGTGAAGCCACACACAGTGGTTGTCAGGAAACATAATTAAATGTTAGTATAGCTGGAATAACAGGAAAATTGTATATAGCACCCATCAGAGTAAGCATTGGACTTCTCATTTGTTATTAACTGTTAAGTTGTTTTCTAGTAGAGGTGTGGGTTATAATTCTGCCTGGACATGGGTCTTTAGAGTTCACTACAGTCTCATTTTATAGATTGGGATGCCTCTTTGGTGTCCTTGAAATTAATTATTGTCTGTCTGTTGTTCCTATAACTCTTTGATATATTGAATGTTGATATTTTGAGCCTTATTTTACACTAAGTAAGGATCTGGCCCCTCTTTAGACTATAACCTACTTAGGGGCAGGGTCTCTCCCTTTGTAACTTTCATCTTATCCCCTCCCTGGTCTGGCACAGAAGTTTCTGGCAGAAAGAAGAATAATTCATGAGAAAAAATATTTGGCAGGTATAAAAGCTATAATATGGCTATGTTATATATTGACATCTTGCCAACCAAAATTTTAAGACTTGTATGTTAGCTTGTTAGAGCCACATAAATATCAGAGATAATTTTGTGTGTGTGTGTGTGTGTGTGTGTGTGTGTGTGTGTGTGTGTGTGTGTGTGTGTGTGTGTGTGTGTGTGTGTGTGTGTGTGTGTGTGTGTGACAGTCCTGGGGCCTGAACTTAGGGCTATCCATGAGTGCTAAAGTCTATCTCTGTACTATTTGAGCTATAGCTCCTTTTGTGGTTCTTCGGAGGTTAATTGGAGATAAGAGTCTCATGGACTTTCCTGCCCAGGCTGGCTTTGAACTGTGTTCCTCAGATCTCAAGTCTCCTGAGTAGCTAGGATTATAGGCATGAGCCACAGGTGCCTGGCAGGCTGATTTATTTTGTCATGAGTCTATAGACCATAATCCCAGGATCAAGGAATCAGCATGTTTGGTTTCTTTTAAGGCCTCTCTTCTTGATTTGCAGTGACACAGTACATTGACTGTCCTACTTCCTCCTCTTAGAAGGACATTAGTCTGCAACATCCAATGCATAGGCCCACCTTAGTGATTCTAATGAGACTGTACTGGGGGTGGGGGTAAGCCTTCAGTACATGAATTTTAAACAGGCATGATTCACCATTACAACATTTTAACATTGTAATTTAATTCATAACAATGTAACTCATCTCTCCATTGACTGCTTTCTGCTTTTAGTTGTCAATTCAGCTTAACACACATATTCATATTTTACCATGCAAAAGAGTTACAATGGTAGAAAAGAGAATACAATTCTACAATTCCTTTCTGGAGTGAGATGCTTTTTAATTTTAATAGATATTATATGCTGTATTGTTCCAGCTTCTGTATAACACATTGCTGCAAGTAACTTGAAACTAGTCATGCATCTGCAGAGATGTCTGTTAGCTTAACTCTCTCTGCTTTCCACAACACTCTGCCCAGCACAATGTCATCTAATTTCTAAATGGAAATGATTTAGATCCATTTTTAGTATATATTTTTATTGCAAAGATACTGTACAGAGGGGTTACAGTTAGATGAGTAAGGTAATGAGTACATTTCCTCTCGAGCATTGTTACCCCCTCCTTTGTTTTTCCCCTACCATGCCTTCCCTCCCCACCTCCCCAACCCTCCCACCCCCCCTTGAAGTTGTAAAGTTCCTTTTTCAACATAGTGTCTTGTACATCTCATTGTTACAATGGGTCAACCTGTATCCCCATTTAAACATTTTGTTTTTTCCCTTCCCCTCCTCAATTTAGAAAAATGTATATATAAGATGCAGGGCACTGGAATCAAATACAGTGAAAACAGGGGGTTATACTGTGGGGGAGAACATACCAAAGAAACAAAAAATAGTACATTATAAACACATTAAAAATAATAGCAAGAAAGAAAAAAATCACTTGTGTCCCTATATTGGGGTTCATTTCACCTAATATTATCTTATGTGGTCATATGTACATAGCTTTTGACCTTTTCTGCGTGTCCCAGACATATACTAATTATTGCATCCATTATTGTTTATAACCAATAACAGTGAGCTTCTTTAGAAGAGCTGAAGAGTAGCCAAAGAGGTTTCTATTTATTTAATTTGTGTGTGTGTGTACACGTGTGTGTGTGCACACATGCTGATGTGTGCACCATTACTTGGACTTGAATTTAGGGTCGGGTGCTGTTAACATTTTCTGTCAAAGCTAGCATTCTACCACTTGAGCCACACTTCTACAGGTTAATTGGAGATAAGAGCCTCAAGGACTTTCCTGCCCAGCTGACTTTGAGCCTTGATCCTCACCTCTCAGTCTCCCAAGCAACTGAGATTACAGGCAAGAGCCACTGGCACCCAACTAAATTATTCCTTTTATCTAGACCGAGAATTAATATGTGTGAAAATATTTATATATAGTATACATGAAATCCCTTTCTTTGACATCATTAGCTATCCAGACTCACCTAAAAGAAGTGAAAAGCTTTCCCCTTGAAAAGCTATATAAGGCTTTTATATAATATTAACAATTAAAAAATAGCAATTGCTAAAGAAAACAGGCTGGTGCAGCGCTGTGACTTTAAATGATTATGCGCATTTACAAATCATGGTCTATTAAAACAGGAGAAAAGTTTAAAAGTATAAATCAGTATTTCTGCAACATCTGTGGAAAAGTAAATACTGAGGAAAATTGACAACAAAGTGGCTTAGAAGAGGGACTCCCCCCTTGAGATGCTCCTCCTCTCTGTACGAGTGCTGACTGTGGAAGAAAAGTAGTCCACTGCGAATTGAGAATTGATTGATTTCTACATGACATGGTTGTCAGGAAGATTTAACTGACACACACAGTAGGCATTCACTAAACGCAAACCTCTTTCTCCCACGTCCTCTGCCAGCCTCTGGTGTCAGGAACTGCATAGCTACATGATACCAGCATTTTTATGGCTTCATATTTGGAAGAGCAAGTCTCAGGCTATGGACCACCATCTTCTCTGTTCCCTTGTGCAGTCAATTAATCTCATTTTAACTCTAATTACTCTTCTAGCCCGTTCTTCAGTAATTACTAAACTTGTGACTGCTGTAAACTGGTGCTTGCATGTTTCATGCTATTAATGCAGAAAACCATTCATGGACTTCAAATCAGATGACTTTCGAAAAGTAAAAACACTTCAGCATGAGGGAACTGAGAAGCATGGGGGGGGTGACATTTCTTTATCACCATGTTTAGATCTGTTTCAGGCATCTGCTGGGGCACAACTGATGTTCTCTACTCATTTCTCGGGGACACGCCTGAGCGCAGGGCCCCCTCCCGCTTTTTGCATGCCAGCCATCTTGAAGTTATGTTGTAACTTTTATATTGGGGAGTGCCTCAAAGCAGTGGACAAGTGACTTTCATAGCTAGCTACTTCCTGCATGCCCTCTAGATCTTCCCAGCGAACACCGCACACTTACTTGATGGGTTGTGGCAATCAGGGAAAATGCTGAAGACTTTACTATATTATGAAACATTTTTTAAGCTGAAAATTTCACAGCCTGTAGGAAAAATCCATCCTACAATGCCTGGAACAAACTCAGAATATTTTTGTGTTAGTAGATTTAGGAGGATCTTTAAAAGATGACAATTTTATGTCACCTTATTAACGAATTTATTTATTTCCTTTTGGGGGGTACCAAGATTTGAATCCAAGGCAAGTACGCAACTACTGAGCCATACTCCAAACCTGTTTCTCACTGATTATTCCTGAGATAGGATTTTGCTTCCTGGGAGTATGTGTGGATGGTGATCTGCCTACTTGAAGCTTCCCTCAGTTGCTAGGAAAACAGGAGTACCACAGAGTGCACAGACCCTCCACTGAGATGGAGTTTCTCAGCCTGGAATAGCGATCCTACCAATCTCAACAGATGTAAGCCACCAGCATCCAGCTTAACTAATTTCTTAAAGTAAAAAAGTAGGCCCCAAATATTGATTATATGATTTTTTAAATACAAAAAAGTAGCACAGAAAAATATCTTTACCTCTGAAGATAACTACATTTAATGTTTCAGAGGTACATTTTTTTCCCTTTTTCTTTCCTTTGTGCAGCTCTTTTGTTACCAAAATGGCATTCCTCTGTACAGTCCATACAGAAAGCCTCCTTTTTTTTCCTCTTTCTCTCATTATACTTCAGCATTTTCTCATATTGTAGCCTACTGTTCTTCTTCAACATAGGGCCACATTGAATTCTATTGTGTTTATTTTCCCTGAGCTTCTATTGTGGGCCGTTTGATTGCTCAGATTTTTCATTATTATAAATAATGCTCTAACGCTCAGACACAGTACAGCAAAGCGGTTAAGAGTGTGTGCTTTAAATATGCTCTGTCACTTACTGTTTGACCAATCAATTTACCTTTTCTAACCCTCCATTTCCTCAGCTGTAAAGTGGATATAGTGTTATATTTCCTCATAGGGTTGGTCTAAAGACACTGAATATAAAGTCTTAAAATTGCACATTTGTAAGAAACTTTCAGCAAATGTTACCAGTGTTATATAAATACACACACACACATATGTATGTACATATATATGTATGCATGTATATCCCATAGTCTCACTTCTGGAAGTAGAATTTCTGAATTAAAAGTGGCAAGTCTGGGCTATATCTGGACAGAGTTTGAGGTAATAACTACATGTTAACTACAGGCTGTGTCTATGGGCTATGTTAAGAATTCCAGCTCTGTTTTATTTTGGCTGGGGAAAACTCCATAGCAATGCACATTTCTGTTCTCTTAATTGTCAAGTTATCCTGTTGCCATTGAAGTCATCTGTGTACAACATAAAAAATTGAAAGTGCCATGAGGTCCTCCGAGACACAAGAATTAGTTTTTATTCTGTAAGCTTATAAATTTTCATTGATTTCAACTAGTTATCTGGGGTGCAGGCAAGTGGGGAGTTTCTGCAAATGAACACTAAATTTTAATTTTCCTTCTTTTCCTCTGTTTAGCTTGGGACATCTGGGTCTGGCTTTTCTTACCGTCGTTAAGCTGAGTAGATGATATTGGGTGTTTCTGCAGTATATAGCAGAGCCTTTCCTTCAACTGAATCTGAAACTCTTACAAAGTCAGAAAGACACACACACACACACACACAGACACACAAATACAACCTAATCCTGAAAGAAATCATTTGTTTGACTAATAATCTACAGAAACTGGTTAAAGCATTAAACAAAAAAAATAAATGAATCAGATAGAACTAGTATGTCAAGAAAATAGAACATAAAATGCCTCTGGAATCTGTAGGATTTTTTCTGGTACAAGGGGCTTTCTGAGTCATGGTTCATTTACAATGTCTGTTTCCTCACTCAGGGAAGGCCTTCTAATAGATTCAAGGAGACTCTAAACCTTGCAAAGGTCTTGCTCAAATAAAGGCAGCTCTGTGAGGGAAGAGATTTGTTCTGTTTATGGAGAAAACTTGCCAGTCACGTTTCACATTGTGTACCTTTCAGAACAACTGTCTTCTTTCACACCGTGGTGAAGATGGAGGTTTGCTCAATCACATCTTCCAGGCCTCTGATCAGAGGGGTCATGAGCCGTGACTTTTTTTTTTTTAAAGACTAGCTAGAGATTGACCACCAACTTGTTCCGGAAATTGTGGTAGACTTAGAGAAATGTACCGCTAGCTAGATCAGAAAGTTTGAAAGCCACCCTGAAGTTTTACTACCAGAAAATCAGATGGAGGTAAGGTTAAGTGTGCCACTGAAAGGATACTATTTTCAACTTTTCAACCAGAGTATCATGGTCTCTGCACAGTAGGAATTTGACTAAAACCTCAGCAGTCTTGAAGATGCTTGTCTTAGTTTTCAAGGTCAGACTAAGAAATTGAGCTCTTGAGCCAGTCCTGCAGGAGGTGGTCTCCCAGAACAGTGAGTACTTCTTTATTTCAATTGGAATAACTACAGGACTGTTAGGAGGATGATGAAATGTCATGGGCTTAAGGGAAGCTTGAAGCATTTGACTATAAATTCTGGCAGAAGGAGAAGGGTACATTTTTTGGCTTGTTTGCATCTTAGACTAAATCTCTGGGACCATTGGAAACTGAATAAATACCATCTGACTACGTCAAGGCACATCTGTCTTCCACTTAGATTTCAGCTTTGTTTTGGCTGATGATTAAATATTGCTTTTTTGATCATTAGTAATGGTTTAATTATTAAACATAATAAGGATTCCTGTCTGAAAAGAAAGTTTTTTTCACACATACACATTGAAAGAGAATTAAGTAAATGGAGGGTAAGGGTAGGGTTGAGAGAGAGATGGAGAAGAACAAAGGAAAGAATGACATTGGTTAAGGTAATTTTTTTAACTTTTAGTTAAGTAAATAACTCAATTCTTTCTTAATTTTTATTTTTTTGTTTCTTGAAGAAATAGTACAAAGGGGTTTCCACTCAACATGTCAGTCTGGGAATCCAAAGCAGCTTGATCAGTGTTTCCTTTCCATCCTTCTCCCCCAGGGGAAAAAAAAATTCAACATGTAGGAGGCTGCTTGAATAGGCCTTAGAAAGAATGAGTCTTTGTATTTGCCTGATAATACTAGTGAGCTTAGATGAGTCACAAGCCTCTTCTAGAACTGAACACTGGGATCTGTAGCATGATGGAGTTATATAAGTCTGCTGATACCCTCCACTTCTTCCCTGCTTAAGCGAGTATCTTGCCGGGAACCACACACAACATTTCTCATTGCCAAAGATGAGTAGAAAGAATTCCTATCTACCAATAAATCCATGTGATTAGTGTCAGTTATCCTTAGTAGTTCCCTCATCTTCCCAAACAGGGTGAGGTTTATACTCTTGACTGCTGTTAAATGTCTGCCAGAGATCCTACATAGTTTCTTTCTTACAGGTGATGAGGAAGAATTTTAAAAATTAAAAAAACCCTCTACAGGGTCTATAGAAACAAAAATTTGCTTCGAATAGAAAAAATAGTTTTAGGCAAATCCTGCTTCCTTGAAGCCCCAAGAAATTAGTTGGCTGATGAGTCTTTATGATGTCCTCTTCCTGTAAGGGCCTCCAGGTCTTTTGTGAATCAATGATGTGTAGTGTCTAGATTCACAGTGTGCCCTGTTATTCAGAGTTTGCTCCATGTTTAAGCAACATAAAAAATACCTCAAGATCTCATGAGAAATGTAGGATCTCATACCCTACCCAGATCTACTGATTCAGAATGTTTTCAGCACTTGCATTTTGAGATCTCAGAAGGTGGGCATGGTAGCTCATGCCTATGATTGTAGCTACTCAGGAGTCTGAGATCTGAGGATTGAGGTTTAAAGCCAGCGTAGGCAGGAAAGTGTGTGAGACTCTTATCTTCAATTAAGTACCAAAAAGCTGGAAGTAGAACTGTGGTTCAAGTGGTAAAGCACTAGCCTTGAGCACAAGAGTTCAGGATCAGCTCCCAGGCCCTGAGATCAAGCCCCAGTACTAGCACATGTTCACGCGCGCACACACACACACACCGACACACACACACAATCTCAGGTGATTTCTGTGCATATTGCAGTTTGAGAAGTGATGTTAGAGCATAGACTCACGATTCTAATTCCGTTTCCTTTGCTTACCAGAGCACACATTTAGCACTAATAATGACAATGGTAACAATTTACTGTGTACTTTCTGTACACTGTACACTGTGCCAAATCTCATTATTTTGTAACTGTCTCAGGATTTTCTGACTATAAGGTCTGTGTGCTTCTCACCAAACCATTCACATGCTCCAAGCTTTATTTAGTACACACAGATGTAGTTCACGACCTTGGTAGGTGATTCTATCAAAAAGTCTAATTTTTAGTGCAATGAATGTTTTGAAACTTAGTGTGTTAAATCTTCAAAAGGAGCACAATTGCCTTTTCATCTACATTATTACATTAGGTAAACTTCCCATTCAAATTTGGAATGTTAGATGAACTCTTTTGACTTGTAAGTCAAGAGAAAAAAGAACCAAAATTTCAGTTTTGTATCTATAAAAAAGAACATAATTTATGGTTGTTTCACTTTTAGAATAATATTAATGTGATTAGAATTAATTTAGAATAATAATATTTCTGGTGACTTTGATTATGTTATTCATCTTCTTTACATGTTTAATACTCAGCTTGGATTTTGATTAAATTAAGCAGGTGTATGAAATGTGAATGAGTGAGGCATTTTATTTGTTTTTCAGAATGTATCAGTGTTTTCTTCATTATTTCACTAATTCTTGATAAATCCTAGTATTACCCAGCAACTCAGACAAGAAATGAAATAATAATTTTAACTCTTGTTTTCAAATAGAGAAGTAGAAATATTTATTGGTACAAATAAACCTAGGAGAATATCTTATAAAAATTATCACCACTATGAAGAGCAAAATAAAAGTTGGAACTTTTATTTGTTTGTACAATATAGATAATATTTTGAGTCACAAATTCTTAAAATTATGTAGGTTCTTTGTAAAAATGTAATTCTCTAATTCTGTACTATGTATCTTTTCATCTTAGGAAGGCGGATTTCTTGCCTGGATTACTGTAGATGATCTGTGTTAGGGATGAATAAAGTCTAATCTAGTCCATCTATTTATTCTTTCCATCTCTTCCACTTTGGAGACCTCACTAACTTAGAAATAGGTGAAATTTTTGGGTCTGATTAGTCACGTCTAATATATACCAAACAGAACAGTAAACACAAAGAAAACAGAAGTCCAGATTTTTGTTTTAAAGACATGCTGAAAGTTACTCATTTACCATCAGAAGCAAGCTGTATGATAGCTGGTTAGCCTAGGCTATGAAAACAGGGCAGGGCTGGTCAAATAGCAGGATGAAAGCATATTAGACAGCAAGGAGCAAACATGGTGTCATTTAAAAGATGTACCAAAAAGGTGACAAGAATGAGACCTGTTGACATTGGACCATTGACTGTTGACCACCGACAACTGCCTGGGGAGATTTAGAAGACCTGAGGGGAGAAAGCAGAAATGCCAGTTAGAATAGTCCTGCAATCTGGAAATACTTACCACAGCCGGAAACTCCACATTCCCTGACAGTTTCCCGAAGCAACTAAGCTTTAGCATGGTACAACTGCACTCACAAATATGAACTGAGCAGAAGATAACACCCTTTAAGAGGACTTTTTATAGTAAGCAACTAATAATTAGAAGGCACTGTATGGTAAGGGTTAGCCTTCCAGCAATAGAAAGCTCACTGTATTTCATGGCTGTGACATATAAGAGGACCCTTCCTGTTAGACCATGAGCCTATCTCTCAGGGAGTTTAATGAATCTCATTCCTACAGAGCTGGAGTCTGTTATGACTGCAGTGACTTCATAGGAGATGGAGTTACAAGGAAAACACTGTATTCTGTCATCATTGCCAAATCTGCCTGTTACATTATTCTTCAGAATGCTAATGTCCTACATAGCAGCAGGAAACATACCTTCCATAAAATTATGTTCAATGAAATAAGTAAGGTACAGTCTTCATTTTATCTTCAAGGTTTATTTATATCTACTATTTTATTTCAAAATGCATATTCTTTCTAAATTGTTTTGTTTTGTTTTGTTTTTGTCAGTCGTGGGACTTGAACTCTGGGCCTGGGCGTGGCCCCTCAGCTTTTCAGCTCAAGGCCAGCACTCTACTACTTGAGCTACAGCGCCACTGCCAGTTTTCTATGGTTTATTGGAGATAGGAGTCTCACGGTCTTTCCTGCCCAGGCTGGCTTTGAACCGAGATCCTCAGATCTCAGCCTCTTGAGTAGCTAGGATTACAGGCGTGAACCACCTGCACCTGGCTAGTTTTAAAAGTGATCATCCTATCTTAAAAATGTCAGGTGCTTTGTGTACAAGGTGCGTGCAAAACTTTCATTTTGAGAGACATTGGAATTAGAAAAGGAATCATTCAACAAGTCTATTTCTTGAAAACGATTCATAGTTAGACCAAAGGGATGGATATCTCTTTTCCCTTTTCACCATTTATAATTGCTTCCTTGGAGAAAAACATGCAATAGTTCTGTAGGGCAGTGTCCCAGAGGAAGTGTGTTCATTTCTCAGAGAGGAAGAAGCTTCTGCCATGGTCTATTTCTTTATGTTCTTGTTTCCTCATAAGGTGAATTTTAGATTCCTGGGTTCTTCAGAAAACACCAGCCTGACTTACCGTCTGAGGTTAGAGACATGGCCAAGTTGTGGGGGCAGGGCCCAGACCAAGTCTCTGTCTCCCCTAGAGCTCTTTCTAAGACATGATTCTTGCTATGCCTGGGACAGCTGCTGAATTTGACCAATAGTAGTTGGCTAAGGGAGACAGTAATAAACGGGGGAGGTGGAAAGTCTTGATTCGATGACTGATGCTAGTGTAGCATTTGAGGCTTTATTATAAGAGGATAATTAGATCTGATGATTTTTTTGCACTGGGTTTTCTTTCCTTAATGATGTCTTGGAACTGAAAGAGATGAGACCAGGTCCCATGTGCCTTCAGGAATAAGAATGTGGTCTACCTGGGTGGTTCTGTTTCAGCATTTAATGGGGGGGGGCCTCCATTACTTATGTGGAGTTTCACTCACCCCTATTAAGTACTATGATGACATTTTGAGTTACTGACATGCAGATGGTAGTACTTCAAGTTTTGAATCAGAATCTGCACACTCAACTGCAAATAATGATACCAGAATAAAACCATGAGGATTAACACTGTTCACTTGTGCCCTTTTGTTCCCCACTAAAATCACAATTTTTCTTTTGTTGGTTCTGGTGATTGAAATCAGGGCCTAATGCTTGCTAGGCAATTACTTTTATCACTTGAGCCAAACTTACAGCTTTTTTTTTTTTTTTTTTTTTTGTCAGTAGTGGGTCTTGAACTCTGGGCCTGGGCGCTGTCCCTCAGCAGTTCAGTCAAGGCTAGCACTCTACCACTTGAGCCGCAGTGCCACTTTTGGTTTCTGAATGGTTTATTGGACATAAGAGTCTCATGGACTTTCTTGTCTGGGTTGTCTCCGAACTGCGATCCTCAGATCTTAGCCTCCTGAGTAGCTAGGATTACAGAAATGAGACACAGGTGCCTGGTTTACAGCTTCTTTTTGAATGGTTGTCTCTGAAGTGGGGGGGGGGGGTCTTACTTCCTTCTTGGTCTGCAGTCCTTCTGTTGAATCTCTGTGTTGTTGGGAACCACAGCTGCATGTTTCAACATCCAGCTGTTGACTGGGAGGGAATCCCAAAACCTCCTTTTTGCTCTGGATAGCCTCAAACCCTAATCCTTCACCTCTGCCTTCCAAGTAGCTCTGATTACAGGCTTATACCACCATTGCTGGCACAAATTGTAATTCTTTACTGAGAAAAGACATGGTTAGGATCTACATTCCGCTGACCATGGTGGGATTAAAACAAGTACCAAAAAGATGCCGGGAAATGTTCACAAATGAGTTAACTTCTTCTGTGGATATGCAAACCCTTGTTTAAGAACACTTTTATATCACATTCTAACTTATGAATTGTCACCGATGTTTTTTAAAGTATTCTGCCATTGTCTCTTTTTTTTTTTTTTATCTGATTAAGGAAGCTTGGTGGCTTGGCTACTAGAAGCATGTCCACCTTGCTTGAATTTGAGACTATCTTTGTATGTGCCTGTCACTCTCAGAAACATGCGGAGGTCTAAGTAGGAAGGTTGTAGCCCAGGGCCAACCAAAGAATAAAGTTGTCTCCAGACACCATTGGCTTTCTGGGATAATTGCTTTTGGCATATTTGCTATTGAGCTCAGAACCAACTTTCCCAGCTCTGTCACTCACTTTCTTGGGCCTATGACTGGTCCTATCTCTTTGTTGCAACTCTATATTACTTAAGGCAAAACTGTTACTATTTTTTAATTAAAACAATTTAAATAAAGCATAGAGGTTTGTTAAAATCACTGCTCTTTGTTGACCATGAAAGATATACAAAAGTAATTGTTCATTAGTAGAGCACATTTAGAGAACTGAAATTGAGTGGTTGTTGAACTGAACAATTTAAACTTTTTACAGAGAATAATCTTTGACCCAGACGGAGAGGCTGTGCCAATCCTTTGACAAGCCAGTGGTTGGTTTACAGTCAGCATTCCCACAGATTTCAGTTACATCACGCTGCTGAGGTCATACTGTTCCTAATGATCCTCACATTCTACTCAAACTTTTCCTTTTTTCCCCCTTTCTCTTAAAGTGAGAAATTATCACAATTAAGATTTTAAAAGTTTTTTTTTTAAACTGGGAATCGATGAGACATTTTGGCATTTACTTTCATTTTCTTTGTAAGATGTTTATTTTTCTTGTCAGCAGCAAGAGAAGAAATACACTGTGAGCTGGGTGCCAGTGGCTCATGCCTGTAATCCTAACTACTCAGAAGGCTGAGATCTGAGGACTGAGGATCAAAACCAGCCTAGGCAGGAAAGTCTTTGAGACTTTCATCTCTAATAAACTACCAAAATAAGCCAGAACTGGAGCTGTGGTTCAAGTGATAGAGTGCTAGCCTTGAGCAAAAAGCTCAGACACAGCACCCAGGCACTGAATTCTAGCTCTAGGACTGGCATGAACACACACCCACACACCCACCCACCCACCCACCCACACACACACACACACACACACACACACACACACATAGTGAAAAACGAGCCCAGCTTTCAGGAGTGTTTTTCTGGTAGTAGTTTCATGTCATACCCATGACATTGGCAGGAGTGTCACAGAGTCGAGAGATACATGGGGAGCCTCTTGTTTCTCTTTGTGGAAAGCAGTGAGGGCTTTTGAGAGTAAGGTGGTTGCCATGAGCATAGCCTAGGGCATTTCTTGAGCATAAATATTTATAGAAGGTGTACATGGCACATATGGCTATACAACTTTTGGTACTTTGGTACTTTAGCGCTTGAGGACACTGTTCTTGCATCAGAAACAGAAATGGAGGGACAAAGGGGTAAACAGATGCAGCCGAGGTTCTCACTAGACACCATGTTGAAAATCAACTATGCAACTTGTAGGGATGGGAGGGAAAAACAGAGAGCATGAGGGAAAGAGTGACATTGTCCACAAAGAGATGTACTCATTACCAGACTTACGTACCTGTAACCCCTCTGTATATCACCTGTATAATAACAATTTAAAAATAAAAACAAAGAAAGAAATGTCAGTTGCAGTATGGCACTATGCAGTTTGGTACAGCATCACATTCAGATGTCCAGATACCTAAACACCTCCTCTACAATTTCTTCTTGTAGTCAGGAGGGAAATTCAGAATACAGTTCTGTCTATGAGGTTTAACATGCAGGCTGAATCAATGATAATGTTCCTTACAAAGAGGTTTTCTGCAGCATGAAATGCCTAAATGGAGAGTTGAAGAAAATCGCTGTTAGAAGCTTTCCTGCTTGTGTTTATCCAGGTTTGGGACCTGGATTCTTTGGAGAGCAATAGCTTTCTTTTGGGTTTTTATGACTATTGTTTTTTTTTTTAATGCTTAGAAAGAAAAGAGCTTTGCCAAACTTTTTTTTTTCTGGCAGTAGTGTCTTGTGGAAAATGCAAATGGAAATGACCCAATTTCTCTTACTAAACTCTTTAGATATTTATATATAGCTTAATGGTTTCATCCTGAAATATAAAGCACTTTCACTATTTTTTTAGAAGTTAAAAATGAAAATTTACCAGGCAGAATAGATTATATATGTGTGTATACGTATGTACATGTATAAATATGTACACAGTGAATATATATGCATTATGTGAATACATATGTAACTATACGTATTTATATAATCACACCTACACATATATATTCACATAGAGATAAGCAAGTTGCTAAATGCAGTAGAGGATAATGGACAGAGACCACACTTACAACTCATTTCAGTCACTAATTCGCCCTAAATAGAGGAATAAGCATTTCATGTTTCTGTGGATTACAGATAAATCTTTAAAATTTTTTTAATTAGATAAGTCTGAAGATAAGATAAAAATAGCATATTACCAGTTATTTTGTCCTGAAATATCTATTTTGTGAGTTCACTGAAGACATTTAAACAATTTGAAATAGCCCAATCACGATGAAAGAGAAAAGGTTTTGAGAGGGCGCAGGATGTGACTGGCTGACCCTTGGCTGGTGATATGATATTTATTCATTGCTATGCAAAGGCCCTCACTGAAATTTTTAGATGTGTAAACCACCGGTGCCTTTTGTTTGGGTGCCAATCCTGAGGCTTGAATTCAGGGCCTGGGCACTGTCCCTGAGTTTTATTGCTCAAGGCTAGTGCTCTTAGCTCTTGAGACTCAGCTCCACTTACAGCTTTTTAAATAGTTAATTGGAGATAAGAGTCTCATGGACTTTCCTGCCTGGGCTAGTTTTGAACTGTGATCCTAAGATCTCAGCCTCTTGAGTAGCTAGGATTATAGGCATGAGCCACCAATGGCTGGACTAACTTTTTTCTGTTTACATGAAATTTATTAAATTTTGTTTTAATGTTAAGGACATAAAATTCTATTTATGAGGCACTGTGATGTTTTGATACATTAGTACAATTAATACATTTTATATTGCTTAGATAAGATTAAACACACACGTATATCCTCAAACGTTTGTCATTTCTTTATGGTGAAAACATTTTAAACCCTTCCAGCTTTTGGAATATAGTATATTATCATTAATTATAGTTACCCTGCTGTTCAATAGCACATCTTCTTACTCTGATTTGACTGTATCTTAGTATCCATTGATCAATCTTTCCTCATTTTCTTCTTATTCCTCCCCAGATTCTGGTTACCACTCTTCTATTCTCAACTTCTGTGAAATCAACTTCTTTATATTCCACATGAGTGAGATCATACAGTACTTGTCTAGCAATGCCTGGCTTATTTCACTCACTTTAATGAGCTCCATTTCCATTCATGTTTTCACAAATGATAGGCTGAATAGTATTTCATTGTACATATGCACCACATTTTTAAATCCATTCTTCAATTGTCAGACACTTAGGTTATTTCTATTTCTTAGCTAGTATGAATAGAGCTGCAGTAAACACTGGTGTGCAGCTGTCTCTCTTCAATATATTGATTTCATTTTTTTTGGATGTATATTCAGCAGTGGGATTGTGGATCGTGTGGCAGTTCTATTCTTAAATTTTTAGAACTCTCCATACTGTTTAGTGTAATGTCTGCACTGGTTTACATTACCACCAACAGTGTTCAAGTTTTTCCTTTCTTTCATATCCTTGCCAGCGTGTGCTACCTGTAGTCTTTTTAATAATAGATTTTCTTACAGGGGTAAAATGGTACACACTGTAGTTTTGACTTACATTTCTCTGATGAGTAGTGATATGAATATTTTTCATGTACATGTTAGTCATCTGAATGTCTTCTTTTGAAATGTCTATTTATGTATGTTGTACATTTGAAAAATTGAGTTATTGTGGTATTTTTGCCATTGATGTTTTTGGAGTTAATATTCACCTTTTGTGAACTTTAAACCCAGTCCGATATACCGTTTGCAGGCATATCAGGTCATTTTTTCTCTTTTTTTTTTTTGGGTCTGGTCGTGGGGCCTGAACTCTGGGCCTGGGCACTGTCCCTCAGCTCTTCAGCTCAAGGCTAGCGCTCTACCACTTGAGCCACAGCGCCACTTCCGGCTTTTTTCTTTTTGCTTATGTGATGCTGAGGAATCGAACCCAGGGCCTCATGCATGCAAGGCAAGTGCTCTACCACTGAGCCACCTTCCCAGCCCCCTCAGGTAATCTCTTGATTTTGGTATTTCCTTTGATGTGTAGAAGGTTTTTAGTTTGATGCAATCCTATTTGTTAGCTTTTGCTTTTAAACAAAAGTATTTTGTTTTATATTTGTGAATTTGGAGGCCTGGGTAGAAGATTCTGGCCCATTCCAGTATTCTAAAGCATTGCCTCTGTATTTTCACCCAGGACGTTAACCTCACAGTGAAGTCTTTAATCCATTTTGAATTTAATTTTATAACTGATAAAATGTCAGGGTCCAGTTTCACTCTTTTGCATGTGTATATCCAATTTTTTTTCAACAAAACTCATTAAACAGACTCTCTTTTCTCCACTTCATGTACTTTTAGCAAATTTATCAGAAATTTATACCTTTCTGTATAGATGCATGGGCTTACTCTAGAGTTTCTGTTCTGGATATTCATTTTCTTGTGATGTGTGTGTGTGTGTGTGTGTGTGTGTGTGTGTGTGTGTGTGTGTATTTTCCTCTGCCCCTTCCTTTCCTTGTTCTGTTTGTTAGTACATCTTTGTAGTATGTTTTGAAGGCAGAGAGTATAATGTCTTTTCCTTTGTTCTTTTTGCTCAAGATGAATTTGGCTATTTTTTTCTGAATGTCAATATCCTCTTCCCCCATTTTTATTGAGAATGTCATTTGGGGGAAGTCTTTTTAAAACAAATGACTACTGAAAACCATTCTCACTACATAAAAAAGTTCTTCAGACTTGCTAAATGGTTTTCTTAAAGAATCATAGCAACCCTCCTTTGGCAAAATGGAAAATACAAAAATAAAAGACCATTCCAGAATTACTGAAGGGATCCAGATTTAGGAGTTGAAACTCTTTCTTCCTGGCTTTGTCTATTTAGTGCATGAATTCAGCAACAGTTAATTTGTCAATATTGATCTAAGGCAGAAGGAGTTTGAGGCACCCTTCACCACCTGGACCTCAGGTGGGTGAGACATTATCCAGTTTTGCAAGGGAGTTCACTGTCTGACAGAGTGGATAGATGACAGTATCACAGAGGCACTATGAAGTGAGTGAACAGGCCCTTCAAATCTAGGCCTTCTTACCCCACTTTCAGATCCATCTGAAACTATGTTATTCTGTTGGCCGGTGAGTTTATTATTTAATGTGGCAGTCATCTTAGCATTTTTGAGATGGCCATATGAATCAAATCATCATGCTGGGTATAGGGAGGCTAGGATCGCTCATACTCAGCCTTTGCAGAAGACAGTTGTGTATCGATGTTGGTGGTTCTGTAGATTTTTATTTACACTATTTAAAGAAAAAAATCACAGATTCCCTTTTACCAAATATTATTCTCTGGCTTTGATTATTTATTTGGTTGTAGTGGGGATTGAACTCTGGGTCTCATGCTTGCTAAGCAAACACTCTACCATTTGAGCCATGCCTCCAACCCTGTTCTCCTGTTTTTAAACACATGAATACAAACTTGAAGGCCAGCCTGATTAAATTGCCTGCCTGAGGTCAATGGTGAACACTCATTAGATTAAAAGCTAGTTCTTGTGGCTCTCAATCGTTTTATTATTTCTCAAGTCTACAGGGGAAGGGAGAATAATGAACAGGACTTTCTTTGATAATTTTGAAGTTTCCATTAGTTGACTGGAGAAAGACCTTAAGAACACATCGAAGGAAAAATAAAACATTCAGCGTCCCCCCACCCCGTGCCTCCCCCGTTTGGGGAATCCGGAGTTACTTCTTAGTGAAGACTCTCAGTTCTTGCTCTGTTGTTTTACTTGCTAAGGGTTTTCCTTTATTGCATATTAATTCCTGGTCCCTGTGGTATGAGAAATTTAAGCAGCAGGAAGAGCTGTCTGGCTCAGTGGCACTGGGTTGCTATTTAGTCTGGCTGTTTCCTACCTCGCACGTCGATTGATTATTCTGCCTATCACGTGCTGACATATTTTTGCTTGCTGTACTGATTATACATTGGGAGTGCTAATTCTTTTATTGGGTTAGAGTTCAAAGGTGCTCATCTGTCAGCAAAAAGTCTCTCATTTCATGGCCTGCTTGGCCTCCTCTCATATCTGTCATTTTTATACTGTTCTCAGAGATTTTCCTCTCATTTCTGGTGCTAGTTCAATAGCAAAGATCTTGCAGAGTTTTCCTTTGTAGTGGGCTATTTTGTACGGTTTTTGGAGGCAGATTCTGCTCTTTGAAGATATGCAGAATATTGGCATTTCACCGACTCTGACTGAAGCAATGGAAACCACACTATATTCTGTTCTTTGATTTTAACAGCTCTGTGGGTACAGATCTCCAAATCTTGGAATTTCCCCAAACACAGTCCATTTCTGAGACCCATTAATGGGTGGATCCAAACTTGAATTTGCATGTCAGAGTTGTAGATGTTTGGCTAGCTTATTAGAGATTGGAACCCTGATGCAGAGAGGTCTGGAGAATAGAGATTTAGATGCACTTCCACAAGTAAAGACCACTGTCCAAATGTCTTTGTCAGTATACATGTAGAGTATAGAAATAGCCTCAGAAGTCATTGTTTTGGGTTATATATGATGAAGCTTTCTGTAATTAGTTTGAATATTTTATAAATATTTATAAAATATTTTCTATATAAGTAGCGATGTCTCTTCCTCCTCTTTATCCTTTTCCTCTCTTTCCTCTTCCTCCTTCTTATTTTCTTGTGGTACTGTAATTTGGACTCAGTCCTTTGCCTTTTTAAATTTGGTTTTCAGATAGGGTCTTGGGATGATCGCTCAGGCTCGTCTGAAACCATGATTCCCTTGTCTCTGACTCCTGAGTAGCTGGGATTACAGGTATCTGCCACTATTTCTTTCTTGAGAAGAGTGTCAACATGTCAAGAACACATATTTTTTTATGTTAATTTCTATTTTTCCTATAGTTCACATTTAAGAAGTCGATCAAAATCATAAAAACAGATGTTATAACAACAGATTACAGAAGCCATTTTTGTGAACTGGCAAAATAATCATTGGTGACTACATTTAGCTCTAAAATTTCATGATGGTCTAACAAGTTGGCTTTAATTTTAATGTAAAATATCTATACATTCTGATTCAGAGGAGTAGCTGGACTTGGCTGGATCAAGAATCTTGTGGGGAATTAGGTAAAGCCAGAGTGGGGAATTTACTATTAGAAAAGAAGGGAATGTGAGAGTTATTGCCAAATTATAACAAATTTGTCTTTTGATAGTTTGGATATTGTAAATGGAAGAAGGTGATGAAACTGTTAGACTAATCTTGAAACAGAAAACAGATTATTCCATGAACATTATGCCTGGCCTAAGCACAAGAGGTCTGCTCTTGTATAACATACCAACTGTCTGCCTTAGCTCCTCCTCCTCTTTCTCTCTCTCTCCTTTTTCTCTTCCTTCCTCTCCCTCTCCTCCTCCTCCTCCTCTTTCTTCTTCCTTCTTCTTCTTTCCTCTTCCTCCTCCTTCTTCCATCTTCCTTCTCTTGCTCCTACATTTTTCTCCTTTGCCTTTGCCATCTTTTAACCTGTCAATTGGGACTATTACCTAGTCCATGGGATAGTAAATAAGATAATGATGTCAGATGCACAGCATCTTGTCAGCTGAGCACGTAGTAGGTATTCATTCAGAGTTAAAGTTTTGCATGTTCCAATTGATTCTACCCAACTGGTATCTGAAAAGTGTCCATTTCATCAATATTCAGTGGTTCTTCTTGAGTCTGTATGTACATACTATTACATTAATGTAATCACGTTTTCTAGGAACTTACTTCCACAATCACACACAGATAGGTGAACTCACAGAATGGATGTTGGGGGCTCTCTGAATTCAGAGTTTTACAGACAAAGCAATGGATTTTGGGACAGGTGCAAAGACTTGTTCTGAACTTCCCAGTTAATTAGTGGTGGTGCTAGGAAAAGGATCTGGTGTTAGAGTTTATAATACTAATCTGTTTTTTATTGATTTACCTTTCTGATTAGAAAATAAAAATTATAGGTACATATTCTAAGAGTTCTTGGTCAGGATGACTATTTCAAGATTATACATTCTGTAAAGAGAAAGGACAGGTCAGGAAAAGCATTTTATGTACACATAACAAGATTGCAGAATGGAAGTTTAGGGGGTACTAAATTATGGCCTGCACAGTTTTCTCAAGATAACCCATGATTTTCCGAGCTCTTCACATTCCTCTCCTAATTATTGGATAAATCCAGTTGACATTATTATCCCCATTCAATGTTTTCTGTAAGCACAATTTACCCTCATTCTTACTCATGTGAAAGCCAATTTCATTTCCATAGGCTACTCTGATGTAGAAATTTGGGGTTCACTTTTGAGATGTATGGCCTTTTCCTGGTTTATGATTATGAGAGGTTTTGAAATTTCAGGAGTTAATACATTGTGGGTGGAAGGCAAGAGGAGAGTTACATACCTAAACATTGGAAACAGGGAGACAGTGGGTAGTGTAAGGGACCTGAGGGCTGTGTTCTTTGCTGAAGGTACATAATCATGTTTCCAAATACAGCTAATATGTAGACTTACATCTGTGGTACTATTCGTTCTGTCTGCATCGATCTGAAATATCCCACTAGGCCAACAGCAATTGTTGAACTCTTTTTTTTTAATTGTGAAAATACTGTACAGAGGGGTTACAATTACATGGGCAAATTGTTGAACTCTTGTTCTACAGAATCTCAAATTTCTTTCTACTGCACAAGCTATAAACTTACACAACAAAAACATTCTGAATAAGTCAAAGTCTTTCAACTCTGTTAAATAGTATGGTACCACTTTTATAGCTTCTGTTATTACAACATATAAAGTTTATTATGCATGTGATATTATTTATATGTTATGAACAAATTCTATAATTGTCCCTTTATCTTATACAGAGATCCTTTGTGGTTTGAGACAGACTCTGTGTGTGTGTGGTTTTGTGTGTGTGGTTTGTGTGTGTGTATGTGTGTGTGTGTTTGTGTAGGAGAGAGAGACTGAGGGAGAGAGAGAGAGAAAAAGACTGAGAGACAGAGACAGAGACAGAACTAGACAATAGAGAAGAAAACCTTTGACCGTAGTGTCTAGCAGAGCAGGAGAATGCTAGAAATCTGTGACCTGCAAGTGTTCATAAACTGCTCTCCTCCCCTGGGAGATGCCAGAGTGGCCATTCCACTGTGATATAACTCTGAGTGTCCATTAAAAATTCATTCAAGGCTAAATCATATCGCTGAACAATAAGTATGAAGGCAAAGAAGGAGGCCCCATCAGGGCCCGAGTGCTTTCTTTAGTGGGGTCTGTGTCAAGCAGACAAGGGGAATGGGAGGTTTCCTTGGAGGCTTTTGTTGAAGTCCTGTGCTTCTTCTGGGGGCTTGATTAGAACAATCGGAAGCCTTGGGAAATTCACACGGTTTTGGTGGTACTGTGATTTATCATCATCCATCATACTTGTGCACTGGGTGACTGGGAAGCCAAATACCAGGTCGGCAGGGTGGCCAGAGCCCGTCTCTGCAAGGTGCTCTCTGGTGTGCGGGGCAGGGCTCCAGGAAGCCTGGCAGGGAGAGGAGCCATGGAGATTCCAAGGGGGAGGGGGGCGTGCCCCACCCGGGGATCAGCCTGCACTTGCGGGGGAGGGGGGGAGGGGGCGGCGCTTCTTCCTCTAGCAGTCATGACAGGCAGCAAGCAGCCTGGGAAGAGGAAGGAACTATACTGTACTTTGAAAGATGGTTTCATGTTTTATTTTTTGATTATTTGATTTGGCTTTTTCTCAACTTAGTTCACTCTTTGCTGAGTTTGCTTGCCATTGTTTTCTATTTTATTTTGAGCTTCTTTTTGTTTGGTGATAGGCCTTAACATATTTTTCAGCTTGTTGGATTGTTTGTTGTTTGTGTTCCTTTCGATTGTGAAAAGGACTGGCATTTCAGTAAGGCAAGGTTTTTTTTTTGGAGTCTATATAAGTATTATATATATTATGTACTTATATACTACTTATTATACATGTCACTATATACATCTTTTAGCAACTTTTTCTTGTGTTCAGTCATGAAGAAATGTAGTGCTTTTTTTTTTTTTTAAAGTTTCTCAAAATTCCTCAATTAGGAGAATATGATCTAGTTCTAAAGAAATGACCTTAGTTAGATGCAGTCTACCAGTCTTGTGTAAGACAGGAGTAATTTGGCTTCTCAGTCCCTAGGCAAAGACATTGGGCTGCCAAATACATGAACTTTTAGTATCTTTCATTTTGATTCTTTTTTTCTCCAGAAGCCAGGATAAGTGTCAAATACAAGTGTATATACACATTATAGCAAACTTGTCAACTTGAATTTTATGATATTTATCAGTTAAGTAAATGAAGTTAAAATTTGCTTTTCTAAGTTTTACAAGGTGAATAAATAGAATTATATTTCAAAAGCCAAAATATAAAATAGCTTTTTATTTGGCCTGTGCCTTAAATCACTCAGTCTTCTGTAAATTAATAGGACTCTTGGTATTTTATTTTATTTCATTCGATATTATTTTATTTATTTATCTTTGTTGGCTAGCAAATGGGAAAATGAGAGTCTGACCTAAAAGGAGTTTACTGTCATTTTCTTTTTAAATGGTTCAAGTAAGTCCATTGGGTGAGTAATTGTCTTATATAATTCCTTCTTCTTCCTTTTATATGTTTCTTTCTTTCTTTCTTTCGTTTTTTCTTCCGTTCTTTTTTTTGTCGGTCATGGGGCTTGAACTCTGGGCCTGAACGCTGTCCCTCAATTCTTCAGCTCAAAGCTAGTGCTCTACCACTTGAGCTACTGCACCACTTCTGGTTTTCTGAGATAAGTCTCACAGACTTTCCTGCCCAGGCTGGCTTTGAACTGCGATCCTCAGATCTCAGCCTCCTGAGTAGCTAGGAGCCTCCTGAGTAGCCACTGGTGCCTGCCTCCTTTTATATTTCTTAAAGAGAACATCCAAACCAGAAAAACTAAGAATGCATGAAATTTGGTAAGATTAAAAAAAAAATTTTGTAGTCATACTGGAGGTTGAACTAAGGATCTCAGTTCAGTCCCTTAGTTTTTTCACTCAAGGCTGACACGCTACCACTTGAGCTACACCTCTACTTTCAGATTTTTGGTGATTTAATGGAGATGAGCCTGATGGACTTTCCTGCACTGGCTAGCTTTTAATTGTGATCCTCAGACCTCAGCCTCCTGAGTAGCTAGGATTACAGGCATGAGCCTGTAATCCTAGTTATTGCCATTAAAACATTTTCCCCCTCAAAGATCAAGAAAAAGCTTGCCTCATAAATTCCTCTCAGAACAATTGAGATGGAATGGTTTTGGAGTCTATTATAACAGCATACAAGGAAGAGAGTGTATTTCCCCAAGCAGTTTGTGTGAAGGAAGGTACCAGAGCTACTGAACAATTGAAAAGGTAGGATCACAGGATGGCCAGCACTGAAAAGCAGTTACTGATTTGGAATAATGAGGCTTGTAAGGGATTGACATTTCTTAAGAGTGAGGCAGACCTAGGAAAGGTATCCTTGGATCCCGATAGCTCTTTCAGCTATGTGTTTCAGTACATTTGTTTTCCCTGTCCCCAATTAGGTCTTTTTTTTTTTTTTTTTTTAGGTTGATCTTTTTTTTTTTTTTTTTTTTAAATTTAATTTAATTTTATTTGTGAACATACTGTACAGAGGAGTTACAGTTACATGGGCAGGATAATGCGTACATTTCTTACCAAGCATTGCAGCCTCCTCCTTTGTTTATCCTTCACATCCCTTCCCAGCCTCCCCCCTCCCCCCCTAATCCCAATCCTTCTCCTTCCCCCCCCCCCCCCCCCCCCCCCCCCCCCGCACCAACGTTGTAAAGCTCGTTTTGGACATGACAACTTGTACTTCTCATTGTTGCAACAGGTCCACCTGTATCCTTAAACAACTGGTTTTTCCCCATCTCCTCCACAAGTTATACTGACATAGCCCCAGGGAAAAGCTACTGTTTGTTGAAACCCCCCAATTAGGTCTTTATGGATTCTCCAAGCCCATTGTTTTTTGCAGCTCCATCATTCCATAGAGGTCCCTATGGACCCCTGGTGGCTTTCCAGCTCTCCAAGGCTTCTACTTCAATTTTCACCTTTTCTGTAGATGAGGACCGTGCTTCCATTTGTATCCTGGTTCTTACTTTGGGTAACTTTACTGATCACTGATGAATTATCTCCACTCTTCACTGCGAATTAGACAATACTGAGAAATGCTTAGTCTCAGACACATACTATTTCATACTTTTGTACACCTATCCATCTATCTACATATATATCTATAAATTATCTCTTAATCTATCTCTTTATCTTTATCTATTTTGTCTTTCATCTATCTGTTGTGCTGTTACTGGGGCTTGACCTAAGGGCTTCATATTTCAGATTGGCTTTTTTGCATAAGGATAGTACTCTGCTTTTGAGCCATGCCTCTGCTTTCTAACTTTTTGATAGTTAATTGGTGATGAGTCTTATGGATTTTTTTTTCTGCCGGAACTGGCTTCAAATGGCAGTTCTTAGACTTCAGCCTCCTGACTAAATAAGATTCCTAGGTTCCAGACTTTTTTAACTTTCAGTATGGTCTTTCTTTTTCTTGGCATGATCTTTCCATCCTTTCTTTACTCTGGGAATTCCCTCTGAATCCATTCCTATTCCCTACTTTATTCTGACATTCATCTTCTGAGCAGCTGTTCTTAACCTTCCCCATCCTTTAGGCAGAACTCCTTCTTTCCTCTTCTGTGCCCGGTGTGTCACTTGTACTTTGTAGGCACTGTGTGTTCTTTCCTGTCTTCTTTCTCTGCTGGGATGTTGGTTTTAAAAGGCCAGGAGCAGGGCCACGCTTCTGGCTTCTAGAGTCAACACTTGGCGTCTGCATAGTCCCTCATAGATTTTGAACATATTGAAAGGAATAGGTCAGAAATCTTGGAAATGGTTTTGCTTCTACCTAGACTGAAGGTAATTTCGTGAGTTATAACCTTGGGTGGGCTAAAGGACTTGGCTAAAGGCTGGTCTCGATCTATCATGTGCAAGATGGCTGAGGGGAGGGAGTATGTGTGTATCACGTGGTGTCTGGGATTTGGCAGAGTGGAGACATCAGCTCTGATGGTGCCCAGATCCCAGCACTTAACAGCAGACCCCATAGGTTATTAAAGCTGAGGGCCTATCTAGGAAGATTAGCTGCAGGAAGTGCTTTAACCATGGAGCAAACAGCCAGTTGCTTGATTAGTGCTTCAGACACGGTATGGCCCTGTGGTGTTGGGTTTCCATCTGAACCATTACTTGGATATTTGAGATCTGGAGCTTTGGTTCTAGCCTGACCTTGCATTTGATTTCTGAATCTATACATCAACATGGGCCTTTGCTTGCTTCTCTCACACTGGATATTTCCAGCAGTGAGTTTTGTGTTCCCTGCTTCCGGACATTTAAAAGGGATGCTAAGAATTAGCCCATATGGTGTTTGTTTAGATGGGGAATCTTGAATGGCTTCTTGTACTAGGAGAATACGGTAGCAAAATATATCTTTACAGTAATGTGTTTTAAATCAAAAGGGCCCTGTATTTCCCCACTGAGTTTGACTGTGACATTCTTGATCATTCCAGACCCACCTGTCTGAGAATACAGGAATCAAAAACAGGAGTCACTCTCAAATTTCACCTCTATTTAATCCGTCACAGCAACACACTGGCTTTTCACTGTATATATATAAAAAACCACACCAGGACATTTAAACAAAGTGACACAGATCATCAGCAGATCAACTGGGAATGACGGCTCAATCAAACAAATGTATGTTGAGAATTTCCACAGGGCAGCCCTCGCAGCAGCCAAGCCAAATTTGTTTACTATACATGAGTTAGCTGCTTAGGAACATTTACTATGTGGCACACCAGATGATGACTTTCCTAGGTAAACATCCATTTAGTAGCATATATCCATCCATGAAAGTGATGGCGTGATTTTGATCTATTCTTTGGGACTAAAATTATGACTTCATTCCATTGGCAGCCAAGTACCAAACCTGCACATGCCCCATTTAAGATTAAAAAAAAAAAAACAAAGGGTGGGGGAGGGGGAGGAAAGCTACACACTTATTTCAAAATGTAATATAACCATCCAAAAGGTAGGAGAAACTCCATAAAATCGACAGGCCATTTCACTTTTCTGACAAGCAATAAAGCAAGCATCATTAAAATGGATGTCAAATTATAGCAGCAGCAGCAAAAAAAAAATACCTGCCTGTTCTTGGCATTTGAAATAGAATATAGAATATTTATCCTTACTTCAGTTTAAGCTTGGAAGTATTCTTTTTACATTTTTTTGGTAGGCAAATAAGGGTCCTATTATTAAATTGGAATTCAGAACCATAGCCGTCCTATCCCATGTCATTTTCCATTCTTCAGTAAAGGACATAGCATTGTTTGTCTTATTAATTCTTCTGTTACTGATTAAAAGAATAAAGGGCTCTACTGAGCATCATCTTTAAGTCCAGAAACAAGCAGCGTAATATTTCTTCAAAACAAAAAAGTGAAAAGTAAAACTTTCTGCTATGATTTTCACAGACAGTTATGAAATCATCTGTACAAGGTTTAGCTCAGTACTGGTTCATTCACCTGAACTTTCTTTTGCATATTCTTTTGTAACTAGGGCATCCTCAATGGGGATGGGGGTGGGGGTGGTGGGCACATTTCCAAATGAAAAACTTGAAAATTCCCTTTTATTGAACCAAAGAATAATTACCTGAGGTTTGATGGATGAAATTACTATTTCTTAACTTCTTTCAGAGGAAAACTTGGCACATGATCCTTGCTTGGGCAAATTTCCTGAATGGTCAACAGTCTGGAAACCTCCTAGAAAGTACCTCTTCCAGGGGTGGCAATGACTTTTGATAATAACAGTGTACTTTGAAATCTGTTTAGGACTCAAAGCTAGGTGAAGTACAAAATACTGTTTTCAAATACAAAATGCCTCTTATTTTGCATTTCAGTTTCAACTTGATATTGAGCATTGATTTCATTCTCAGCACTGTAGGGAGGCTACGCTTGTAAGCGACAACCAGACCTTGCTCTCTCATAGCTGAAAATCGAAACAAGGAGACAGACATAAAAACAACTTACTAGATTAGCACCAGGGCATATGCTAGAAAGAAATGTTCTGGAGTTCGGTTTTGTAGCCTCTGTGGTCCATAAAGGAAGGAGCTCACTGTGGCTGGGGATTAATGATGATGGTGGGTGAAGAGTCTTCTACAGGCTGGCTCAGAAAGGTTTTGGATGTGCACATCATAAATGCTGCCTTCTCAGTGAGACCTTCCATGTTTTACCTTAGCTTATCTTCTTGTGAACAGCAAAGACTATGCAAGTCCTCTGGTTTTTGCTTTACTCTTACCTTGTACCCACTGGGTAGTCGGGTTCAGGACAGATGGGTTTTCTTGGGCTTGCTCCATCTGTAGCCTTCAGAACAGTATTAGCCCCTCATTAGGAAGCAGTGGAATCTCCTGGAGCACAAGGGGAGAATATTCTAGATGAGAACACTGACGAGAACACTGACTATGAAAACAACGCCAAGAAATAACATTTGATAGGATGTTTATGGACATAGACTAGATTCTTGTGCCTGGATGATAAAATTCTTTAAAGGCATAAGATGATCAGATTGGTTGATTCTCTTAAGACAATACTGTGAGATCCTCCGAAATCTCAGGTAAACTTTCAAAAAGAATTGCAACTCTCTGACAGTTTTCTAAAAATGAAAGTCAGTCTTGCTAACTGGACAAAGCCTTGGAGGAATGGCATGCCTTGAATAGCATACATTTGTTAATACACATAGCAGCATGATATGTTCTTAACTTTCTTTATTCAAGCTTTTAAAATGAAATATAGGAAAAAGTACCTATTTTTATGATTAGTTGGGTGCCACCAAATGTGTGTAAATGCATGGTAATCTTGAAAACCATAGAGAAAGCATTAATGTTCATGCTAAAGAACTTGAGGGACTTGAGTCTTGGGCAGAGTAATCTATTTAAACAAAGGATTTGTTTAAATGTAAATAAAAAACAGGGACAATAGTCTGCCATGTTCCCACATGTATTGAACTACTCTCACAATGTAAATTTCACACAGTCCCAAGAATACTATTGATGAAAGCAGTTCCTAGGTATTGGGATGGAGCAGAAGCTTTCAAAGTGTTGATTGATCACTCTTTGCTAGCAGTTCACTGGGATTACACGGCCACTCCAAAATCAACAGCCTGGAAGAAAATGATATGAGGCTTAGAACAAAGGCTGGAATGTTAGGGTAGCAACTGCCTTACATTCAGTAAATAGATCCATTAATATTCAGAAAATGTCTAGAGGCATGGCCTGGTAAGAGAACAGAATGAACTGCAGATGACAATTCACTTGAAAAAAAGAAATCCTTGCAAATGGACACAAGCCATGCTTCACTTTCACATAATAGACGTTTGCAAGAATAATGGGTGAGCCTTTCCTATCTCTGGGCCTCTGCTAAACCTCTTTAAACTCTTGGAAATGTTATCAGAGTAGTGTGGTAGACATACAGCCAGGGAGTATATCTGTCTTTGTTTTCATCCATCAGAGCAGATATAGGAAATATTTTGGATGTTCATCAACTACATTATAGCATTGGGAAGAGCCATAAGAAACTTCTTGTTCTCATCTGTCAGGTATTTCAAGGCCTATCTTGTATATGATGGGACGTCTGTGGGAGGGCCTCAATTGCCATACGCAAAAGATTTCTCCCTCTGTACTTCCAGTTGAAATTACAGAATAGTCTTTCCTTGCCCATCATCCAATATTGCTCACTGTTCATTGGCCAATAATGCCCTTTCCCCAGCCATCTGTGACCCAGACTTGTTCTTGCGTCATTGCAGTAAGGCTGGTGGGTAGTACTCTTGAATTAACTAATCTTTTGAGCCATGTCAAATGATCACAATGATCTTTCTTTAACATTTCATTTCGGTAAGTGTCTGTGGAGAATGGTGGTAGAGGTTGTATTTTTTTTTTTAATTGGAAGGCAGGTAAAAAACCAAAAAATGTTGTCCTTAAATCTATCGCTTAAAACCTAAAGCCATGAAGGCCTTCAGTAGTCATAACATTAATAATAATAGTAAGAATTAGCTCAGGCACCAGCAGTTCACACTTGTAACCATAACTACTCAAGAGGCTGAAATCTGGAGGACTGTGGTTCAAAGCCAGCCCAGATAGAAAATCAGCTCAATAGAAAAATAGATAGAAGATCAGCCCAGTTAACCCAGCAAAATGCTGGGCTGGAGGCATTGCTCAAGAGGTATACTGCCAACAAAAAGCCAAGCAAATTTTAGGCCCAACCCAAATATTCAAGCCCCAGCAAAATAATAAGATTGAACTTTTGCCTTTGTATTTTCTTCTTTGTATACAAGTGATGTTCAAATGCACTATTTATTCTTACTCTTGTGACAACTTTGCCTTATCAAAATATAGACAGGGCTGGAAAGGTGGCTCAGTGGTAGAGCGCTTGCCTTGCATGCCTGAGGCCCAGGGTTTGATTCCTCAGCACCACATAAGCAAAAAGAAAAAAGCTGGAAGTGACACTGTGGCTCAAGTGGTAGAGCGCTAGCCTTGAGCTGAAGAGCTGAGGGACAGCACCCGGGCCCAGAGTTCAGGCCCCACAACCGGACCCCCCCCCCCCAAAAAAAATTAATCAAAATATAGATGGTAACCACATGTTAACTTAAAATTTTCTAATGGGGACATCAGAACAGATAAAAAAGAAAACAGGTGAAATTAATTTTTCTAGTACATTTTATTTAACCCAATATATACAAAATTATATTATTTCAATGTATAATCAGTATAAAATTATAGGCTAGATATTTTATGTTTTTGTGTTGTTTAAAAATGTGTATAATTTAAACTTTTGGAGTTTATTATAATTTGAAGTGACTACATTTCAGCCAATTGTCACATATGGTTGTTGGTTATCATGTTTGGTAAAATCATATGTTGATAAAACAAAGATTCTGACAGATTATGTGACTATTTTGGGGTCACAAGACTACTTAGCATGAGCCTGATGTAGCCTCCTAGCTTTAGACAAAGTCTACGATTCATAGATTACCTTGGTTCTGTGTGTGAGTAGGTGAATGTATGTGATATTATATACAAAGTTGTAGATGTTAAGAATGAAGATTCTGTCGCAGAAGATTATTGCTAGTTTTAATATGTCATGTAATTTTATTTTTTAAAATAATACACTCCTTATGAAATTTGAATTTATAGCCTGGTTTGGTGAGATCTACTCCAGGCTCTGAATTTCTTATAGTTCATTTCTGCAATTTTCCTTATATGTATTCATTTATTTAACAGATATGTACTGAACATTTAGTATGAAGTGAAGAAAAAATAGTCCCTTTCTTTACAAAATATTATTTCTTTGGCAGCAAATACATTTGAAGAGGTTGCAATATGAATACTACAAACTCTAAACAGATTACATTTAGTTAAGTCCATCTATTAGGACTCGGAAGTATGGGTGTAGATTGAGGATGAGTTTTCTCTTTCTTCAGTGTAGCATTTTTACTATATCCTTTAACAGACTAATAAGGAAATTTATGTTGAGACCTTTTGAACCTTTGTATTAGAGGTCTCCAGTTTGGGGAGGCAAATGAAGAGCCATGGAGTGGCTTGTTTGGTTAATGTTATCAAGTTTGTAAATTCATGATGAATGATTATCATGAGCTAGAACCTTGCTGGATTCTAGGGGTTCTACAGAGAGGTGGGTATCCATGCCTTCTGCCCTCATCATCTTGCAGTCTGGTGGAGTTCTGATGGAGGTATGTTTTCATAATCTCTCCTTATGGGCTTACTTGAATTGAGAGGGTATGGCAATTGTGTGACTTTTTTTGTTTTTGACTCACTAAATGTGAGTTTAGTGAGTTTTGTTTTGACTCACTAAGGTTTTTTTTTTTTTTTTTGCTATTTCTCTTGTTTACTTTCTGCTTGTTTTATGTATATATTTTGATGTATGTTATGCCACTAATTGGAAGAATTTATAATGGACTCCTTTTCCACTTACAAGAAAGAAAGTCTGTTCAGCTGGTTTTTCTTCAGGTGGGCATTTTTATCTGACCCTTTAAGCTATCGAAACTTTGAAGAAAACCGAAAATAGGCCCTCCTGTTTCAAAAGGTGTAGAGATTCAGGAGGATTAATTTAAAAATTCATAAATCCTTTGTACTATGCAAATTAATGACCTGTGAACTTTTTTCTTCCAGGTGACTTACTTTGACTTAACTATGTCTAAATAAATGTATTTATATAAGAGAGTTCAGGGCTATGAAAACCTGACATATTAAACATCTCCTATGGCTTGTAATATGTACTAGGGATGAGGACCACCCCCTGTTTTCTCATTATGCCAAATAATAGAAAGTGGAAATCACTCTAATCCTTTCTTCTGTGTCCGCTGTACCTCTGCAAATATGATAAACTCAATCCAATTAAAAGTCATTACTTCTCCAAGGCTCAGCCGCAGTCCATAGCCCTTTGTTTCAAAGACCTCTGCGTTGTCTGGATTCATCACAAGCAGATTTTATTTTTTACTCATCATCCACTTTTCTGTTAATGGAAAGGAGTGTCACTTTTAGTATCAAACATTGCAGTCCTTGCTTGCCATTCTGTGCACTTGACTCTATTCAGTGAACATCGACAAGTCGATTCTTTCTGGACATTTGTCTTATCTCTCTGACAATCACAATCACCAATTTCACTTTATTCTTCTTTATTCTTCTTTGTGAACCCCCTTCCACCATGGCACATAGAATTCTTGTTGGCTGAATGGTTAATATTTTGTGGCATAATATTGGATTGCTGTTGGGTCATAGTTGCTAGGATTCACAGGGGTGATGAGTATTAAAACACTGGATGAAATTAACAGGATGCAAAAGCAACAAAAGCCACAAGAGGACAAAGCCTGTTATGTTATTGAGCAGGTATTCTAGACAGTTGGACTATATCTCCTGCTTTGAGTGTCTTTTCCTTAATACTATATACTCTGATAGAACCGTAACATTTCCAGTTTTTCCTCTTAAGAAATTTTGGTTCACCTAGATTTATGTGAATTCATCTAACACACACACATGTGGGATTGTGGTCTGAATTCAGGGCCTATGCTCATTTAGCTTGCTTACTGTGTTGGTGCTTAACCACTTAAGCCATGACTCCAGCACTGCTTTTTCTGGTGTGTTTAGGGATGGAATCTTAAGCAATTTTTTGTCTGGATTCTGCCTGAGCTGGCCTCCATCCTCTGGGTCTCCATCTCCTCAATAGCCAGGCATTATAGGTGAGCCATGGCACTTGGCTCATCACCATATATTTGAATTACAAGCCTCTTAGATGATTATCTGAATAAACTGACAATTTTCTGGCTTCTTTAGCACGGAGATTTTCAATGCTATGAAAAATGAATATCTATTTTTCTATCTCTTTAATTCTTTCTTTATATTTTTGAGATGAGGTTTCATTGTGTTGACCAGCCTAGACTCAGACTCTTGGGCTCAAAAGCTCCTTCTGCCTTAATCTCCTTAGTGCTGAGACTATAGACGTGTGCTATTATTGTTCCTGTTTAAAAAAATATACATCTATGTATTTAAAATATCACCCAATTATTTTGAGGTTTAAGTAATGTGATGCCAGCAAATATAATTTAACTTAATTAGCATAACTATAATAAGACATCAGAGTAAAACTCTGAAATGGTCTTTTTATTACCACATTCAAATTATTATTATTATTTTTATTATTATTCTACTTTGGAGTTTGGTCAAGTTGCTTAGACTACTGTAGGCCTCTGTGGATATTATTTGAGAGAAAACCCATCATCTGGTGGATAGCTTGGGAGCCAGCAAGCAAAAGGCCAGCTATTTCTCTGCTGTCCTTCTCTAAATTTTACAGGTCTGGAGAACCCAGGCCCACGGGCCAGCTAGTCTTTCCTCTGAGTCCATCACCATTTGTAGGTCAACCAGAACTATCTCCGGTCTGGTTTGCTATAACTTCTAAATCTTCTGGGAGATGGATGTTACGGTTTGGGTCATTTCTCAGCTGGTAGAAGTTACAATGACATCACAGAGGTTATGTGATTCATGATAAAACAGAGATTTAATGAAGTGTAGATCAAGCAAAAATGCATGTTTTTGTTTTGTTTTGTTTTGTTATTTAATGGCAACACAAAAACCATGTCTGCTCCATACAGGTTTCTTTTTGGCTTGTTCAAGAGTAGAAATGTGGGCATGTTATCTCAGAACCTGTTGGTTCCATCATTTTATGAGCCACCAGAGGAATTTTCTGCCTGCTCCTCACATTGCTGTAAAGAACTTGGTGATATTCTGAAATAAATGTGAACAAAACCCATGCTTCCATCACTGATTGAAATAAGAGGGTTATTTTTTCAAAAAGTATATGCAGTAGCCCCTTGGTTTTCTTATGGGGGTGGGGTGAATGGTGGACTGTGGAAGATCACAAAAACCATGAGTGCTCACAAGTGCTCATCTGTGATAACTTGTAATACCTAGTGCAGTATAAATGTTATGCAAATTGTTGTTATATAAAATAACAAAAAACCAAAATAAATAAAATAAAAAAGTATACAACTTCAGTAGATGCCCACTTTTTTTCCTGAAAGTTTTCCATCTGTAGTTGCTTGAATCTGTGAATACAAAGGGTCCAATTGTGTTCTGTTTTAGCTAGCAGTGGGTTAGAGATTCCATGTGTTTGGCATACCCAGTGTCAGAATCGTCTTCTATGTAATACCTTTGGCCTTCATCACTTCCTAATCTCATTGTAGGTCTATTTTTTATATTTCCACGTGCTTGCTACCAGCACTGCCTTCGCAAATGCAAACTGTATTCTAAGCTATCCGAAGGCAGAAATTTTACCTTATTCAATTTGTTATCAATCTTTAGCAATCCACACAGTTCCAGTTACAATGTAATGCTGAATAAATATTTTGGGATGAATAAATGAATAAGTCCAAGTGGTAACATCTTTGGCAATAATCTCCCCTTTTAATCCTAGAAAAAGCTTTAAATCTGGGCACTTTTATATTCTGTTCACAAAATTTCAACTGGAATGTTCAGTAGAAGCATTCACACACCAAACTGGTAATGTCTGAAACATCTGTTTAATTTTCCACTTTTCAGAGTGTGGAGGCCACCAAAGATTTTGAAAGTCAAATGTATATTTATTCCACGGAGGAAACTTTATCAACCAGTGCAAAAGTTTACTGGCACTAGCTCGTAATATAATGGGTAGTTTAAATCCTGCTAACTGCAAATAATTTTTCAACAGTGTTTATGATCGTGGTTGAGTTTAGTGAGGCAGAAGTGCAGATAACATAAATATTTCGACAAAAGCCTATTGTACTGGAGTCATAAATAAATTAGACCCAGTTTGTAAATAAATTCAGTTTTTGCCAGCAAACATTTATAATCTCTTGCTGCAAACTACAGTAATTTATATAGAAGAGGTCCGGAATGCCTTTTGTAAGAACTCAGTTGTCGTTAGCAGGCAGTGCCTGGTGCCCGTCAAGTGTCTCAGATTATGTGACTCAATTAGACATGAAGGATACTGTACAGACCACCTAACGCTACTAGTTATTGTACATGTTGATAATGACAGTTTCCAGAGACCATAAATAGTTTTGTAGTCTATGAAGTTGTCATATTATAGCATTCCCTTAAATACCTAGCTTGTATTACCACTTAACAATGTTGAAATTACCCTCTCTCAAATCAAGTGCTATTGCTTTATGTATATACATCTACACAACACATCTGTTTATATTTTTCTGAAAACATTTTTATCAAGGTGTATAATATTTCCTCAAAAGAAACACCCCACCCTTTCCTTTATGTTTTTCAATGACGTGGCTTTGAATGATCTTGTGTTTAACATGGTGTGGTATTGGGAAACTGAATCTGGAGGTCCTTAGAGCTTAGAATGGGGCTGCAAATTATACATCTTGGTAATATCTAAACTTATTTACACGGAAGATATTGTAATGTGGCAGAGTCTCCATTTTCCCATAGAATTGCTTTAAGATCTGAAGTCATTGTGGTCTTTTAGTTAAGAAACCTCGGAACAATAAGGGCCATTACTCCTTTAAACAAACACACCAAAAAATGAACTATCCTACTTTGCAGACTAACAAAATTTCATTCTTTTGGGCACTCTCTGCTTCCTATCAAACCAAGAGTATGCTTAGGTTAGTGTTTAATTGCTTGTCCACATTCCTTTTTATCAGCCATTGCTACAACTACCTCTTCTGCCAGACATGCACAATTATTTTCTTTTATTCATGTAGGACTTCTAGCTCTAAGAAAGCTCTTGTGTTTTGTTGTAGTAGGAAGGGTCTGCATCAAGTCTGCTATGACAACAAATCTGAACGGAGATTTACAATGTTTATTCAGTTCTTTGGCAAACCTAATCTTTGTGAAGCATATGGTAGATCTTAGTCTCCTTTCCTTTTTGATCCTCATCTTTTGGGGATTGGTTTTGAATATTTCCATCCAGACTATATGAGAATTGAGTTTCTTCACTAGAGAATGCTTTCTTCTACTTCCTTCTTTTATGCTCTTGCTCCGGAGTTTTGGTCTGTCCTTTGGCAGCAAGAAGGATCTCTGCCAAAAGCCACCAAGCCACACTTAGGTAATTATAATAAACAAGTTGAGGCTTTCATTTCACATGCGGAGCTGAATGAAGCAGGGCTGTGGTCACAGGGATTCCAGTTGCTCCTCCATTAGCAATGGTGCATTAATGCTCCCTCATGTCTCTGCCGACCTTTAAACACTCTTTTAAAGGAAGCAAATCGGGCTACTCTTTAGCCTGAGAAGGGGTATTGCTTTCTTCTGAAACCACCATCAACAACATAAACAAATTAGAGGTAGTAAACCACACGTTCTGCCCACACTTAAACCACAGTCCTCACCAGAGGGCAGTGTACTTAATGTGAGAATAACAGCCCAGTTTTACAAGCCTCTACTGGGAATAAATTCCAGTTTCACTGGTTAGAGAGGAAGGTTAAGCAGCCAGAGTACAGTCTCTCCTAGGTTACATGTTGGGAGAAACCCAACTAACTCTCAAAGTGTCTTTCCAGGAAATAGAATTTATAAGCTTTTGGTACTCCAACATTTGACCATCCTTTGGTTTTCACTATGCCGAACTGGTATTCCTGGTGCAGAATGGACTGGTCCAGCAGGCTTATTTTATGGAAGGGGAAAGAGGGAACCCCAGCAGCTATAGCTCTTAGGATCTGCCTCTCAAGGTCAGTCCAGGGTTCAAGTGACATTGACAAATTCAGACTTTCCTACCAGGGTTTTCCCGCTCCTGCTTTCCTAAGTGCAAATGTGGTCTACAGGCCTCCATCTTGAGTCATATGGGAGTTGTAAAATATCCTCTATACCTTCCTGATGCTGATACACTTCCTCTCCTGACAATGGGTAGTCCTCAGTGAATGTGTCCAGCCCTAAACTAATGTGTTCCGTCATCAGTAAATTCCTGCCTGTGATAGTCTTTTCTTAAATACCTGTTTAAACAGTAATTTAGATAAGAGTGTCCCATTTGTGTGCAACAGGAAATGCCTGCCTTCTTTTAGATACGCTGGCAAATAATTACTGTAGATATGGCTTGAATACCAAAAGGCTGTACTCTGGTCATTTCAGATGCCTGAGGAGTAACCTCCCAGTCTGCTGCGACACAAATACAAAGCATTTCTTCTTTCCTTTCAATGAATCTGATGGAGAATCAGGTTGGGGATATAAAAAGCTTATGAAAAACAAGCTATCAGATCAGAAGCTGGCAGAATTCTCTGAAAATGTTTGAGTGCCAGAAGGAAGTTAAGGAACATGCTTGTAAATGTAAAGGGAACACTATCTGTATATGATAAGTCGGTTCTTACCTGGTCATTCCAGTGGACACCGGTGGCTATGATTCCCTAACAACAGAAAAAGAAGGTAAACATTAACCAGGCTGTGCTTTTGCTTGGAATAGTACTCACAAACTGTAATGACTCAATTTTAGCTTTCTTAGATTGTGTAACAAAATACCAAAGACCATTACTTGTACACAAGTCTGAATTTTCTAGCAATTTCTTTCCATAGCTGCTTTTTTTTTCTTTTTGTCAAGAAGCTTAATTCCAATCCTGATGAGAAACTTCTGGAAGTGTTCAAGCCCACTTCATAAGCTTAGTAGCTACTAGTTTAATTCCCAGACCATACTTGTTTAGTAAAATTCCTAGGACAGTGGAAAACTTTTAACCAGATTTAAAAGCCACAGGAATGGTAAGAGGTATGCTATGATACTGTGAGGAAAAAAAAAATTTGCTCACTGATTTTGTCGTCTTATTTTCAATTGTTATGGTTTTCTTTGCTATCTCCTTTGCTTCTCACCTCCAACGCCCTTCCATTCTGGTTCTTTATGACAGCACATAAATGAGATAATTTTTAGGAATTTTTTTAGGAAGTATAGGCAGGGTGGGAATAAAGGGCTGTAAGGAAGAGATGGACGATAGCATGATCCAAGGAAGGAGAAAATACTAAAAGTTCAAGGAAGCTTAGATGATCATGAAAAAATTCCATGTGCCAAGCCAGGCTGATAGATTATTTCATACAGTCAATGATCTCTTAGAGACTTGGATTCTACCAATAGAGTCTAAACTCTCCACTGAAGTTTATTTTCTTCTTAGCCTCTCTGGAGGCTACGGTCACCACAAACCCTCCCCTTTCTACTGGGTAGCAGCTCTGTTTTCTAGGCTTGTCTCTGGACCCTTCCTATAATTCTTCTCAGCTTACTTAAATCGGTTTTCTAAAAATTCATTTGCGTTACTTTTATGGTCTCTTTTCTTCATTTGGTTGGGATCTTAAATTTCATTATCTTGGGGCTATTCTCAGAATATTTTGCTGGCCAGTTAGCTCATAGCCTTCTTTGTTCTGTTTTGTGCATCTGGCATTACTTCGGCTCCACCCTCTTCCCCAAGCCCAGCGCACATTTATTGGCTCTGTGACGGGTGCTGGCCCCATGATCCTCTGCTTTCTCACAAACATGCCATGGTCACCACTTGGGAATGGTCCCACGGAGGGAAGAAGGGCATGTCCGGTTTTAATTGTGGGAGGAAATGATGTCTTCCCCCACCCGCCCCTGCCCACTGTCAAGCAGGCATCATGGACTCAGGGACTCCCACTCGCGTGCTCACATCCCACCCGGAGGTCCCTGGTGGGGCTCTGAGGTTTAGCGAGTCTCCTCTCCAGCTAAGGCCAGGCAAACATCTTCGGCTCTCAGCCACGTGTAATCCTTCCTGTCTGCTTGCAAGTTGGGCACACAGTACCAGCGCTTGGGCCCACGCTCTCCTTTAGTAGCAATTAACCTTTACTACAGAGCTTCCTTTGATGTTCGCTCATGTTTTTATTACAAAACTGCAATGAGGAGCATAATGGGGGAAAATGTCTAAATTTCTGAGTTACCTAATCTGTTCAATTCCCTAGCTGGGATCCTCTTGGCAGTTGTTTTAATGTAGTTATGATCTTAACCAGTCTGCCTGAGATCTCAAATCATGTTTCTGTCTCAGCCTATTTTGAGATTAGGAGCTGTTAAACACCACATGCGGGTGTATGCACACACGCCCCTGTACTGCAAATGCACATAGATGTGTGTGTTGCATGCATATGTGAGTATGGCTGATAATACCTAACTGATTTCTTCTTCTTTAATGACTATTGAACCTTAACAGTGTTAAGGTATATGTTTTAGTAGTAATATTAAGTTAGTTAACTGCTAACTGATTTTCTATGGGTGAACTAATGGAAAATTAGTTGTTATTATCATTAATGAATGCTCAATCATATAATGGGTATTAAGTATTATTAATGGTTTAACAGGACTTTGCATGATATCTGTCCAGAAGATCTGAAGTCAAATTAAGCAGATACAACAATAGAAACAAATGGTGAGCTACAATAAAAAAATTAAAAATTATTCCAAAAGAAAAGGCATTTTAGGTCAGCTTTGCAAATAAGCGAAGAACTATGATTGATATGGCATTGTTTTCTAGGCTGCTGTTCACAGGAGCTCAAAAAAAATGAAATCATTTTTCTTTGCTCTTCATTCAGTAGTAAATCATTGGTATCCAATGCTTGTAGCAAAGCAACTATGAAATTCAAGGGAAATACAGTGAATCTTTCCCTCCCTCAAATAGGACTTTCTAAGAAAAATGTAAAAATTACAAAGGAAAAATAGACCTAGTTCCACAAAAGTTAAAAAAAATCCAATGAAATAATAAATGGCAAATTATCTACTGGGATAATTAATAGAACTGTATCATGCAACTAGTATATTTATCAATAATAAGATAAGGAAGGCCAATTAAAACAGGAAAAAACAACAGTTTACAAAAGAAGAAATATAAATGACCAAATATTTACTCTCATAATTGCTGAAAATTTTAATGCAACAGATAATATATAAATTTTACTATTATGTTGATAAAAATGAAAAGCAAAGGGTAAATGTCAGTACGGTTGGTAGGAGAGGAAGTTACTAGAAACTTTTGGAAAAGCAGTCTGTTAATAATCACTAGATATTAAAAATAAGAATCTAACCTAAGGAAGTTGACACTGGCAAATATAAATATATTAAAGAATATTTTTGTGTCAGTGATCATTTATGGTGTCAGAAAAAATAGAAGCACTCATCAATACTGTGCAAATAGTTTATTGTGTATTCATATAATGGGATATTATGCAAAATTCAATGTAGTTCAGAAAATAGTAAAATATATATTGATTGAAAAGGTCAAAGACAAATTATTCACATATCCTGGCCCCATATTTGTGTGTGTGTGTGTGTGTGTGTGTGTGTTGGTACTGGGTCTTGACCTCAGGGCTTGAGTGCTGTCCCTTAGCTTTGTGTTAAAGACTGGTGTTCTACTACTTGAGCCACAACCCCACTTTGGCTTTTTTCGGTGGTTCATTGGAGATAAGAATTTCATGAATGTTTCTGCCCAGGCTGGCTTTGAACAGCAGTCTTTAGCTCTCAGCCTTCTTAGTAGCATGAGCCACCTGCTCCTGGATGATGGCTACAATTTTGATGAAATGAACTTTGAAATGTGTCTTTAAAGTAAATAAAAACAAATAGCCAGAGTAAGGACAGGATTAGATCCGGACCCAGGGTTGGTCTCAGCTGACTGTGGAGATATAGATCTAAATATAGATATGAAATTTAGGATTATTAGTATTATTACTGCAATTTTCCCCTTGCAGATGATGTTTTCCAAATTAAACTCCTTTCAGGTGGAAACCTGTGTTAGTTATTCAAGGAGTCATAGGAATAAATAGTGTCTAAATTGAAGTGTGTGGGATTTTGCTTGATCTCCAGAGATGTTAGAACACTTAAAATTTGAATTGAAGAAGTTGAATTCCAAGAGCATTTCCTACTACATTTGCCTCAAATCCAACAATAAGCTTGTCTTTCTGTCCTCACTTGGTTAATGATAATAGCAGACAGCTCAGCTACAAGAAGCTAGGCATGTTATTTATCTTTATGGGACTACTGATATATGTGTAGCACTTCTTACCTGATAGTTACTATTGTAAATGTGCCCAAGCTGACGGAGCACTGTCTGAGAAATTAACTCTAGCTAATCCTAGGAGATCTACCAATTTCCCCCCAATAACAATGATCATATATATCCCCACTAAATTAAATCCCCAGCAATTGGGATTTGATGGGGATATGATAATTGAGGTTGTTTTCCATTTAGATGGAATGTTGCAGCAGCTTTTTGAAGAGTTACTGAGTAATATGCAGGAAGATAGTAGTTTTTTAGTTTATGCAAATATTCAGTGTAGTATGATAAATTATTTGTTGTGGAAATGTTTATAATACTAGATAACCCTGAAATATGGCTGTATATTTTTTATTGGTAAAATTTAATTTTGTGGGCTTTTTGACACCAATTAGCTAACTGTACAAGGGGTAAACTCAGCAGTTTTCTATTTCCATTGTTGCCATCCAAATCTGTTTTATATTTAATTCTGACACTAGATGACTAGATGACTGGTAGCTTAAAACAGTTGCCCAGGTTTACATAAGCATTTCATATTGGCATGAGAACTGATAGGAAAGTGACATTGGCCTGGCTCTGCTTGTCTTTTTTTTTTTTGGTTGGTTGTGGGGCCTGAACTCTGGGCCTGGGCGCTGTCCCTCAGCTCTTCAGCTCAAGGTGAGCGCTCTACTGCTTGAGCCACAGTGGCACTTCTGGTTTTCTAGTGGTTTATTGGAAATAAAGAGTCTCACGGACTTTCCTGCCCGGGCTGCCTTTGAACCGTGATCCTCAGAACTCAGCCTCCTGAGTAGCTAGGATTAGAGGTATGAGCCACCGGCGCCTGGCTCTGCTTGTCTTATATGTTGTTCTGTAGGCTTAATTAAGCAATTTTGTTGTTGTTGTAATTATTATAACAGAATTGCATTTAAGCTTTTAATTCAAATTCTTCTGGGTAGAATCCTGAGTACTCATGTGTACCTTGTCTCTTGGGGAACTGGAATCTAAATCTAATTTGGTTCATGCACTGGGGGAGTTTGTGGGTACGTGAGAGGTCATGATTGGCTGTGCTGGTGGGACCTCCCAGGTGTGTATGAATCTCTAACCTTTTTAAAAAGTTGAGGTCACTTTGCTGATTGTATAATGGATTTAACTCTTTGAGGAAATGGGAAATCTTTATTAACCTTGAATAGATAATGATTGGAAAATATACTTTTATTTATATAGAGTTGTTTGGGTTTTTTTTTTTTTTTTGATGCTGGTATTAGGGCTTGAACTAAGGTCCTCATGCTTTTGCTCTGCTTTTTTACTCAGGTGGTGCTCTACCACTTGAGCCATACCTGTATTTGTGCCTTTTTGCTAGGTAGTTGAAGATAAGGGTCTTGTGAATTTGTCTTCCCTAGCCACCTTGGAACCTTGATCCTCAGGTCTCAGCCTCCTGAGTAGCTAGGATGATAGTTGGAAGCCACAGGTGCCATTTCTTTTTGTTTTCTACTGCTAAGAAAAATTTGTAAGTTACAAGATATGTTCCAACTTGTAGTATTATTTAAGAGAAACAAATTCTCACAATGAGCGATAAATTACTTTGAGAATTTATAATGTAATGTTGAATTTGCAGTAATTGAATGTTGTGATTCTATAGTGTTATCTTTATTTCATTTCCTGTTTTCCCCCTCTCTCTATCTCTCCTTTATTTCTCTGGCTGGTACAAGGGCTTAAACTCACAGCTGATGCTTGACCACTTGACCTACATCTCCAGTTCCTGATTAATTTATATTTTCTAGACAGGGTTTCACTATATTGCATAGCTGATCTCAAACTCCTAGGCTTACATGAACCTCCTTTCTCAGCTTCCCAAATATCTAGTACACAAAGGTATACTACTACATCAGTTGAGAGAATTTTTAAAATATTTAAATATTTAAAGTAGCAAGATTGATGATGAACTTTTCAATATTAAATTAAGTACAAAATCAACCTAAAGGATACAGTCTGATGGATTTGATCAAGTATATTTGTATCCTGAAGTGAATTTCTCTGATAAGATTCCTTTGGGGCATTACTTACAGAGTTACTTTTGATGTTGGGTTTAGAGAGAAGTTTTTAATGTGTTGTGGTCTTTTTCTGTTCTTTAAATATACTTTTCAGGATCAAATAGTTTCCTATGTTTGCTAGGAAAATATTGATTTGGTATAATTGATCAATAAAATTATATGTAAGGTTAATTATCTATGTAACAAGTATTCATTAAACACCTATGTGCTGATCATTTGGCGAATTCCTAAAAGGTGAGAATTCTGACACCTCTTTCCAAGAGCCTGTTTCCTAGTTGGGAATAAAACAAACACACATTAAACTACAAGCAGGAGTGCATATTTGATTGCCAACCTGAGGGATGAAAGAATCCAAGGCAAGGAGTTACTTGTGTTAAATGGAAAGGTGATAGGATGTTGGAATTTCACTTGGTAGGATGACTAGACCATGGTTGTTGAGGAGATCAGAGATAAGCCGTTCAGGCAGGTAGAACTGAGAAAGAAATGCTTACTGAGTTTAGAAGCCAGGGATTAGATTATACTAGTCCAGGAGCTCCTGGTGAGAAGTATGAGAGTGAGATAAAATGGGAATCTGGTAGTTCCAGGAATGATGGTAGTATGCATCTATAATTCCAACTACTCAAGAGCCTGGAGGTTGAGAAGATTGAAATCTGAAGCTTCCCAGGGAAAAGTGAGAGATTACCTGATAAATTCAAGCCAAAAAGAGATGGAAGCATGGTTCCATTGGTAAAGCATTTGCCTACTAATGACAAAGCCTTGTCTTGTCTTCAATATTTCCAAAAAGAGAGATCATTCCCAAGCCAACAAGTTTATATATTAACTGAAGTCCCTGGGAGTTATTGGAGTTTGTTGTAGGATAGGAAAGTAGATATGCCAGGAACATATGTTTAGTCATACTGAACAGACTCAATGTTGAGGCACAGTAGAAAAAGACAGGTGGTATGAAGAACATTTTAGAATACCAAACAGTCAAATGTGAAAATGTGGCTTGAAGAAATTCGAGTAAGATAGTAATCTTATAAAAAGAATGTAGAGCATTTAGTGGCTGAATAAATTGGAGAGTAAAGGAGACAAAATTTCTGTATTATTTTATGGTCTAGTATTCTTAATGGAAATAGGAAAATGGACAAGATAATCGATCTGAGGGCAAATAATAATGTTCAAGGTTTTTACACACCCAGTTTGGAATATAATGGGCATCTGTGTTGAGAACCCATATACCTTAAGTGTAGGGTTGGGTGATGGAGTTCTGTTATGTTCTTGGGGTAAAATGGCATTATCTCAGTGTTTGAATAAAAACCTATTTCATTGGAAGACACTTTTGCATGTTTTATTATTTTTCACTTCGTAAACTTTTAAGAGGTACTTCAACTACTTAAAGATAATAATAAGAGACCAAAACGAAAAAAAAAAAAGCACTTTGAAACAATGAAAACCTCTTTGAATTGGTGGGAAATTCAAGCTCAGCCATTATTCCTTTCTTGCCTCCTGCTCTCCAGTCTCCACATAAGTTTCATAAAGGCCTTGAGGCCTCACATGGACACTCATGGACTCTATTTAGATGTAGGCTCAGCTGCTTTGAAAGTCCTCAGAGCCCTTATGTGCCGTGTCCAGGCTTCTAGTCACTGCTTTGAGCTCCCTTCCTTCCAATGCATTTTTACCTTCCCAGGATACTCATGGCTCCCTGTAGCTTTCTGATCTGTAGTACTTCTTAGCCAAGAGGAGTACTTCTTTTTCAATATACTCCAAGATACCCCTACTTTCTAATTTCCTTAAATGATCTTAGCTTTTACAAATGTTCCATGGAATCATTGGATTTGAGTAACTTGGACTTTCTGCTCAGCATAAGTTACTGAGGCAAAGAAATACCATGAGATTGGTGATATGTTTGAAATGTGAAGGGAAAACTAGAGAAATAGCAAACATAATTTCCAATAAATAATTGCCACACAAATTTAAGCCTTGTTCTACATGGCTGCCTTGGGAATCTTTGAACACTCACCCACAGGTATTCCAAGATGCCATCTATTGATGCAGCCTAGAATCTGGTCAGCTCCTGATTTAGAATGGTTTACATACATGTTTCCTTCTTGTCTTTTATTATTTCCCAGATGGAGATCAGATTGAGCCAGTACATTTGAGTATTGGTAGCTGAGGGATTAACTAATTTGATTTATGAATTCACCATAGATAAACCAGAGGCACGATCCCCTCCCCTCCCCCATTTCTGAATAATAGAGACTTTATTGAGACTCATTTTCATGATGGTCTGCTTGATTTCATTTAAAAGGAGAACTAAAACAAGGTAACTAGTGGAATTTTGCCTGTCTGTACCAGTAGGAATTCATGTAGTTCTTGTTTATTCACAGGTCATGAATGCGTATATGACAACTACCTTGAAATACCTTTGGAAGACATGCCAGATGCAGATAGGGTAGCTGGCACTCCCTCCCTGATTCAAGAACCATGTTCTCCAGCCACGTCCAGTGAAGCATTCACTCCCAAAGAGGGCTCTCCTTACCAAGCTCCCATCTACATCCCTGATGACATCCCCATCCCTGCTGAATTTGAACTTCGAGAGTCAACTATGCCTGGTGTGGGCCTAGGAATATGGACCAAAAGGAAGATTGAAGTAGGTGAAAAGTTTGGGCCTTATGTGGGAGAACAGACATCAAAACTGAAAGACCCAAGTTATGGATGGGAGGTAAGAGCACACTTTTGAGTTTTTAGTACACACGTATTCAGATCTGTACTGAAGAGATTTAAGTGGTCTTAATATAAGCAAATTCCATTTGATGGAAATCAATCTTTAAGAATGAATTTCCTTATGGTTACACTTCTTTTTTCACTGTTACCATTAAAGTAATAACAACAATAAACAACTTTTTAAAGGTAATAATAACAATGTGACTTCTGATTTTCTAAAATTTTGTAATTATCATCTTTAAGGAGTTGTACAAAGGAGTTGCCATTTAACAAAGCAGTGAATATAATACATCTTGATCAATGTTACTTCTTTTAACATTCTTGCTCATCCCTCCCTTTCCCATTCCTTCTCTCACTCTTCTTAATTTTGTAGGATATACATTGGATTCTTGTCTGCATTTTCCTTCTCTTCTCTTCATTTACTCCTAACCCCTTCAATCTACTCTGTCACTATTAAGTATCTGCTTCCTGGTGTTTTATTTTGATGAATTTTGATTTTGACTTTCTAAGGAATTACCGTTATTTGAGAGTATGCAAATATATACAAATGATCTCACTTCTTGATTGGAACAATGTACTGTTTAATTACTATTATAGCAGAATAGTAGGGAACTCAACCTAAAGAATAGTCAGTGAATCACAATGAATCATCAACTTAAACCTGGAGAAAGGAAACATTGTTGTGTTTTTGTTAACATTTAGAAATGTTGGGCACAATCAATAACATGTAACATTAGCAAACAAACTATATTTTAGGGCATGCTTCTTGTGTTATCATTTATGGGGAAGAAAAGATTAAGATGATTGGAAAAAAATACTTGTTTGCTCCACTTTTGTGATGGACAGTTAATTTGGTCTTACTTTCAGCCTACATTTTCATTTTGTAGTATCTATTTTTATGTTTTGTCTCTTCTTTAAATAAAATAAATCTTTTTTCAATTTTATATGCTTCTAGAATATGCTTCTAGAACATATGCATCAAGAATGTACACATGTAGAATGTGTGTTTCTAGAATGTATGCTTCTAGAATGTGCTTCTAGAATGTATTCCCTTATCACTAAAGTCCGTGGTGATCCTAGGTTTAATTGAATGAATAATTCATGCATAAACATAATAACACAAGATGGTTATAAAAATTAATCACTGGCTTCAGCCATACTTTTCAAAGTGCCCATCTGGCTATATCTAAGAATTCATGATATGATTACAAACTCTAAATTAATTTTATTTTAATAAGGACAAGTGACATTCTTCTGAGTTTGTAACTTCTGTACATATTTAGTTCATATATATACATATACTTTAACATTTATTTTGACTACTTGATAAATTTTGTTACTAAATTATACCATTATAGTCTGGAAAATCTTGTCTAGAGCAGAAAAATTTGTAGGCACCTCTTCCTGAGTTAAAAAGTATTTTTGGATGAGATTGGCTTTTGGTTTCCTAGTATTTCAGTGAGACAGAAATCAGATAAAGTAGATTTATTTTGTTATGTTCTCTTAATATTTATGACCATTAATAGAATATTTGGTGAGTTTTAAAATAGAAATAAATATGCACTACCTTCAGGACTTAATTTCAACTTTTGTCTCCTGTCTTATATATGTTCCCTTGTGAATCTGTTCAAAATGCCATAATAAAAAAAATTCTTGTTCAAATTCTGAAATGCCAATAGTTAAGATGCCAATAGTTAAGTGAGAAATCTTTCCTTAGTTTTGATTTTGGTCTCAGTCCCACTAACATTGTGGCTTATCTACATTGCCTTTTATACATGTATTGATAAGAGATTTTTAAAACTCACTGTAGCATTAACTGATATGTGAGTGGAATACATTTTAAGCCAAATGTGTCCCAACTTTACGTCATTATTATTCACCTCAAAATAATGGCTATAAACATTCTAATAATAAGTAACTCATTAAATTTTTATTATGAAGTCGCTAAACAACAAGTGCAGTATTGGGCAAAATTATCCTGAAGGCTTGGAAGAAACCAAGCTTAATAATAAAAATCATTTTGCAAATACAAGGTAGGTAAAGGCAGGACTGCTGCTCTCTAATCCAAAAGCCTCTGGATTGGTTGATGAGTCTGAGGGTAAGGAATCTACATTTAGAGGGAATTTAAAAGTAGTAATTTTTTCTCTTTGGAATAAAATGTCTTCAACAAGTGCATGAGCAATATTTGTCTTGAGAAACAGAAAAATTATTTCTTTTATTATGTTAAAGGCAAGTTGTTTTCCTTACTTGGAGTTCAAGATGCTTTTGTAAAAGCTCTCTCTCTCTCTTTCTCTTTCTCCTTCTAGAATTCAGCTAATGGTTAATTCATTAGAGTTCATTAGCATTTTAATGGTATCCTTTTTATTTTTTAATTCAATTTTATTTTGTTGTAAGGGTGCTGTACAGAGGGGTTACAGTTACATAAGTAATGTGTACATTTCTTGTCAAACAGTGTTACCCACTCCTTCATTTTTCTCCCTATCCTTCCACTCCACTCCTCCTCCCCGCTGCCCACCTGAAGTTGTACAGTTCATTTCCAACATAGTGTTTTATGAGTATTGCTGTTGCATTGATTCACCCTTTGTCCGTGTTTTACCATTTTGTTATTCCCCTTCTGTTCCTCAAATCAGATAAATATATCTACAAGTCACAGGATACCAGAATCAAAAACAGTGACTAGTGGGGATAAGCCAAAGGGAACAAGATAAAAAATAAATAAAAAGAAAGATTTTTAAAAATCTTTTTATAGTACTCTCACTTTTGACAATGTAGGTTGCTTGGTCTGGAGGTAGTGAACAATCTAGAGAAAGGCTTTTCTTGATTTTGATAAAGGTTAACGAGCAGATGGATTCTTGACTCTATTTAGTTTTCCTTTTCTTTTTTTTTTTTAAAAAACACTAAAAACCTCAACCTTAGTTAATATAAAATCCAATCATGAGAAGGAAACGGAAACAACAAAATGATGAGACAAAAGACCAAGGGGGAACCAATGCCACAGCGATACTCACAAGACACTATGTTGGAAATGATCTGTACAACTTGGTGCGGTGGGGATAGAGGGAAGAAAAGAGAGAGAAAAATGAGGGAAGGGGTAACAAGTTAGACAGGAAATGTAATCACTACCTTCCTTAGTAACTGTCGCCTCTCTGTACATCACCTTGACAGTAAAATTAAAAAAAAATCCAATCATGATCAAAGGCTCTTTCACAAGATGTCTTACCACACTTCTGCATGCTCACTTTTAACTGTCCTCAAGTCATAATTTGCTTGAACTATATCTCACTTGGCTACATAAATCATTTTGATCTAATGCCAGTGACTTCTCTTTTAATATTTATTTATTAATTTATTATTTATTTATTGGTATCAATACTAGGGCTTTAACTGAGGGCCTGGCACTGTTCTTTAGCTTCCCAAGGCTGGTTCTCTACCATTTGAGCCACAGCTCCACATTTGGCTCTTTGGTAGTTAATTGGAGATAAGAGTCTCCTGGACTTCTCTGCCTTGTCTGGCTTTGGATCATGACCTTCAGAGCTTAGGCTCCTGAGTAGCTAGGTCTACAGGTGTGAGTCACCAGCATCCAGGTCTACTTTACTTTTTAAAATGATAAATTGAAAGAGAGAATAAACACCCTCTGAAAGAGGGTCAAGGTGTGAGAGTTCAAGTAGGTCCAGAGAAAAATCAAGACTAACCTTAGCCACTAATCATGTGACATTACCCAAATTTGATTGGGCTCAGCTTTTTTACTCCACCAATAGGTCAACAATAATTTCTCCACATCATCAGTTATAAAACAGAAGTAAGTAAAGGAATATGATAATCTCTCAAACACAGTATTTCAAGAGTAATACTGAAGGTGACTTTATAGTTATGGGCTCTTTTCTAAAACCTATTCAAGTATTTTTAACAGGTTTACTAGTTTTTTCAAATAAAGTACTTTGAAAAAATTCTTGGTTTGTATTTTAGAGAAGTAGGAATTTTTCAAAGATATGATTTATCAGCTAAAATATAGTTAGGTTAAAATAAGACATCGATGTTTTAAGCACTAGTATCCATTTGATAAAGAGGAACCTTAAACATAATATTAGATAGTGATTATCACCTTAGAGTGTGTTTCACTTTATCATGTACTTTGGATAAAATTCTACATTGCGTGTTAGAACTTAGCACATAGCTGCCAAAAGAACTCAATATTAACTACAAAAACATAACTTGGCTAAGATATAGATCTAGCAGTGGGTCATTGCACTAGACAAAGGCTAATTATAATTAAATTTGCAGATTGATTTTTCTAAATTACTCCTCTTTCCCTCACTTCTTGTTTCCTCCAAGTTCAATTGTCTCTGGAATGGTCTAAGTGATCTTATTTGAAAAGGAAGCAGCAAATCTTTCCTAATTAACATTGAAAACAGAGATTCAGGAGAGATTCATAAACTGCTTTTTAAGTCAAAGAGCAATCTGTATGGAGTAGTTTGTAATAGTCTGAGATAAGTCATTGGAAAAATTGTATTAAGTTTTGTTAAAATATTTTCATGAGTGTTATTTATTTACCTCTCTTTATCTTAGGTTATCATAAACACTTGCAGGTCAGACGTTCATGGCAGTTGATGATAATCTAGCTACTGTGTGCCAACTCCTTTGTTATAGATATCCCATTCAGAATGGCTCCCAATTATTTCGATCATTTAAAAATATCAACTATGAACGAGGGACCAGGTAGTTCATGCCTGTATTCCTAGCTACTCAGGAGGCTGGGATTTGAGGATTGTAGTTTGAAGCCAGCTCGGGCAGAAAAGTCTCTGTGAGACTCTTATCTCCAATTAAAAAAAAAAAAAACTACTCCAAAAATTTGGAAGTGATGCTGTGGCTCAACTGGTAGTGTGCTAGCTTTGGAGGCTCAGGGGCAGTGCCCAGGACCTGAGTTCAAGTCACAGGACCGGCAAAAAAAAACAAACAAGAAGAACCCAACCAAGTAAGAACTTAGTGTGTTTCTTCTCCCCCAAAGCAAACAAATATTTATACATAAAAAATGACATTTTGTTAAGTAGGAAGGAATAGTGTTACTGGAGTCAGAAATTTAGTAAATAATTTTAATGCAGTACTTTTGAAAGCATTACATTCAAGCAAGATAATCCTGTAATGCAGTGTTACAATATTTGCCATGTCATTTAAAAATAAACAGTTCTCACATTTGTAAGTTTGATTTTAAGACCAACAGAGGTTTCTAAGATAATGAGGCATGCAACCTGTATGTTAACTGAAACAAGAATATTCATTAACGCCAGCAACAATCCCACACTTTCAAGAGGCCTAGAAATGGTGACGGAGTCAGGAAACTGGCAAGTGCTACATGTTTAATAATGAAAACTAGGCTAATTTGGGATTTTAGAGCTCTGTACTATATACTTTTTTAGTTTTAAAACAATATTTTCAGCTTTCTTGGGGGTATAATTGGCAAATTTAAATTTTATTAGTGTGGCTCAAGTGATAGTGTACCAGCTCTGAGTGAAAAAGCCAAGCAAGAACATGAGGCCCTAACTTTAACCCCCAGAACAACATATACTCTCTCTTTTACTCTCTCTCTCTCTCCCCGTCTTTTTCTCTCTTCTCTCTCTCTCACTCAAATGGTAGAGTACTTGCCTAACAGATGTGAGGCCCTGAGTTAAATCCTTGGTACTGCCATCTATCAGTTAACCAGCCAAAATATTTTTAGAAACATCGAAAGGGGATTCCTTGTATAGTGTCAGGACAGCATAGGCATGCACGTCTGTCATTTGTTCTCTTATTCCGTATCTCACACATTTAGCAGTTCTGCTGTCAAAGATTCTTTCCTCTCCAAATTCCCTCCTAATGTAGGAATCTGCCTTTCTAGCTTAATGTATGCAGAATGGTATCCAGTATGGTCTTTTTTCAATTCTCTGGTTTACCTAATACTTGGAAGATAGTTAAAAAACAAACAAGGACCCCCATGGTGGGTTCCAAAAATGAGACTCCTTTCTTCTTGGGGTCAGAGTAAGCCGAGGATGGTATTTGCAGACACCTCTGCTCTGAAACCTCATATTCCGGACACACCTATACTTAGGGCTCTCCATATATTTCCCAGGCTTGTCTGCAGTCAGCTCTTGTTACAGAACCATGGGAAGTGGTCAGCTCTCTGCTTCCTTCTTAAGGCTGACAGTGCTGTTTTCCCTCCGACGCTGGGGGTTCACCCCCGCCAGCGTCCCCCCCCATGCCCCAGGTGTGCATGGTGTATCACTGAAACCTCGACTGGTTGTCAGCCACAGGTGTGCACGATTAGTTTTTGCTGTTTTCATTGCTTAAATTCTTGTGGTAGTAATTCAGCAGGTGTGTGATGCCCGCATAGAATCTCCACCCTGGCACAGAAGCCAGCTGTTCTGTTTTGTTTTTTTTTTTAAATGTGATTCTTGTTGGTCTGGGAACATTACCAGCGTGAAACCTTGTTTTCTTGTTTTTGCTGGCAGCCTCGGGATAAGGCTGAGTTAGAATGAAATCATTTCTGATAATCATGGAGCATCTTTTTAGATGAGCAGGTTATGGGAACCTAGTCTATAGGTGGGAGCAGGTAACCTGACTTGGCTCTTGTGGGATTGTTTTTTTTTTCCCCTCCCAACTTGAGCTGGTATCATTACAATTACAGAAATATAGGAAGTCTTGGACTTAGCTTCCAATGGGATGTAAGTCATCCTAAAATGCTGTTGTTGACATATACATTTTTCCTCATGTGACTGAAACTAAGCAGTAGGAGCAGATATGGAGAGAGAGCCTACTCAGATCCTTCCATCTTTCTGGGATCTCCCAAGGAAGTCACTAATGCCAGGACTCAACCAAATCTACAGGAGGCAAGGTAAACTTGGCGATCATTCCAGACCTTGTCTAGCTTTCATGGAAGGTCAAAGGAAGTTAGCTCTAATGACAGTGAGGGAACCAGAGAGCTAGAGAAGGAGAGTAACCTCGATCAGTCTCAGTCAGCAACATGGGGCCAAGGGCAACTAACCTTTCCCTGTCCTCCCTTTGCTGACCTCATCTAGCACTTGTGCCATACTTCTCATGGCTAGCTCATGATATCTCCTCAGATTAGTCCATTTTCCTTTTGTAGACCCTTCCCCAGTTTCCTCCTTATAATCATACTTGGAGTTTGGTTTATGTTGTTTTTACTTGCATGCATATTTACTAGCATGGGTGGAGTTTGGAGGACAGGGAGGCCCCTCCTTCTGGGGGCCTCCTCTCTCTGAGGTGCACTGGCAAGAGGGTAGTTCTGGTTACTGTCCCAGAAACACTCTCTCTCTCTCTCTCTCTCTCTCTCTCTCTCTCCATGAAAATCAAGTTAGATAAACAATTTTTCCTGCATATCCCAAAGTTGCTTATTCTCCTTAAGTATATGAATACCAGAATGCCATGTAGCGCATGTCACAGGAGTCCTGGTTTCATATGGCATCAGGTAGGAGCTGTAAATTATTCTTCAAATAAAGGGGGTGTCACTTGTAAGGATCTAGCTTCTACCTGTGTCTTCATCTTTCACAGCACAAATACTTTTACATGCATTTGATCTCTAGGCACCATGTTAAAGAATATTGAGATGTAAAGATTACACGTTGTATAAGCCATTAAAATCAGTTTTTATAGCCAATATCTTCTTAGATTTCATGTGTTCATCTTTAGCAGTTGCAACTATAGTATCTATTGAGGGCTCCTTTGTAATTTGAACAAACAATTGAAGTAAACCTTTACATTGAGCTCCAGGATTGAGAATGGTCAATCCTAAGTTTATTGTTTGCTCAGAGTTTACTTTATGTCCACCTTACCCTCACTCTTCAGACAGGAGGACAAAAAATAGCTTAAAAAGAGAGATACTCACAAAGGAAAAGAATTATCATTGTGTTTAATAAGAGAAATGACAAGCAATCATAATTCTTTCCATTAAGTAAATATGTTCACAAAATTTATTATGAAATGACACATTATGCGAGCCAGGAATCAAAGATGACATCCTTGCATTAAATCCGGTAGATGCCATTAAGGAAAACAGTCAATATGTCACTAAGCCACGGCCTGTAAAAATTAAATTGATTTGGTAAATGTAAGTAAGATAGATCTGTTTGCTTTCATCATCAATTTTGAGTGGGTGAACAGGTGATGTCACCAGCCTGGGAGCGATAAAGATGCAGGACCATCTGGAAACGCAGGTGATGAATGGGCAACTGCTTTTGGATAGTGACAGTGCTGTAGTATGTTGTCACTTGGGATGCAGTACTTAATAACTTTTCAATACCATCATAATAAATTTCACTGCCTTATTAATATAGAAATGGTGAGTTATTACCAAGATGGCGAGTGTAAATAACAAGAGATGCAGCCGTCAAAAGCTGATTGTTTGGGCATGTTTCTTTAAGCAACACAGTTGACTCGTGATAATCAACCCATGTCTGTACCAGTAGAGTTTATTGCACTTGTCAAAGGAAAAAGTAGTATTATTCAAAATTATATGAAATTGTAATAAACAAGTTTAATATATTATCAGACTTTTCCTGTAAGTTTCCAAACACGAGGCAGTCAATCATTTTTAATAATGTCTTTTCATGTAAAATAATGTCTTTATGCAGGACTAATGTCCTTTCTTAACTATTCACAAAACAGTCGACTTCTTTGTGTGTGTGTGTGTGTGTGTGTGTGTGTGTGTGTGTATTTTAAAGGGTATTTTTATTTGTCTTTTTCAGTCATTGGAACTATTGTGGCACGAAATCCTTTTGCAAATAAAGAGCTAAGGCAGAAACCTTAGAACATTTCATTAACAAGCTTGAAAGTTGCTGAGCACAGGCCATGCACACGTTTCAATTTTAATTGAACAGATGTACTTAAAGAGTAAACCACAGCAAACGAAATACAGACAAAATTATAAACACGTGTTCCTAAAAAGCAGGCAGGAAAGAGCCTCTGATGAGCATGTGTGTGTATTTTATGAAGCCGAAGACTACCACTTCATAAGTTTGTCACTGATGTCCCCAGTTTAATGAGGAGAAACAAAATATGTAGATAGGTGTAAGTTGAAGATGAATTACAAGATCAATCACTTAGCACCATTCAGGGTGTCTGCCATTGTTGAGTGGGAAAATAATTAGAGCTGGGATGCCATTCTTATTTCTCTTTTTCACTTCATTCTTGTTTGGATGGGGATGGAATATGGAAAACTTCCTCTTTCATGCTACTGGGATCTTTATATTATTTCAACAAGGCTGACTTTTAATTCTGACATTGTCTTTCAGGCTACAGTCTGCCAGCCTCTTAAATGAAATGCCTCTCCACCATTTCTATTACTGCTGAAAAGAGAGCCAGCAGTCTATTAACAGGCAATAAAGTTCAGGAAGCCCAGGACTCATTTCTTGGGTCAGAGGTGAAAATTGCATACTAAATGAAACAAAGGTGTGCCTTGATCGCTCTAGAAGCAGCAGCAGAAAGCACACGTGTTCTGAGCCAGTCTCCCCCTTAAAGGAGAAGGAATAATCGTAATAACGTTGGCCGATGGAGTTAAGTACTCAGTGGAGAGAAATTACATCAATCTGACAAATATAGTCTTCACAGGAGATAAAGCCTCTAATGACCTTAAATGCATATATTTATCATTTAATTCAACAAGCCTATTCCTTAGGGCTTTGGTGCAACTACATTTCCCCCAAAGTTTAGAATTTTTTCTTTTTTGCTAGCTCAGAGAATAATGACCATTTGTCAGAGGGCTGCGAAGTGAAACACAGTTGGAAGCAAAGGATAGGAGAAGGAAAGGCTCTTATAGTCTTTCCACCGCAGACAATATTAATAACCAAGTTTTATTGATGCACAGGCTGTGGTATTTTGTGGCTGGACAGTAGGTGGCACAGTGTGATGAAAAAAAATGGAGAAATTTTCATCTAAATGATTTCCATGTGATTACATAACTTCCAAACATGTCATCAGTGTACACAGCACAATTTGCAAACAAAAACAAAAACAAAACCCAGCACTAAATAGTTACGATACGCGCTATTTGGTTGAGGAAAAGAATGAAAAGGATCACCCAGAAATAGAAGCAAAGGTCTAGCGTTTCATCAGGTAAAGTGCGTGTGAAGCAGGAAAGCCCCAAGAATAAAGGGGCCCTTGTGTACGGTGGGCTTTTCCTCCCTGCTGTTCTTGGTCTCCACTTGATGAAGTGTATTAGTGGTACACACGGAGCACTGTGACTCTTGTGTCGCCCTTTGTGAGACTGTCTGTGTCTTTGTGCCTGCTGTCACTCACTTGTTCTTTCTTTAGCACGGACACATTGGTAACCACAGTATCTACTTGCAAATAGATTTCTATAAAACCATATTATCCTTTAGCCTCTACCTCCCTAGCCCCAGCCCCCTTCCTCAACAATCTAGCCATTCATGTGGTGTAGCTCCCTTGCTTGTTCTTTGCCATATGTCTAGTGTTTCAGAGTCTGTTATATAGTGTAACGAGCACTGGGATGGAGGCCAGCAACCTGGAGTCCTTGTACCAAGTCACACTTGGGACCTTGGAAAAGTCATTTGACTTTCTCCTCTCCTCTCCTCTAGCCCTTGCTTTCTAAGTCTTCACATTCTGTTTCTTATACATCTTCATTTCTAATTTTTATCTTTCCAAGTACATTCTGTATTGTGATAGCTTTAGAGATTTTATTTACAGTAGAACTGTGTTTTGTGGTACTCTGGGAAAGATACAAATTAATTTTAAATGAAGTAGAAAATACATGCCTATTTCACAATTTCTTTTGTATAAAACAAGTGTAGTATTGGATTTTATAAACCTGAAATGAAAGTACCTTTGATATGTGTGTGTTTTCTTTTTGGATTTAATGTTATAGCAGGGAAGGCAGTGTAAGACCTTAGCTTTGTTTTGAGAAGAAACAATCTGGCTAGAGAGCAGATTCTATTCCTGGTCATCTTTGAAAAGATGCAGGTATGAATTCCATTCTGTTCCTGAAGCCTGACAAGTTCAGAACCAATACGGCATTGTTTACTTACACAATATTCAAAATTACCATTTGTGCTCTCTTAAAACTTGGGTATAATGTAATTTTTTTGAGCGAGAGACACACACAGAGCGGCCCAGAGAGAGAGAGAGAGAGAGAGAGAGAAGAGGAAGTAAAAGATAGGAGACTCAAGACAATAATTCCTTCATTCAAATTCTATACCATGGAAGAGCTTTGTGATCTTAAATAAATGCTTAGCCATTTTTTCTTAATTTCCTCACCTGTAACAATAAGAGGCTATAACAGCTGAATTGACTTCATAGGACTTTTGTGAATAAGACATAGGAAGATTACCTTGTAATCTTTAACTTTACATTGTAAAATCCTATAAGGATTTAGATCAGGGCTTGGTGTGCTACAGTAAACAGTTCACAACAAACTGAATTTTATTCTTCCAAAAGTGGGGTGTGTTCCATGTTCAATCCTATTTTTTTTTAAATTAGTAACTAGTTGGTGAGTGGGTCTTAAGACTCTTTAGGCAGTGATTTGAAATTCATATATTCAGGCCCTACAGAAGATCCATTGTGACTTCTAACACGTTAAACTTTGCTGTTTATCATTATTTTTGAACATTTTGAATACAGGAAGTATCAAAAGTAACATTTTTTTCCTCACAAAGGAATTCTAAAATGATACTAGAACTGAGGGTAAGTTCTTCAACTAGCAGGATATTGAAAGGAGGAGATTGAATTATACACTTGATGATTTATAGCTGAAAGAGAACAGTAGCTCAAAGTTGTTTGCCTGAGTGTGGTTAGCAGCTTCCTAAAGGAAGAGTTAGTTAGAAGGGTGGGACTTAGTTACAGGAGGCCCCTGCTTTCCTGGAACTTAGGTATCTTCCTCCATTAAGACCATGTGCTAATGTCCTTAACCATCTGCAAGACCAAACTGCTGAAAAGCTGGCACATACTGAGACTCTTCAGTTACACAAGTTGCTATATTCTATGATGTCCTAGAATCCTCTCTTCAGGTGGTGGCTTTTGTTAGAAACAACGTGGATTTGGCGATACACTTAATTGAGATATTTAATAAGAAATAAGAGCTTCTCTTTTAAACTTAGAAAAAGCATTACTCTTGGGAAAGCTAGGCATGAATGTGAATGATTGTGATGAGAGAATTTTAGTTTCCAAGCATGGACACTCACCTTTGGAGATGTTAAATCCATAATGGTATTACCAGCAATGTAAAAGTTAAAGAATTATCAAGTTTGACTATAGATGAGCCAGGTGAAAAGATCATGAAAGTACTTGATGAAGTTATGAATTATTGTGATCCAATGTACCTGCTCCTATATGGATCCTTGACTGCTGATTTAGAGGAAAATCACAAGGGGATCGTGGTGAGGAGGTAGAAGATGTCAAGTGGTGAGTTGATAGAAGATTCACCATTCTTTATGAACCCTCTACCTTGATGAGACATGGATCGCCAATTGGTGTCAGTTCGGGCTCAGCAAATCTTCCATGAATCTCATTCAGAGTGTATGGTACAATTGTACCATGAGTTTTGTTGGGTTCTATGTCTGCCCCACAGATCCCCTATTGCATTCCTCCAAGTAGTTCCAAGGAGAGTATTTTCTTTACAGTATCAGTTTCTTGGAATCGGAAGAGAGGGGTTCTATTAGGTAATGTGACATGTGCTATATAAATAGGCGAACATGACTTTTTATTTCATTATTTATTTTGCTTGCTTAATTCTGGTAGACAAGAATGAGTATGAGTGGAATGGGCTGTAGGATCAGCTGGCTTCACTGAACAAACATGAAAAAGCATGATCATAGTAGGATGATAGAAGTCATTGGACAAACTGCTGGAGCTGGAAATGTAGCATGACACAGGAAGGACTTCCAGTGTCTGCTGCCCTTTCACCAAGATTCTGTTAGTGAGGATTTGTCTTTCATCACTTTGACCTTTATTTCCATCCTTGTTATAACTTCTATAGATTGATTCTATTTTTATGGAAAACCTTATATTTACTCATTCATGAATTAAATAGTATCTACTTAATTAAATGAATTAAATAGTATCCACCCTAAATTACTCTTTCTGGAGAGGCTCCTGGACTTAGACATTTAGGATGCAAAAAGAGTTGGCTTTGTCAATCTCTCTTTTGTTTACTTGGTTTAGGGCTCAAAGCTCTTCTCCTCAACCATAGCTTTCTGTGGATCTAGACAAGCATATGGCAATTATTTCTTGTAGTAATGCAGTTCCTCCTCATATGCTATATAAAACAGAATCACTGAGATGGATTACAAAACTGTAAAAAGTATGTTCTAATAAAAACTAGTTTATGTTTGTAAACATGAATGTATATTTTTTTAGGAAGCATGAAAACTTCTATTTTGTTTAAGTCCTTTGGTCATTGAGATGTGTCAGAAACCCAGCCCTTTATTACAAAATGTCATTGTGTTAGCTCTGAAGTGGAAAAAATAATAATCAGCTGCCATTTCAGGCACAAACTAAGCAGCAAACAAATGACAGTGCATCCAAAACTTTGAGAGAGTTATAAGATGAGAAGATGCCAAAAAAAATGCAAAATAGTTCCCAAATCTTCTACTTATAGTAATAGATTTGCTAGTGTAAACACATTTTCCCAGTTCTTACTTTAGGGAGTTTTTGTTTGCATGGAAAATTGGTCTTCAGTTTGGATTTAGATGCAGCACTGATGAAGTGCTGAGGGTAATACGTGGTTTCAGAATTCCTACTTTTGTCCATGACCAATTAATTAATTTATGAACTCTACAAATGAGTATTATCTACCAGTTCTCATGAACTACCCAGCATTGAATGACAGCATTGAATAGTGAAGCCTGTTATTCCTCCCAGTTCCTTTCTCTTTCTCTTTCCTTTTAGTTATCTTTTCTTCTCTTTAGCAAAATGTCTATATCTGTTTATATGATACTTTAACATAAATTGAATGTCCACCATATATGTATGTGTTTGTGTGTATGTTAGTTATCTTTTCTTCTCTTTAGCAAAATGTCTATATCTGTTTATATGATACTTTAACATAAATTGAATGTCCACCATATATGTATGTGTTTGTGTGTATGTACAGACATACATAGGCACATTTGCCTATCTTGAAATTATTTACAGGTATTAAGTATGCACTTATGGAAAAGAGAATTGATATTTGAGGTCCGTAAGAAAATAATGCCTCTTAATTTAAAAGTACTTTCTCTCTTCTCTATCTCTTGGATACTAGGAGAACAAAGCATACCTTTGTAACTTAATGTCATGAATGACTACATGCAGGAGATAGAGATGTAGTTTAGCTCTTTCATGTGGTTCCTATAAGTATTCTCTCTGGCTCCAAAGATCCATTAATATTTGGGCTTCATAGCAAAAATGTTATAAAGTGTTCTACTTTTGAAGACAAAATTGCTCATGAAAATCTGTGACATATAGTTTTAATGAATGTAAGCCACATCATAAGGCTCATGTTCTATCGTTATTAGTATTTCTAGTATTAATAAAGAGAAAAAATTATCTAAACTACTTACTGAGCTACTAGTGGCTATTGGTCAACTTTGTAATGTGCTTTTACAAAAGCATAATCACCATATGTCATGATCCATGGCATAAAGAATAGAAAGAAATGCAGCCCCCAGGATCCCAACACTATGCTGACATCAAATTTGGCAGATTTTGAGAATTCTGTGATCATTTTTTTCTCCTTATGTGACATTACTCTTGTTCATTCTTCAAAACCATTTGCCTTAGCATGGGGAATTATAGATAATTTGATTCAACAGGTTTAAGTTACCATTTTTATCATGAAAAGAATAGCTTAGCATGATCCCGATTTTCCTTGGTTTCCTCCCATTCTCGAAAGAAGCAGAGGTATTCACATTTCTTTGTCTAACAGTTTTATAATGTCTTAAGAGATTAACAGTGAGCATGAATGAGGGCCTACGGATTAGACAACAAAAAGCCTGGGACGTCCACTACCTTCCTTGCAGATTTTACATTTTCCAGCATTACTGAGCGAGTATAGAAACTAAGAAAAGATAATAAGTACCAGAGTCTCAAAAGTGTTTAGTGATTCAAAAAATTCAGATGTCATGTCAGAACTGACAGACTGATGGAGCCGTCTGTGGCAGGACCTACTTTTTTTTTTTGTCTTATATTCAGCTCTTATACTGAGTGAATGCAGATGTTAGCGCCGTGCCCCAGACAGACAGTCAGTGAAATATGACAAGCTGTCAACAAAGTTACACTACGTTGATTTGGCTAAAATATCCACAAGCTTTACGGTTTCTCTTTGTATATGTATGCATATATATATATATATATATATCCCTCTTACCTCATTTGGTAAAGAGATTGAGAACTACTGAGGAGACCTCTGTGTACGTGTCATCCTGAGAATACCTTAAGTCTTTTCCTCTAGGGAAATTAGACATAGCAAATGAGTTCTAATGCACTCCAAGCGTCACAGTATTTTTTTTTTTTTTGCTTACTCTATACTTTATTTTTTCAGTTCTCATTTTACCTCAGTGCTTTGGCAAGGACATTTTCTTTATTAAAATTAGGACCCAAGATGAGAAGTTGAAAGTCCCAAGGTAAACCAAAAACAAACAAACAAACAAAAAACAAAGTATAACCATGGAAATAGAAAATGTGAGTTTTGAGTAATTAAGAATTAAGATCTCTTGTTTTTATTCTTTTTATTGAAGTCAATGAAAATAACACTAGCAAGAGAAAAACTCTCACTGAAAACAAAGCTTCTAGCAGCTTATGAAAATCTATCCTGTTTTCCCAATAGTTCTGACATGTAGATTTTTTTTGTTATAAAATTAGAAAATCTTTTTAAAAAAGGTAAAGTGGACAATTAGGGGGATGAGGCTTTCTTATTAAGTGTGTTTTTATATCAATTATAGATTCACTTTTAACTCTGGAATTTAGAAGCTAGAGCAAGCAAAAATGGTAATAAACTAATCAAAATTAAATGATGAGCATAGTTTTGAAAATATGCTACTGGTGGGGTATTAAAGGTTTTAAAGCAACGAAGACATCAGTGATGACATTTAGCACTATTTTGTAGTCTCTTAGCACTATTTTGTAGTCTCAGGGTACAATAATAGTTTGCCTTTTACTCATATTGAAGTGGTTCTGTTGTAGATAATCTATTTGATTTTGAATTACAAATCGTTTAGTGGAAGATTACTTTGCAGTCCTAGTTTGCACAAATTAACTTTGGTTTGTGCATTCACTTTTGGAAATTAAAGGTGAAAGGAAAACACGAGCCACACTAGTTTTGTTCATTTATATCATCACTGAGGACATTACCATACAATGAGAAACTGTTCTATAATTTTTGAAAAATGAAAAGTCAAGACATTTTGAAGATAGCATCTATCCAAGTGGTTTTTTTGGTAACCCCTCCACCCCCGAACTAAACAATCAAACGAAATTATGCATATGGAGGAAATGATTTAGAATATGTTTCGCTGCTAATCGCACTCATGCTGAAGTTTTAAATTTCATCTGTCTGCTCAGATCTATTGTGAGCCATTAAGTGGCTTCCTTTTTTCCCCGACAAATTGAATGGTGCAACTGCAAGGAGCTCTTTTGTTCTTTTAATTCAGTCAGCATGGAAATGATTTTCTCATTTCTTCATTGTGTCAATAAAATAGAGTTGTACAGAGCTGCCCTAATCAGCTTAGAGTGCTAATTCATTGCGCTGGGACGCTATCTGTGTTTGGCTACAGGTGGGCACTCTAAGGGGTCAGTCTCCAGGGGAGTGTAATTGTGTGTCTCCCGGGGCTTGTTTGCAGAATGACCTGAAGCTGAAGTCCCAGCTCAGGAAGGGGGGCGGGCAGAACTGAACAAACATATGCCCAGGCAAACATATACAGCTGGATTTTCATGGAGTCCATTCACTTGGTCTGGCATTCTAAGGCTTTAGCAACATTCCTTGCATTTTATCTATTCTCAGTTTCTATGATTAGCCATAAAGCAGGAATTCTTTCAAATTTTGCATCTATTTTCTTCCTAAGGGAGCAAACTGTTTAATATTTTTAAGATACAAGTTCAAGATTCTGCTAGGATTTAATATGGGGTAAATGATCTACCCAAACTAAAAAAAGATTAACAGGAGAAGTGCCAATATTGGAAAGTATGTTCTTTTGTGTCCTGTGAAAGTAGCTGAATACATAAATATGGAAATGTTATGAACTAGTAAATTAAGCTTTATGAGCATTGAGGAATTTCTGGCAACTTTGGGGGAGAAATACTGATCAGTTGTTCGGAATAAGGACAGAAATCATGCCTGGCATTAGGTTTTGGGGAATTAATGTGTCCTTGGATTGTCCAGGGTATGGCAAATCTTTCTGGAATTATTATCATTGTGTCAAAACATGCTGTGAATATAAACGTATTTACTGGGTTTGACATGTTTTGTGTTAGGATTAAAAAAATGCCATCGCATCTTTTTATTTGTTCCTAATACTGTTTTTGACTTTTTGATTTTGGTTTACACTGAGATTAATTCCACTCTCAGTGGAAAATCTTCAGGACTTTATACTGAAGTCATTATTTAACAGCTTTAAGCAGATTTTTGCAATAGAAAGAATTAATAAAAGGTTTCAGTGATGTGAATTTTGTGCTTAGTTATGAAGGAATGAGCCAATACTTTTTCTTTCCTCACAAAATTTGTCTTGTTATTAGAAAGGAAAAATATACCTTTCTTATTAACAAAGTATTTATGGAGAAACGACATTTCCCCTGCTTAATTTGAGAGGAATTTTTGTAGATATATTGCGATAAATTCGAGGGAGCTCGATGACATGTCAGTTTTCAGAATTTGTATTGTGTGACAGGCTCAGTGGAAAAACAATTGGTTTATAGAACCAGTGCAAAAAAAAAAAAGGTTATCGTTCTCACATTCAAAATACATTCTTAGTTCTTTTTTTAGTTCTTTTATTCTCCAACTAATGTTTCACCTAAATACCATCACTGATTTGGTTGATTGTCTAACTGCAGTTTCCTGAAAAACATTCAGGATTACACTGAATTATTGACTTTGCTTTATTTAGGATTGATTTGGAGTCACATCAGGCATTGAAAGAGAGAATATGACAGTGTGTGAAAATGATCCTTTTTTTTCCCCCATTTAGAAAAATTTCTGAGTGGATACACTCCAAAATAATCACAACATAAATTCCTTAACTAGAGTGAATTCTCCATTTTAATTATTGTTAATAATTAATGATTTGTCTGATATAAACAATTACAGGTTTCATGGCAACAGTAGTTTGAGGTTATTTTTTCTGAAATTGACAAAGTATTTTACTTACTGAATTTTGTGTTTTGAATTTTCTTTGTCCTTATTCCTAGTCTCATTATTCTATTCATTTTTCCTTTCTAGACAACTGAACTGAGATGGTTTTAGCATTAGCTGTCGCTACTAAATAGCCAAGTCCTTTGGGAAAGTTAAGGTTTATGAAGCATGAGGAGGGAAAAGCAGATATTTCTGCACCTTGTTTTGGTAATTTTTTATCTTTATAAGTAACCTACATTCTAGCTTCTTGTGGTAAATTAAAAATCATCAGGGGCGTTTTCCATTTAGGAAGAGGGTCTAAATGAGATCAGTCTAGGCAGCAAAGATCTAAGCCTTCATCTGTTTCTGTAGCTCAGCCAGAAAAGTAGACAGTGATGAAGCCATTGACTGAAAAGACATTTTTTTGACAATTTTTTTAAAACAAAGAACTTACTTCCTCTTCTTTAGTAGTCTATTTCACTATTGGGTAGATTTATTGATTGGAAGAAAAATGTTGGTGGAATGATTCTTCTGGATGTCCTGATCGCGAATGTCCTGAGCAACAATGCTCATCGGAGAAAATAATATTGGCTTGCTATACTGTTCAGTATTATTGTCACTTCCAAGCTTTATACAGAAGCTCATGATCATTTCATCCTTTGAATAAATGAATAAAGTTCATGAAATTAGACACTAAATGTTTGAATTGGGTGTTGGAATAAAATTGTCTTATGATCTTTCTTCTGCCATCAACTTTCAAGACTATTTAATGACTTTCATAAAAAAAAAAGAGAAAAAGAAATGTTTTCATGTATGTGTTTTGATTTGTTAGAATACTCCACAGTTCTTATATTAGCTAACTTTATTCATATATTACTTAATGTCCCAGGAAATTTATCTAATTACCCATGGAGTCATCTTAAAATTTAATTCCCACTTGGACCCTTGAGTATAGACATCTAGCCCCATGTGTGCCATTTCTAGTGTAACAAATTGCTTCCTATTGCTAGACACAACTAGATTAAGGAATTGTTAATTTAACCCTCTGTGATATAGCTTTTTAAATTCTGCCAAGTGATCTAATAGAACTGATTTTTTTGCCCTCTACAAGAAAAATCAACCAGTTTTAAGTACATGTTACTACACTACGTAAAATGAAATATAAAATAAATACTAAAAAGGTATCAGATTTGAATGCTTAGCTTCTCATTTTAGTTAAAAAATAGAAAAGATAAACATCACTTTTGTTTAGTTCTGTGGTTAGAAAAATATACTTTGTGGATAGGGTTAGCCTTCACAAGACAGTTTCTACAGTAAATGTTCATCATCCTTAAATAAGAGATTATCAATGCAATTTTCTGTGGTTCCGAGATGAATAGGATTCGTCCATTATCAATTCCTCCATCAGGGAAGAAAGGAAATTAAGTTCCTAATTAGGTGAATTTGGACTGAAGAGGTGGGGCCTTGAAGGGATAAGGAAAATTGAGAGGTAGTTTGTGCCATTTCAGACTAATGATAGGACAGGAAATGAAGATGGGAGTTGAGCCCGAAAGGTCAGTGACCTTATTAGGTCAAGAGTAGGAATAGATCTTCAAAGGTTTTACCTGTGATAGGTTGACAAGGTGTCAATTCTGGGGACAGTCAAAGGTGCAAGTACTCAAAGCACAGGATAGTAAAAATAAGATTATATATTTTCATAAGGAGAACATTTGTATATTATTAAAGGGAAAAATCACAGTTCCTAGTTTTATAATAATAATAGCTTTTGTTGAGTAACTTTCCTATGTGCTATAAAATGTTTTATATAATAGCTAGATTACTTCAGTGTGGAATGGACAATATTTGTTTTAAGGGTAAGGGTTCATGATTGATATAATGAATATTCTGTCTCTTTTCCTACCAGAAAGGCATATTTTATAAATGTACTGTAGCATAGATGTAATCATTTCAGACATAAAATGTAGTTGTGTACCATAATGTCTATCATACTGATGTGCACTTTTCTGTAGATGAGATTTTAATTTTTCCTTAATAATTGAAGGAAAAATAATCAAAATAGTTAAAAACATGTAAGAATTTGGCTTTTAGATACTATCCTTCAGAGATTCTGTTAAGAAATTCTCAGGATGGATGTATGTGTGTTAAGCAACAAAAGATAATTTACATGAAAATCTTTTGATAATGACCTCTAATGTTCTTTTGCTAATGTGCTGAATGTGCTTAGTGCAATTTTGGTACTAATATAATAATGAACATAAGTTCAGGTATTCAGGAATGCAAGCCAAAGAAATAGTTGAGAAAATTATAAATTCAAGGCCACCAATAGCTATTTAGATTATCTCTTTATTATTAGTACTGTAATTTTATGAAATATATATGTATATATGTATATATATATATATAACTAGCAGAATATATTGCCCTCTATATGTTTATGCACACACACACACACACACACACACACACACACACACACACACAGAGTGCCAGTTCTGGGGGCTTGAACTCAGAGCCTGGAAGCCACAGCTCCACTTCTGGCTTTTAGTGGTTAATTGGAGATATAAGTCCCATGGATTGTACTGCCTTGGCTGGCTGGCTTTGAACTGTAGTCTACAGATCTCAGCCCCCTGAGTAGCTAGAGGCATAAGCCATTAGTGCTTGTCTTGAAACATATCTTTAAACATTTAATTCTTTTCTGAGCATTCGATACATGCAACATTGATATCCAGAGAACAACGATTGCTCTTTTATTATCATCAAACTCAGTAAATCAAATATTGTAGATTCTTCCCATTTTAATCCAATGGATAGAGTCAGTCTACAGTCACAGATCTTACTTTACTGTTGATAGTGAGCCACAAAAGTAATTCAAAATTCTCACAGAGCTACATTTAGCAGAAAAGACAAAACAGTTTTAAACAGTAGTTTTAAAACAACATATGCATCTAAATATTATAATTACTAACTGTAACATCAAATACAAACTATTGCTGAAATACTATACCTTCTTTTCTGGTGCTAAAATCTTTGAAAACTAGTGTGTATTTAAGACAACTCATCTTTAATTTTTTTTTTTTTTTTGGTGTCACTCATGGGGCCTGAACTCTGGGCCTGGGCGCTGTCCCTCAGCTCTTCAGCTCAAGGCTAGCGCTCTACCTCTTGAGTCACAGTGCCACTTCTGGCTTTTTCTGCTTATGTGGTGCTGAGGAATCGAACCCAGAGCCTCATGCATACAAGGCAAGCACTCTACCACTGAGCCACCTTCCCAGCCCCAACCCCCATCTTTAAATTTGGATTAGCCATATTTCAAGTGCTAAGTAGCCACTTGGCTACTAGCTATGTTAGTTAACAAAGTCTTAGAAAAGCTTGAAAGCTCAATATTTTACAGTGGGATTCAGGCCAGTTAGTTATCACAGTGGCACTAGATACCACCAGGAGGGCCCTTAAGCTCAGTCTACTTATTTGTGTTAAGGACACAGCACTAGAATCAGTTATTTACCCAAGGTCGCACAACTACTTTGGTTTTAGAGCTTAGACCAGATTCTGAGTGTCTTCCTTGATCTTAGATAATTTTGAATTCTATTAACATACAATGCTTAAGTGACTGTCAAAAGTGCCAATATGCAATGAAGTATAAGTGAACAAAGAGCAAAAAGTCAACCAGCCAACCAACTAACAAAAATTGAGAATTGTTAAGTCTTGAAACTTTGAATATTGAAATACCATTATTTCAGTAAAGGAGTTGGCATGAACTATATCTCACTTTATATCTATATCCATATCTGTATTGTGTGTGTGTGTGTGTGTGTGTGTGTGTGTGTGCTGGTACTGGGTCTTGAACACTGTGCCTGGGCACTGCCCCTTAGCTAAAGGCTAGCACTTTATCACTTGAGCCATACCTGTATTTCTGGCTTTTTGCTGGTTGGTTGGAAATAAGTCTTAAGGACTTCTTTACTCAGGCTGATTTTGAACTATGATGTTCAGGTCTCACCCTTCTGAGTAGCTAGGATTATAGGCATGAGCCACCAGCATATGGTTTAGAATCCATAATATTATAAATACCTATTAATATTGCAAGTAGGTGTATTAATTTTATCCATATGGATAATTTATTTCAGTATCTCTCCTTCTTAAGGAGGAATAAAAGGCTGTTGTTTAATTTGACATTGATTTAGTGGAAATTTTACTTTGATTGTTGAGATTGCAAATCTGATAGAAAAATGACTGAGTCCCAGTCAGTCTCACAATTGTTGGCCCACAGACTGCCCCTCCCCCCCAAGACAACTTGATTGTTCATACTGCTGCATTTTTCTGTCCTTAGACAATATCTGAAATTAAGCCCCACCTGACAGTGTCAATAAAATGCTACTGATCACGATTTATCTGGAAAGCCCAAGGGAGAAAGATATGAGTCTTCTTTTACAGAACTGGCAGCTGATGCTATTGGACCTGAGCTTAACATTCCCAAATGAAATGAAGTGAGGTAGTTTGAGTCATATGATAACAATGTTGTCATCCTAGGGAAACAGTCTCGGTATGAATCAACACAGTTCTGTGAAAATTAAACCTGCAAGCACGAAGCCCAGTGTCACAGAACCTTCCTCAGTTACAGCCGTGCACAGGGGGCCCATGCGAGGCCCCCCACCAGAGCAGGAAGTGGCTGACTGTTCCCAGAGATGGAGTTTGTAATAGTATCGTCCTGTTTTCACTCTCCACAGTAGAAAATTTCTACTAGGCTAACAAGGCAGAGGGTAATGAGAAACACGCCAAGCTAAAAAAAAAAAGAAAGAAAGAAAAAAAAAGAGAAAAGAAAAAAACTAGAGCAAGAGTGAGGGATCTAACCTAAGAACAGGAAACAAATGTGATCAATTACCCCAAGCGTGGAGCTCACAGATACCTTATCTTAGGGCTCCTTAAAATAAAAGCCTGATTGTTACCAAATGCGTCTAAGAAGTGAGGGGGGGGAAGAAAGGGGGAAAGGAGAGCTTAGGGGGGAATGACTATATTGATGTAAAAACAAAACAAAACACTTTTCTGCTAAGTTTCTCTCTCTCCTAAAGTATTTAACATATGATCCTAACCTTAACTGAGAAAACAGTAAGCTGGCTCAATGTTTGAAAAATAGAAGTGTCGTGAATAAGACATGGAGTGGGGGGCGGGGGGGTAGGCCCACACTGTCCCATGCCAGGCTGCTGGTTTCACAGTTAATTGGAGCTGTTTCTTCTGTTCTACATAATTATTTGATGAAAATACTCTTTTAAAACATATGATTACAAAAGAAAAAGGCTTGTCATTATAAGTGCATAAAAGATATTAACCTTTGACTCTGAATTGAGATACTTGAAGTTTTTTATTCGGTGACTGCAAAGGAGTTGATGTATAGAAGAGTTACTTATTCTGTGCAATAAGAATTGTAATTACAGTGTTAATGTTTCCCCTTCAGAGGACAGCTTTGTGCTACTGTTAGTCCCCAAAGATAAGAGCAAACTGTCATAAAAAGGTAGAGCATATTCTTTTCATCATGAAACTGGGAAGGATATATTAGGGTTAAAGTTATGAGCAAGGGCCTAAGGGCTGGAGGATCTTGGCTGTGTATTCTCCAAATTTCCCATAAGCGCAATAGAATTAACACTGCTCCTTTCTTGCAGACCTGGGTCAGTAGGTGTTACAGGATTATGATATGAAGTGTGACTATAAAATAGTAAGACTATTTTTCACACTCCACACCCAGAAATGGCCTCTTTTGACTTCAGTGGTTAAAGGATAATGTTTTTCTCCTCAATGCATTCATCCTGTCCGATCCTGATACACACGTGTGTGTGTGTGTGTGTGTGTGTGTGTGTGTGTGCGTGCATGTGTGTGTGTGCATGTATGTGCAGACTGCTCTATACCCATCTTTTCTTCTCTCTTGTAGCTATCTCTGCTTCCTCAAGGAATCTTGACAAAGAGTCTCTGAAATTGAGTTCTTTCACTTGCTAGAAATGAATTTTTTTTTTTAAAGTTCAGCGTCTTACCAGGAAGATGGCCTGTAGATAAGCAGAGAAATAATCATTCATTTTTGAAGGACTTTTCTAGAATAGTCTTGTCATCCTGTCCTTCCCATATTTTTCCAATTAAGTTCTAGCCTGTTGGAATCACATGTCTTCATGAGATGGCAGGCTGCTTAGGAGGCGATTTTGCACATGGTCTGTAGCATGCTTGGCAATTGGGCTTGTCAGTCAGTCAGCACACATTTATTGAGCGTTTATGTGGCAAACTGGACAAATCCTTGCCCTGAGCTCTTGCTCTTGTGTTTTTAGGGGGCCTGTCATCCATATAGAATTTTGAATGGACACTTTCCTTGTCAAAATGATTCATCAACATTTGAACGAAAGAAGAGATAGGACTTTAGAAGTAATAGAATCTTATTATTACACAACATTTGAATTCACATAAGAGTAGACATCTTGTCAATAGATATCGTTTTGGCTAATTCTACTCCCTATTGTTTATTTTGAATTTATGGTTTATATGCTTATGAAATAAACACAGGCATACAGAAAAATTCAAGCAGTGAATAAGTCAGTCTCCTTTTTCCTGTAGATACTCTTAAGAATTTAGTTTCATCAATTTCTTGCATGTCATTTCAAAAAACTGATGTGAAAACATGTATGCATGTGTGCACGTGCGCACACACACACACACACTTTTTTATTATGAAGATACTATACAGAGAGGTTTCAGTTACAAGAATAAGGTAATGAGTCCATTTCCTATAGAGCATTGTTACCCCTTCCTTTGTTTTTCCCCTACTATCCCTTTCCTCCCCACCTGCCCAACTCCTCCCCGCCCCCAAGTTGTAAAGTTTGTTTTCAACATAGATACACACACGCATTTTTCATCAAATGTTTGTGGATAAAAATCTTGCTTTTGCAAATAATGTACCTGTGTATTCACTTACCTGCTTTACTTACTGTAATATTTCAGAGATCTATTTATTTATACTTTTAAAGTTTATTTTATTAACTAGCCACATCTATCTCATTCATTGTCTCTCCCCTCCCCAGAGGTACAACTAATTTTTATGATGTATCATATGTGGAATATATAGAAGAAAATTCATATGTTTTATTTTTCGCTTTTATTTATTTATCAGGAAGTACTGCAGTTTGAACTTAGCCCATGTCTCTGGTCATTTGTTCTGTACTGATGATTTTTGAGATAGGTTCAAACTTCCTACTTGGATATGCACATCAACTGTGACCTGTCTATTTTATGCTTCTCGTGGTAGTTAGAATAACTAGTACACACCATCTTTCTAATCTTGACCTGTCAAGTAGCTAGGATTACAGGTGAGAGCCACTGGGACTTTGCTTTCTTTTATACAAGTACCTTGCAGTGAGCATACACTTTTGATGCTTGCTTTCTTTATTTAAAAATTTTTCTTGGTGCTCATCACAAGTTAATATGCAACAAACACCCTTTTCTTTTTATTTATTGTCTAATATTCCATTAGATGTGCTTTAATTTAACAATGTCCCTATTGTTAAATATTTGGACCATTTTAATCCTAACTTCTGCTTTTGCATTTGCATATGACACTAAGTGAATGCTTTCAATGTGGAGTCAAAGAGTGTATACATTTGTACTTTTTCAAGATTTTCCAGTTTTCTGCAGCAGTATTAACAAAGCCAAGGAAACATATGAAAGTGCCTGTTTTTCCTCTTACACACCTGCAAGAAATATAACCATGCTATTTGGGTTTTGGCAATTGTAGGTAAAAGGTAGTGTTTCAGTGTATTTTAAACTTACATATCTCTTATTACAACACGAAGCTTTATTCTTTTTTCTTTTATTTCATGTAGTTATGAGCCACCAGTATTTTCTTATTCCTTCCCTGTGGCCTTTTGACCTAAAATGGCATCCTTAGATTCATACCTAGTTAGTAACAGAGACACTGGTTATTAACTTGATAATTTAATTAATGTAGCATTTTTTTCTGTAGTATATTAGAGTGATACCTTCTGTCATTTGAATCCAACCACTTCAAGTTATGTCAGGATCCTGTGAAATGCGTAAGAATGTAAAAGCATTTCCAGAAGGAAGAAGAGCCCACGAAATGAAAGATAATGGTACATTTAACTTTATAAAGAAACCACCACATTTATCACTTCTGAAAATATGCAGTTCATAATGAAAATAGACTAGGAGTGGTTTGACCCCGCTGCAGTCTGAGAGAAGTAAAGCAATTAGGTTGTTATGAGCCTCTGGACAAGCAGAGTCCTGATTTTACTAGCTTCGTGCTGACATGTATGCCTTGTTTTTTCCCTCCCACAAAGAATGGAAAACATTGTACCTTCGCAGAGTGATGGCAGTCTTGCTTCGCTTAAGACTTCATCGCCTTTCACATGAGCAATTTGCCTTATTCTTTTAAATGTGTGTGTGTGTGTGTGTGTGTGTGTGTGTGTGTGTAGAAAGATTGTATTTGCAGTTTTCTTTCAAACAGACAATTCAAAACTAGTTCAATCAAATTGCTTCCTCTATGCATGACTGTTTTAGAACTTTAAAATAATTAGTGTTCTTTTTTTAAAACCAATATTGGCTCTACATAGGACAGAGGTACCACATGCATGTATAGATTTTCTTATTAGTTTATCATGCAATGCCATAATGGAAATCACTTCAAGGCATTTACTTTTATTTATATTTCACATTGACTGGGCAAACTATATTAATTTGGTATGCACAAGGCTTAAAGACATTAGAGGGTACATAGCAATGGCTGGCTAACATGCGTATACAAAAGTGGAATTCAGGAGATTAACTTGCGTTTGACCTACTTCAGGTCTCCTGGTAATGAGGGGTGCAGGGACACAGAATTAATCTCTCTCAATTTGTGGCTCTCAGGGGTGCTGCTAAGTTTTAGAGTGTTTGAATTTTAAAAGTCTCCTGTTGTGCTGAGGAGGTTTTAGCTACCCAGTAGACCTCCATCCCATCGGCAGGGCTGGCTTTATCTATTGCAGTGTTTGTGACAAATAAATGTGTTGAAGGCATATAAAACTCACTTCTCAGTGTGGCTCAGGAAGCAACATGGGAAAAAAGTTGGTCAAACCTGTTAGACACGACGATACTTTCTTTTCTTCCCATCCTTGAGAAGCCTAGGCTAGCCAAAAATAAAAACAATGACAAGTAAAGCTTTCAGACTGCTTTCCCAACACACCAGAAGCTGACTTTTATTTATTTTATTTGTTATGTGATGTTCAAGTACAGCTGCTGGGAAGGTATAAGTCAAGTTGATGTGATTTGGATTGATTTGCTTTTAAAAGCTTGAAATGACAGTGCAATTATTGCTTTGATACAGGTTCTCTACAACTGGATTAATGCATTTAATGAACAATTTGGCCACATTATTTATTTCTGTGGAGTTCACATTTAACTGTGAAATGCATTCTTCCCTAACAGCTATATTAATACTGTGATGTGCTGTAGTTGTAGCAAAGCCATACTCGGGGGAGAACTCAGTTCCACGTAGTTTCAAATTCTCCCTTTACTCATTGATTAAGCCTATAAAAATATAGATCTGAAGTGGAAGAGCTAAGTGCCCCCCAATCTGTATAATTGCTCCTCAAATTTCAGTCAGTGGCCCTGGTCACTCAGATATGTGATGAGTTTTGTTTTTTAGAGAGTCTCTTTTGACTTAATTTATAATTTATGTTCAATGGATCACGCCTCATCAGCGATTTTGGGTGATAGTGATTGCATAACTTTCCATGTGTGCAAAGGTCCTTTGAGAGATCATCCTGTTCACCCTTCCTTTTACTGATGAGGAGCCTGGGGCCCAGAAAGGGTCAAGGTCATTTGCTGGTTGGTGGCAAAACGAAGCCTGGATTCCAGGATTCCTAACTCGGTGGATTTTTCTCTGAGATTCCAGATTGTAGAATATTTAAGACTATATCATCTACATTTCCAATTACTTGTGGAGCTTGAACACTGAATATTCTTAGTGAGAAATGTGAAAGAATTAATGGTTATTTTAGCTTTCTTTAAAATACAGAGTTTTTTTGTTTTTTTTTTTTTACAGTTAGTCTATTTGGAAATATTCTGAAGAATTAAATGTCTAGAAAGAATTCCTTGCTCTGTTACAATGTCTGAGGCATGTAAGATGATACCTAAGATCAAAAGTTTACAAATAGATATATTAGCATAGTATAGATATTCATACACACAAATGAAACAGTGTTTCCAATTTATACACCTCTAAAATAATAAACCATTACAATGTTACCAAAACTTAAAATGTCTCTTAAGGTAATATGAAAACCAGTCCTTTCATTATTTTTTCCATGGCAGATAGGACATGCTAATATTTACAATATTTACCAAAATGTAATGAGATTCTATATTGTTTTCAGAAATTTCAAGGAAGTGCCAGTTGTATACATCTTCCGGTGAGAAAAATTATGTTATTTTACATTAGAAAAGGAACATTTTGAAGCCCTCATTTGGCCATTTTAAAGCAAAGGTATTAAGGAGAAAATCTGAGTGTTGACGGTGTGTAGTAAAGCTAAAGATGGTACTGTGAAAATACTTGACTAATTTAAGTATATCCAGACCAGTACTATGTATCTTTTTAACATATGCCAAGTTAGACCTAAGAAAGATTTATTGAAATTAATAAGTTCTGTGGAGTTGAATGCCAAGCAGAGTATATTTTTACATATGGAAAAGTAAATTTGAAATCGTGCAGTACATAAAAGGTTTTGAAAACAGTTTCAGAGATTTATTCAGGTACCGATTTAAATTTAAATGAACAGCAATCCTGAGATTCAATTTTCCTATTTGTTTAGCTGTTAAGATATTTAACAGAATGTTGTGTAGCCTCTTTCTCTTAGACATCAGTACAAGAATCCCCTTTGATTCTGGTGAGTCAGGAGGAATTTGTGGCTCTAGAGATGGAGCCAGAAGAGGGTTAATGTGCGCAGTGGCCTTCCTCCTTAGACCTGAGATGCTGGGCTTGCTAGCTGCCCTTCTCAAGCAGCTGCCAACATTGTCAGCACTCATCTGTCAGCAAGGATTTCTCCTGGCACAACTCTGAAGCTACTTTCTGACATCTTCAACAAACTAATTGTTGTCTCCTGCCTCTGCCCACCCTCTGAAGTCCCAACGAGTTAGTGTCTTCTCAAGAGATGAGAAAAAGGACTCACAAAATCAATTTATCAGGCTATTACGCATTGTCATCAACCAAAACAAAAACCTGCTAAAGACAGGAGGAAAAGTAGAAGAAATGGGTCTCTGAGAAAAGGTTACAGAACATCCATCTTCTCTCCTCTTCTGATTGTTTCCTTTCTTTGCCTATTTTCATACCCGTTTCCCTCTGTTAAAAGACACTTTATGACAAGCATTGTAATCTCTTTAGAACGGAGGGGAACCTCTTCTTTAGGACACAATCTGTGCAAGTTGTGAGTGACAGTGGGAAAGGGTCCAATTGCCACTGAGGACACCAGGCAATAAATCACCCTTCCTGGCATCCTCGGGCTGGATGGAGCTGCACTTCCTGAGTAAAAACCAGGACTGAGATGTGACAGACCAGCTATTGTCAGCTCCTATAGGCCACATTCCTACTTTCTCTCTACTGAGATTTTTTTTTTCAGTTTACTTGGAACTTTTTTTTTTTTTGCAGTGCAAAGCATATTGGGAAGAAATACCTAAATAACTACCACTGGAAAGGGAAATCGCCTGAAATTAGATTATTATCATAATATTCCTTCAAGGACAAGTTATTAGGGGAAACTTTCTATTTTTGTTTAATAAATCATCAATAATTTGCTTTTGCAAAACATGTCTTTTTCACTTAAAACATAGTCTTCAGAATGAGTTTAGAAAAGCAATGTCCATGGGTGAAATTTGTATACATAACACGAAGAGAGATTGCTGCAGTAGCAATTTCATAATTTCATGGAGTTAGAGCATTTTCAAATAGACATTTACTTTTCTTTGCAATGCTTAAGTTTAGATATGCTATTACTGTTAGTGTGCTCATGAAATATTGGAAGGGATAGACTGATCTTTCATTATTTTATATATTGATAAAAATCACCAGAAGTTCCAAACATAGCAGTTCCTTTATGTGTAATTAAAATTTATGGAAAATAACCCCAGATTTAGAGGAAAAGTTTGCCAGGATGGAAGTTTAAATTGAATATATGTCAGTGTAAAATTAGTTAATTGATGTATCAAAAATATGACAAGATAAATATTGAAATCTGAATTTTTACATTCTCAAACTTGAATTTATTTCAAATTATCCTGAGAATTAAATACATATTATACTAAAGGGTACTGAAAAACATATTTTTTCTGCATGGTGAAAACTTTCCTTCTTTTTTTATTTGAAAACTTCAATTCTTAATACAATTTTCTCAATTAAGAAAAAGAATGATTTAAAGTATAGACCATTCAAACAATAAGTTGGTGGCGTTCTGGGACTGGTGAGTAGAATTAGAAGATTCCTTTGTTTATATGTTCCTTTTAAAAACACCTAAGTGAAAGCTACAGGCTATCCCTAGGCTGATATAGCTCATAAACATTTTTGATAACTTGCCGTGTCTATCTAATGTTCAGATCCCAGTATTTGTCATTACATTGACAAAATATCTGGATAATTGACAGATATTTTTCTTTTATGTTTTACTTTCATGTTTCATGTAGACACAACCCATATCTATTTCTCTCAGCAAAATATATATTCTTGCCCAAGTTACCTGTCAGGCTCTTTTATGATCATGAAGAATACCTTGCGCAGGGCTGATGGATTCCCTTCCCGCCCTTTAAATCATCTCCAGCTGTCACATTGGAGCTGAAACACTTTCATTATCATAAAATACACACCACAGAGATGATACACTCTTTGCAATTTAGTAACAATTGGCTAAATGGACTTTAAAAATATTTTAATTGTGCAGAGAGAAATCTAGTGCATTTTTTAAAGTTCTTTTCATGTTGTAACAATCGATGATTAACTGCCATCCTTTAATATTGTTTGGTTGATGAGGACAATACCCAAAGCATTCTGGCATTGGGAATTCATAGTCCAACGGCGACACCAACCAGACGAGATGACGGTGCACAAGGCTCAGTGACAGTTCTATCTCAGTTTATCATCTTAACTAAAAAATAATCCTATCTAACTTGAAATCCACAGCAGCCATAAGTAGAGAATAAATCCAAAGCACAGCTCAGACTTGTAACCTAACAGCTATCATAAATAATCAGAGCCTATTTGAAGGTAGAAGATGGGACATTAGAAGCTATTTACACTATAGAGTGGTGCCATCGATCAGTAGCAGCAACCCGTAGATAAGGCTCCGGTGATGCCATGGTTATTTATGACAGGCATTGACAGTAAAGCTACTATGGAATTTTCTCCTCAGACAGCTTCATTCATTTTTGTTTGTGATGCATTTTGTTGTTAAAGAAGCAATCAATAGCAAAATCAGAGTGATAAAAAGATTACTAGTTAAACATGTGAAAAATGTACACCTGCACAAGAATGGAGAACCAAAAGAAATGAAGTATTTAAAAATTCACTCATGATATTTACATGTTCTAGTTACAGATGCATGGTGGATTCATTTCACATGTCTTGCATTTTAAATTGTGACCTGCTTGGTCCCACATTTACATCTTACTCTCCTGTAGGAAAGAAGTAGTGTTGTGGGGTCCCCTCCTACTCCTCAGCATTTTATACCCAATTTACTTTAAATAATGTAAAAATGTAATTAGAGAACTCTCAGGTGATGAAACCAACATGCATCACTTTCAGCATAACTGCACCATGAGAAAAGACTAGAGATTTTCCTTTAGTATTTTTTGGTTTTCTTCCCTCCCTCCCTCCCTCCCTCCCTCCTTCTCTCCCTCCCTCCATCCCTCCCTCTCTCCCTCCTTCCCTCCTTCCTTCCTTCCTTCCTTCCTTCCTTCCTTCCTTCCTTCCTTCCTTCTTCTTTCTCTCTCTCTCTCTCTTTTTCTTTTTTGTCAGCCATTAGGCTTGACTTCCTTAGTATTTTTTAACATAATTTTTCACTTGTTTTGTTTTTTGCCTCACCCACAGCATCTCTTCTACCACTGAAAATACCCAGTAGACACAGGTGTCTCCTATTGTAATGGCAATAACAAATCTTCTGGAGATCTTGTTAAAATGAGGCTCTTGTTTTGGAGCATGAAATCTAGAATTTGCAATAAGCGCCCAGCATGATGTAGTACTGTGTCTTTAGCAGTAACCCATCAGAAAAAGTGGTTATTTCCATGCTTCAGGCTTCCCTCTGGGTTTCTGGACCTCAGACTTTAGCTTCACAGATGGCTGTTCCCCTCACCCATTGCCCTAGAGTCTCTGATTCAGTAGGTCTAGGGTGAATCCCAAAATCCATACTTGCAAAAGTTTGCAGATAATCACATTTTTTTGAAGACTCCTAGTGTGGATTCTAAATTTATCCCTTAGAGGGCACTTGGAGCTCAAATACAGTGCTGCCATGGTAGTGGGCTATAGTGTGGGAGGGATAAATGGAAGAAGGGACATTTGTTGAGTGCCTCTGTGTTTACTATATGACGCTCATGACCCACATGTTCTCATTCATCTCAATTATCTCAGTGTATTCAGTATTTATCATGGGTCTACTCTATACTCTTATTTTCTAGAAATCATATTGAATGAGTGGCCTAAATTCTTAGTTCACATCCATAAAATGGAACTCTTTCCCAATTCCTTCCTACCTGATTTCAAATTTGTACTTGGAGAATGTGAATATGTGCCTTTCTCCTCTGATCTCCGCCCCCCCCCCATCACCTCCCTCCCCTAGATCTGCTAGGACACTACAGACAAAGGTAAAATAATCCCTACTTTCTAGGAGCTTCTAATATAATAGAGGCAAGGATTCTATGAGGTGGTGTAACTGTTGTTTGAAATGCCGTGTGAAGTGCACAGCTGCAAAGAGAAGAGAGCTCTGGTTTAGTCTTTCCTACTTTACTTTCTTGCAGTTCCCATGCTTCCCAACTCTCTCTCTCTCTCTGTCTCTCTCTCTGTCTCTCTCTCTTGCTCTCTCTCTCACTCTCTCACTCTCCCTCTGTCTCACTCTCCCTCTGTCTGTCTGTCTGTCTGTCTGTCTCTCTCACACACACACTCACACACGCGTGCACACATACACACACACCCAAACTTGTATACATCCCCTAAATGTCCATTAAAGAGCTATTTATATAAAAAAGTTTCTTTGGCCCAAATTACTGCAGTTTCCTAGGCCCCGGGGACAGGATTTCAGTTCAGCAGGTATCTGTGAGGTGCCTGCCATCCTAGACACTTGGGACTTGCCAGTGGGGAGCATGCCATAACTCAGCTTTCCAGAATTGATAGTCTAGGGTGAGCAGACCTACAAGAAAACAGGCAGTTACGATGTAGGGTGATAATTATTACCCTCTGTAAGGAGGAGGTGTTAGGGGATCCAGTTCTGTTTATTAGGCATGCGGGGAAACTTCTTGGGAAAGTGAAATCTCAGCTGGTGCCTGAAGAATGACTAGCAGTTGAAGGGAAGTGGGGAAGGAGGGAGGGAAGGAGAGAGGGAGGGAGAGAAAGAAGGACATAAAGCCTGGGGAGGGCCAGGTTCTTGGCATTAAGAATAGTTTGTTTGAGATCCCAGATCCTGAGAACATGGAAGGCACATTATACAAGTTCAAGTGGTTCAATGTGGCTAAGAACTAATTACCTCTGATTCTATCATTACCAAATAAGTGCTGTGTTTTTAGCATGCATGGTTTGTGAATACACAAGATCTATAAATTCTCTTGCGTTCTCCCTCCCACCCTGTGCATTCTTGATGAAGAGAATGGGTTTTTGAAAACCTGTTTTCCTTTGATAAACAGCATTGAAAATAGTCACAAAGGACAGATTGGCTATCATGCAATGTTGGTTGCCGATACTATCTTCATCTTCCTGTAATGGCCAAGTATAGATTAAATTAAGTATTAGTCACCATGTGAAAAATACACTTGGACACACAGAAACATCTTTTTACATCTATTTGTGAAATAAGCTGGAGGTCAAACAAGGGCCAGTGTCCTGTTTTAAAGTTGTTTTCTTTTAAGGGGTGAGTTCCTCAGCCCATAGAATTGAATCGGGGCTGGAGAGTCTACAGAAGATATGAGAAGGCAAGGATTTTGTTGGTAAAAAGTGGACATTCCTTGTGACTGAAATCTAATCTCCAGATAACAATGATACCCCTAAGGGTTTGCATGATAGCCATCAATTTTACTTTTTCTTATAACAGTGACATTTTGAACTAAAAAGATGGAAATCTGGTATTCATATCAGCAAATGTGTTCTTGAAACAGACAAAAGGATTCTATGTGTGTGTGTGTGTGTGTTTATGTGTGTGTGTGTGTGTGAGAGAGAGAGAGAGAGACAGATAGACAGATAGAGACAGAGAGAGAATCAGCATACTGAACTCTCTTCTGAACATATGCTTTTGAATTGTAGGTCAGAGAGGTCTTACTCTACTAGTACATTCATAAAATCGCTCCAAGGTACAAGTGGAGAAATACAGTCAGTGGCAAGGAGATTTTCCTCTTTGCTTTAAAAAAGAATTATGTATTGTACAGAGAGACCCCAACTTTTAACAATGATGGTATTCAGTGTCTTCTCTTACCCTATCCTTAGGTACAGGATTTATTTTATTGGTTGACTAAAATAACTTGTAAATTAAGCAAGAGTTCTACATAGTTATTTTCCATAAATGATAAATCATGTACAGGGAAAGCAATCAGGCACAAAGGCAGAATCATTTCCGATTTCACTAAAGTATACAAATAAAACTTAACTACTTCGTTCTATGATACCATTCTAGAAATTTGCAGAAGAGCTTGCATTGAATTTTTCAGATAAAATTGTATGGAATCCTGACTTCCAATTAAAGGTGGTATCCCTTAAATAGAATGCTGTGTTTCTTGTTAGTCCTTTCTATTAAGCTCATTTATTTTGGAGGTCATGCTCAATCATTTGCAAGAGCATTGTCAAGCTTGTAACAATAAATATTGGAGTTAATTTAAATGAGTCAAAGTTCATTCTCATTTAGCAGCCATCTATTTAAGTAAATCACCTGCCTAGTCATTCTCTTCTGTGGAGCAATAAACGGAAATGGCTCGAAACCTATCACAAAACTTTTAAGGAAGAAATACAGTGTTTTAATGGAAAATCTTTTTAAAAGCATAAGACAAATGGTTAGCAACTGATGCGTATTAAACATGTATTTTATTTTAAACACTGAGTTATATTGAGTTTCTCTAGCCCTAACATTACCCTCAGCGTAAAAATGGTGTAACATTTTATGTTTTCATTGAATTGCTTTAAGACATTAAATATTTTCTCTCTAGGTCATGAGGTGGTCCTTTGTGGTGAGCTTTTATTTGATGAGAGAGAAACATTGTATTTATTAATATTTCTCACTTTTTATAGGAGGCTCTGCTTCTATGACTTCATTTGGTCCCTCTGAAAGCTCCCTAGATTGTACTCAGGAAATGTTATTACAAGACTTTGTGTCATATTTTTTAAAAAGATGGCTTCCTGTGACTCACATGGAACAGTATGTGATTTCAGTATAATTCCAACATTTCTGAGAAGAGGGTGAAGGGGCCAGGTGGGTTACAATTACTATTTTATATCAAGTGTTCATTAGACACAGTACCACTGAAGATGAATCAGGAAAGCATTTATAAACAAATCTCACAAAACCAAATGGCAAGAGTGTTCTAAAACATATTTTGCACAAATTTTACCATTCCCCTTCTTTCTCTAAAATTAAGTAAGACGTATAGTATAGGATATCAAAACTAATTTTTTCTTGTGACAAATTGATTAGCCATATAAAATAATCCTTTAATGAATATAGATTTTAAAATAAATTAATTATACAAGATGTATATATATGTGTAATATAGAACCTTACAATGTTCGACCAAATATAAGCATAAATTATTAATAAAGTTGGTTATTAAACTTTTTTTAAAGCTGGTTATTATTATTTATTGATAAAGCTAGTTATTAAACTAAATTGTTTCATGTTATTTTTGGATTCAAATAAAAGAAAACACAAGCAATATTTAAGACTTGATCCATGATAACAAAAATTAAAATGCTTCAGATATTTCAAATCCTGCTCAATATAGGATTGTTAAGTTTTCTTTTACTATATGAATGAAAATCATGCATTTAAATTCCCATGTAGAGGATTGTGCTTAGAGTATTTTCAGTTGTATCCCCTCTCTGACTCGAACTCTTTTTACCATTTTCTAGAATTTCTTCCCTGAGTCCATGCTGAGTTCACCCTGATTTCTGGCATGCTGAAGGAGCAGCAAGGACAACCAAGGGACAGATTGTGTGTGTGTGTGTGTGTGTGTGTGTGTGTGTGTGTGTGTGTGTGTGTTGACACTGGGGTTTGAATTCAGAGCCTTGTGCTTGTGCTTGTTTTGTTGGTTTTTTTCCTCATGAATGGTGCTCTACTACTTGAGCCATACTCCAAGTCAAGCTCTTTGGTTGATTAATCTAAGACTCTCAGATTTGTTTTGCCTTGCCTGGCTTTGAATCGTGATCCTAAGATCTTAGCCTCCTGAGTAGCTAGGATTATGGGCATGAGCCAGTAGGGCCTAAAAGAATAGATTTTTATTCTGTTTAAGGAAAGGGACTAGGGAAGGTTTTCTTGAACTGGAGAAGAAGTAGCCCAGAGAACACAGAAAATGCTCTTACCACTAATTTAGCCAAAGCTTGACTGCTAGGCTCTCATCAAGAAGTGCTGCCTTGCTTCTTACCGACACACTTTTTTTCACTGGAGGTTATTTTCTCTGTTCTCATATGATGTGTCTGATGTATGTGACAAGTTCGTTCTCATAGCCAATTTTGGCCTCTGTGTCCAATTCAGTAGTAGGAAACAGAACATTTCTGGTGAAAAATAACTCATCTTCCTCTTCTTCTTTGTCTTCCTTTTCTTCATCCCTTTCTCCTCCTTTGAACAGAGCATTATACTTGTTAGCCAAACATTTTACCACTGAACTACTCCCCAGTTCCCAACTTCTTAATTGTCTTGTTTGCTTATATACAATTTGCCTTTGAGCAGCAGAGCTGACTACAGAATGATATATCGATAGCACTTAAAAAGAAAAAAAATCTGAATGGGTACTTAAAAATAGTTATATAATTTGACTGAGTGAGAGTTAAATAAAACCAATTCATTAATTCTTTACAGATCTAACCCTCCCAGAAAGCAAAAATTTGCATTTTTCTCTCTAAAAAATGCATTAATTGGCATTTGTTGTTAAAGCAAAGCAAGCCACTCAGAAATGTGGTCCAGATTGATGCCCTAGGAAGAATAAATGGATTGCTGCTGATTGGATTTGCTCTTAGGTTTTAAAGGCAAGAAGGGATAAAAGAACACAGGGAGGAACCCAGGGAGGGAGGAAAGGAAACACAAGAAAAATAGTGAAAAGGAAAGAAATAAAAGCCACAATTGTTACCTGGAACTCCATTTTCTCAAACAGTACAGATAAGCATGATTTTTTTTTGGCTTCTGTATTTATTTTACTTTAATTTTTTTCTTTACCAGAAGCAATTATTTCTTACGCATTATATTATCATAAAAACTAAATATACTAAGTCTGTTCCCCTCAAATTTTGTGTTTGTAATGTAGAGAAATAAGTTTCCTCAAGATTCTATTCAGTCACTTTTTATTACTTAGTGATGAAAATATTAGATAACTTTATCTGGAGGATCTAGACTTTAAAATAAGACAAGGGAATTAGGGGAGAGGTTTTAACCAAGCAATTGATGAAATGGAATCATCTCATCTTCGCAAGTGTTTTGTGAGTACTTTTCATATCACTGTCCTTTTACTACTTTATGCTCTATTTAAACTGTCATGGCTACTTTTCTCTTTCTTACTGGCTTGGCATATCACAGGCCTTTGTGGCTTTGCTTTGTGGTAGTCGATGGTGTTGATGGATCATCTCTGTGCCTCTTGTTCCTCCAGTGCCCTCCCAATTTGTTGAACTTTCTCTAAGCTTTCTTTTCCTATGCTTAGCTGAGCCTGGTGAGCAGCTGACTGTATAAACATGTATAACTGGTGAGCAGTCTTTTTATATCCTTTTGACAATTTTGGGTAGACATAAAGACAGAAGATGTTATTAATTTAAATTTCATAAAGTAAAAAGTGAGGCTTTTGCTTGAATATCATATTTTTTCCAAGAATACTTTTTCTTTTGTTAAAAAGGATTATTTAAATCTTCCCTACTTGTTTGAATTTTAAAGATCTTTCTTATGAAATCTATTCTCTGTGATTAAATTCAGATTACTATCGATTTGGTCAATTTGATTTGAGAGTGAAATGAGCTCAACATTTGGTAGTTTCAGTTACTGAAGACAAGATATGAAGACAGTAAGGATAATTGATAATACATTAGTTAATAAGTAAGATTTACTGTGTGTAAATGTTATTTCACAAGTACATGGCATCTATTAACAGTTTTTTAAATGTTTTGTTAAATACTAAATGTAAATGAGAATTTAAGTGGAGTGCCTTATATGGTACATCTACAATAAGTGCATGTTTGACCATGTAGCAAAGTTGTGTTTTCCCCTGATACTGTGTACACCGAACACATAGCAAGCGTTCTTCATACTTGTATCTTTTATACTCGTATACTTATAATCTCTTGCATGCTCATTAATCACTGAGCACTAATGACACATTTTTTTTTTTTGTCATGGTACAACAAAAATTCTGGCTTTGCCTCCTGTTCTGGCTCATTTACGTCGGCCTGCTGGTCAGTTCAAAGCTTCAGGAATTTAATATTGCAAGATTAAAAAGTGAAGTCCCTTAAACATCCCATCTCATACACTGTGGTTAGTTTTTCAGGGAGGAAAACAATTGAGCCGTTGAAGGGCCTTCGTAGTGTTTGTGGACACAGCTTGCTTCATTCCTTTATTCCACTCTTCCCCTGCACCAGGGCAGCCTCAGACCTTCTGCAGAAGGGTCCTAGGCCCAGATGAAGTGTCTCTGTACCACACGTGGCTAAGGTGGGATGAGCTCCTTCATTATTTGAGATGCTGCTTTCCTTAGATTTCCCTTTGATTTGCACTTTTCAAAAATTCATTTGAGAGTAAGAGTCTGTAGACGCATCTTAATAATTCATTTTTTTAAATAAAAAAGGAACCATTTTCCACAACCATCTGGTTTCTATGTAAATGTATGTGGTGGCTTTGGAGCCATCCAAATCCCACTACGCATCTCACTTGCTAGCTGGCTTTCTTTTGGGGAGGGGGTGAATCAGAAGAAGAATCAAAAGCCTCTTTGAGGATTACAGCAAAGGAATTCCACATGTGTTAGTGTGTGTGTATATAGGCAATTTATTTTAGAGAAAAGCTCCACTAAAATCAAATGAAAATAATCTAAACATGCTTTTAAAAGATTAAAATAAAGAAAAGAGATGACTCTAGAAAGCTCTTTGAATTTTTATGATGGGGTCAGTTTATGTGGTCCATCCTATGTATTTTCAAATCCATCTTTGGTGGGACATAAGATAAATGATGTGTTTAAGATTCCGACCATCTTCCAGTGTGTTATGACACTTGTGAAATTGTAAGAAGTACTTACAGTAAACTCTCCTGCCTTCTATTATCATTTACTGTGAGTAATTTTTGAGGATACTTGTTTTTTAAGTTTTTATTATGTATTTTTTTATGCCAGTACTGAGGCTTGAACTTAGGGCTTTACTTTCTCGCTCAAGTTTTTCTGCTCAAGGCTGATGCTTTACCACTTGAACCACACCTCTACTTCCAGCATTTTTGCTGATTAACTGGAAATAAGAGGCTTAGAAACTTTTTCTACCTGGTCAGGCTTTGAATTGAAATCCTAGATCTCAGCCTTCTGAGTAGCTAGGATTGCAGGCATCAGCCACAGTGCCTGGCTTTATATAAATTTTACATTTACATATACATATATTTTATTAGTTTTTGAAAGAATTATTATTTCTGTGTATGTGTGTATTTTTCAAGTATCATTATCTGAAATGTTAGATTTCATATTTACAGTCACTCTCTTAGTATGATGGCTGTCTCCAATTTTTGTAAGGAAATTTTGTGCTCAAATATGCAGTTAATAAGTGGTAGATTTAAGAGCCTAAAGACACAATCTGTTTAGACTGCCATCCTTTGTTATTAGCTGCATGGAAAAATAACAATTTGGTTAGTCTTTGTAAACCTCAGTTTCCCCATTTGAAGAATGAGAGTAATAGCCATGTCTTGGTGTAATGTAGTAAGATTAGAGATGAAGATGTCTGTATATTACATGGCACATACAAATCATAAACATAGGAATGAAGTGTTAACAATCATTGATACTACTATTAGAGGCACAAACAGCAATATTTGTTATGGCAACAAAATCAACCTAAATATCTAAGATTTACCTCACTTTAGGTTTAAATACCTAGGTAACTGAGTATAGCAATTCCTTTAGTAATTATACATGTAGCTGTACAGGTGTGTTTGTTCATGTAACTCTAGAGTCTATGAATATGAGGATAAAATAAAAGCTTTATTATCTAAGTTTGTAACATGCTATTTATATATTAACATGTAAATATGATGAGGAAATCGATACTTTGTTATATTTATAATTTATAAGTAATATATAACATAAGTAACAAATTTATATGGATTACATTTATTTCATTAGCTAAAAATGTAAATGAAAACGAAAGTATCTATTGTCCTGGAACTCTCTAAAAACATGGAAGAAAATTTATTTTTACTCAAATATTTTGTCTGTCCATGTGAATTTCTATGGAATCAGACATTGGAAGAGTCACGGGTAAAAATGGCTATCCTGGTCTTCTAGACACACACTTATAAAAATGTGCTGGTGTTTTCAGTCGTTCAAACACAGGCTTATGTCATTTACTGATATGTCTTCTTCAGTCAGCCCCAGAATTGAGCCAGGTGTCATTTGTCATGCTGCAAGCTCCAAGCTAATTCCATCCTGAACTTTCAATGTCTTTCACTCTTCTTTGTCCAGTGAATTCCCAATCACACTTAAAAAAAAACACCTTCCATGCATATCCATTTTTTAAGAACTCAGATTAGCTCCTGAAGTAGATTGAGATAGTTCATGTTTTAGCACATACAAAGCTGAATATCTTTACCATGTCATTTACCATGCTGTGTGGTAATATTTTGCCTTCCATCTATTTCCACCAATTGATTTTTGTAGATGGACACATTTTCTTTCAAATGCTTTTTATTTGATGCATAGCACAGGGACAAAAATGCTCATGGGATATGTTAGGAGTTGCATTTAGCTGTCTTCCCTAAATTTAGAACTTGATAGTATTCTCATTCAGAAGAGCTAAAACATTCTCTTTATAAATACTGCAGTGACATTCCTCTTAGTCATTTACGTAGAAGAAAGTTTGAGACAGGACAACTTACTGATTCCAAATTTAGTACATGTAAGAACTGGCTTGAGAGGCCAAACATAATCCAAAGAAGGTTTAGAAGACTTAATTTGTGGAATTCCAATCGCTTTCAGAACTTACAGCCCTAGAGAAGGATGCACAAATGAGTTACTCTTGCCCAGAGACAAATAGGTGCCTACTTTAAGTAGTTTTTACTTTAAGTGATTACTTTAAGTAGTTTTACAAAGAGGTTTTAATTCAACAAATTATGAGTAGAATGCTTCTTGGTCAGAATTATTCCTTGCAACAGTCTTCCCCATCTTGCTCAATTCCATCTACCTTATGTAGTTCAATGTATTACATAATGTATATCAAAATACAGATGATTTTTAATGCCAGAATCCTTCACATATTTTGAAATAGCCTTTTATGTTTAAGTTCAGAATTACATTTAGAACACAGTAGGAGAGTTTATTTTGTCTCTTTGTGCTTTTTTTCTGCTTCTCATACACATAATCTGATGTCTACAGGGTAGATAAGAAACTATTGAAACATAAATACTGGTATAGACTACAGATTAAAACTCATGATTACTTCTCCTGAAATAACTTAAAGGAATTTTGGGGTTTTTGTTTGTTTAGTTTTAGTTAAATTGGAGGTAGAAATAATCGGACCATCCTGGATGCATGTACAGAGATTGATAAACAAGCAATTTTCAGGTCTTGTTCATTGAACTTGTGTACAGTACACTGAATTTTGCACTTATAATTGAAAATCACATAAGAACATTGAGCATACTCTGCAATACAATACCAGTAACCTCTTTATGAGGTTAAGTGGACAGCCTTTATGGTTACCCTGGGGAGGTAGTTGGTCCTGTTTATTATGGTAATGATTCCCTGATGCCATCAACAAACTGAATTCTTCCAGTCTTCTGTCTCATCATCCTTTGTTGGTAGCTTTTTCCCTCAAACTTTTCCGAGGTCACAATATAGTCATTAGAGAGCCAGGTATCCTATTTAGGTTACAGATAAGAAAAGAGTAGAAAAGGACAAAAGGTTTATTCTCAATTTTCCTAAGTCCCATGCCATTTCCACTTCCATTTCACAGGCTACATTTTAATTTTACCTGATTGTCTGAACCTCAGAAATGCTGAGAATATTTCTGCCCTCCATAGGCAAAGGCAGAAGGCAAGATTAGCTAAGCAATAGCAGACAGCAACATGGAGGTACATCAAAATGAGCCCAGTAGTAGAATTGCACATCCCTGCTTGCTACAGTAAGTTGAAATTTGTACCAGAACGTTATGGATTTTCTTCCTAAAGGGATGACAAAACATGGTTAGCAACAAACAATTTTTCTTTCTGTCTATGTAACTGGAATGAGTATAAGTAAGCTATGGCTGAATCTTCTAGTTTAAGAATGCTGGGGCATCACTTGGCTAATGCTTGGATCATGAGCTAGGATCATATCTACTTGATTGTAAGTTGTATGAGGCTCAGGAATGAGTCTTTCATCTTTGCCTAAGATTCCAGTAAAGAATTTGATGATTGTATACTGTTTGTGTCTGTTGATATTTTATAATGTGGTCAAGGATATAAGGTAGCTGATATAAGGTAGCTCCAGAGTTACCAGAATAAGCAGTTCTTCTTTCAATAGTTCCTTCTCACAGTAATTTTCTGAGGTATAAATGAATGTCCTACTAAAACTTAATCAGAGATGCTGAACAAAAAGCATAGGTTATAGTCTACCTCAGCATGGCTCCGTGTATAATCATGGTTTCAGTGTTTAATAATAGGGATATGTCATTGGGATTCTGGTTGAGTTTAAAACTTTAAAGATGTTGGCTACATTGGGCTCACCTGCAGTTGATGAGTCACTAACCTTACCCCAGTCCTCAGGAAGTCAACATACATCATCTTGCTAACCTCCATGGACTCCGGGACGTCTGCCTTGTCGTCTGTGTCCTGGCTTCAGATGCTACATATTTGTGTAGGCGGGTGCTTTGTTCACGACTTTGGCTTTAACTTGTGGGCACGGTTTTTAGTTTGTACCAGTTTTCTTTTTTTTAAAAAAATCAGAATCAGGTATGGGCCTGTTTGCTTCATTCAACAGATTGAAATAGCTTCCAAAATAGAAGTGTCATAGGAAAATTCTGATCTTCTAATTCAGCAGCTGAATATAGTGGATGCTGTTATTTCCAGGCAGGCTAATAGACTGTATTTTTGTAATCATTAGATAGTAGCATTTTCATTACTTAAGAAGTAAACTTTAATAAAATGCATCTACAATTTAAAAATGTTTAGCTTTTAACAATTTAAAAATGTTTAGCTTTTAACTATGTATGTATGTATGTACGTACGTACGTACGTACGTATGTATGTATGTATGTATGTATGTATGTATGAATGTATTGTTAACACTGGGGCTTGAACTCAGGATATAGGTGCAAAGCCTGAACTATTTTCTCAAGGCTAACACTCTACCACTTGAGCTACAGGTCTGTTTTTGGCTTTTTGGTAGTTAATTAGATATAAGAATGGCACAGACTTTCCTGCCAGAATGTCTTTGTACCAGCATCTTCTGATCTCAGCCTCCTGAGTAGCAAAGATTACAGGTGTGAGCCACTGATGTCCAGCTTCTGCCTTTGTATATACTCACCAATATATTTTCACATTTGTTTTGGCTGTTGCTAGGTTGTTTCAGTCAGGGCCTTAGGCCTTATAGACAAGAGCTCTACTATTTGAGCCATGCCTCCAGACCTTTGCACTTTCATTCATTTTTTACAGTAGTGTCTTGCATTTTTTGCCTAGCTCTACCTGAACTGTGATTCTTCTATTTATATTTCTTGCATTGCTTGAACGACAAGTGTATGTCACCATACCCAGCTAATCATTGAGATGAGAGTCTTGCTAACTTTTTACCAGGGTTTACCTCAAACAACAGTTTTTACCATCTCCACCTCCTGAGTAGCAGGGATTACAGGAACTCTGTTTCCATATTGAAGTCAAGTAACATTTCTTCACCTGAGGATAGATAGCATTCACAGAACTTCGGGATGATAGTTAAGGAAGTAATAAAGCCCACAAGTAGATTTAGTACAGTGTTTCAAACAGCAAGGAATCTTGTTCTCAATTCAGACTCTCAGACATAGATGGGTATTTTATATTAACCAGGTTAGCATTTTATATTAACTGGGTTAGGTAATGTATTCTATGAACTATTTTTTTCCTTGTAGCTAGTACTGAACTCTACCTTTTCTATGACAAAAATTTGTAATGTCTAAATTGCAAAATAGTAAATTGTAATAAAACCTACAATCCAAAATACATGTATCCCCAAATACCTCTTGTGTTGAATGAAAAGTTACATAAGGGCAAGTACCCAGATAGCAAACAGTTGATCTGATAATCTCCATGAACTATTTTTAAAATTTGGGTGATCATAGCTTCAGGTATGAGGCATAGCCTGTACCTTGTGGGCAGAGAACTAGAGAATGGTCTTGCTCCAGCCATGAATACGCTTGGTATTGAGACCACATGGTCTTAATATTTTCATTTAACAGGTAGCACCTTCTCATAGCTGCCCGTCTGCTGAAGTTATGTTACATTCCAACACACTCTATTTCCACAGACATTGGTTAAACGTCTATCAGCTTTAAGTATATTTTAACAAACTAATAGCTTCCTTTCTCATCATAGAACATTTTAAAACACTCATATGGTGCTGAATAATTGAGTTCCAGTTAGCATGATGACAAGACTAAACAAACCTTCTGTAGAGTTCTGAGTTTTTCATTTCGTTACTTTGTTCTGAGCAAGCAAATAGAGATGAGCCATGCAGTTTTAGGACTGGGCATGAAACACGATCTAGTTGACTTATAAAATCTGAGCTGTTGACAAAATGTGCAGTGGATATTCAAATAAATGCAGTTGCTTCATTTTATGTCAACAGAGAAGGTGAAAAGTGCAACTTAACTGGCTTGGTAAGGTTGGAAGGAGGGGCTGGGAATGCACAAGAGACAACAAAGAGATAGTTGGTAAGATTTAGTGGCATGCTTCAGCAGGGGTGGTGAGAAGGCAGTGTGACAAAGTTCATTCAGGTCAAACAAAGTGCAGAAAGTTCCTCATAGACTCTGAAACCAGGACTGCAGAGCATGGACGTCAAACGCTCAGCTGGGGTAATCTTGAGACAGCCAGAATGATAGTCGATGTGCTGTTTCTGTCTAATCCTGCTGTTTCTTTTGATCCAGGAAGGAGAGAAATCACCTTATCTCTTATGTACCAGGATGATATAATTAAAATGGGACATGTTTTTGAAGTGAGGTCTTTAAGGGTTTCAAAGAAGGTGTAGAGTGTTAGAGGATCAGCATCTGTTTGCTTCTCAAAGTCAGTTATGAGGACACATTTATTTAACAAAGACATCCTTTTGAAAGCGGCACTGCGTTGGGAGTGACTGTGTATGTAATGTCTACTACATTACGTACATCACCTTAGGGATAAACTTTATTCACTGGCCTAGATCTTGGAAAAAAAGATAAGTCAATATTTTTAGGCTATTCTGTTTTTTAACTTCTATGAGTAGTTATCATCCATTTAGCAAAAAGATTCAGTCTTCATTACAGCCCCAAATCAAACTATATCTGTGTGTTACCACGAATGCAAATAAATAATCTTTCTTTTGGAAGGAATAGCATGCAAGCTGATGTCTATGATTTTGCATATGCAGTTATTTGGTACGCCTTTTGCATCTGACCCTATAGTTGACCTTGGAAGTGGCTTGCTCTAACCATGATGGATGTAACAAAAGATTTATTTTTGTCATCTCAGAGTTGAGTCTTAGGCTATTGGGAGCATAAAAACTGCTTATTGAAAGTAGGCTTGGCAAACCTTTGCTTTCACATAATCTTCCAGAAGCTCATCTAATTTTGCTAATTAGCAGGAGATAAAATATACCCACATTGTCCTTTGCAAGGACTCGAACCCTCTGCCCTTCCTTGATGATAATAATATTAAATACATGGGTATTTATTGCACTGAATATTAATTAGCACGAACTGAAAAGAGGATTTTGTTTTACACACACATGTTTAGGAAATTAATGTTTAATGTCATGTAAGTACTTTAATATCCCTTTAAAACCGGTAGAAATAATAAAGGTGACATAATTTTTAACTTACCGATCTCCAGAAATATGTTTAAGTAGACTCCGATTATTGAAGCTTGATTTTAATAAATAATTCAAGAGCAAAAGAGCAGTCGTTTCTTGTAAAGCAAAGAAGGGGACCATTCAACTAGTACTGACCTTGTCACTGGAAATTAAGCTCTTTCTCTGAATCTAAAAATCAAAGCTTAAAAGGCCACTCTCTCCATAATATTTCATTAACTTTTCGAAATGAAATACCTATTGATTAGATTTTCTTTCAGATAATAAATTCTACATGTCTACTCTGTCACTTCAATTACAGTATTTACTTGTACACAAGGAAAATGTTTTTACAACTGAAATTAATATACTCTTAACATACTGTAAAGGTTCAGATGGTTGAATCTTTCATTTCTCTGAATAGAATACTGCTTCATTGGCTCAACCATGTCTTCTTTCTTTTCTAACATTCTGACAATAATGTAGTTTTCTGCCTCAGGGGCTTTTCTCCCTTTCTCTCCACAGAACCTCTGCAAGATCTTGTTCATCCTTCAAAGTCTAGTTCGAGTGTGACTTCTACTGTGAGGCCTCCTCTAGATCTTTCTCCCCCCAAAGTTAAACAACTTCCCTTCTTTTTCAAGGCCCCTCAGCACCCCTGAGGCCCGCAGTTGGTGTGGTCCTTCTTGTGTTACATGTTACTCTCGTCTCCTGCTGCCTTCCCAGGCACACAGTGGCTCATTGGGGGTAATTTCACTGTAATGTTTAATGTCTAGCCTAGTGGTTGAATTCAGTACTTCTTATTTTGGAAGCTGTAGCATTTAACCCTTTGTTTTCCATTTCTGCTTATAAAATCAACACAACTTCAGGGATCTTTATCTGTTCATAGTTTACATGAAGTATCTCACATCTGGCAACTATCACCTCCAAGCCCAATCATAAATAACATTCAAAGTTATTTTATTTCCTTTACTATAGGGAAGCTAAAAGGAGTGGCAGACTTTGTCAGCCAACTTCTGCAAAAGAAATAAAGGCCACTCAGCTGTCAGAAGATTATATACGTGAGTTGATACAATGTGTTCAAATGTTCTAGAAGGATTGTACACCAAGGTAGGGGTGAACTCTTTTTTTCATCTTCTTTAGCACCCCTAAAGTTCTGAATCAAATCTTGTTGCTGTTAGCATGCTATGCAGTAGCATAGAGTCACATACCCTTCAGACACAATTTTCTCAACTATCCAACAGTGTTAAATTTATCCTTTGGAACGGAGATGAATGGAGCTATCAAATGTACCCTACTAAGGAGTAGTTTTTTAAAAAGCAGATTTGGTTTTGGTGTGTGTGTGTGTGTGTGTGTGTGTGTGTGTGTGTGTGTGTGTGTGTGTGTGTGTGTGTGTGTGTGTGTGTGTGTGTGTGTGTGTGTGTGTGTGTGTGTGTGTGTGTGTCTTTATTTGGTATTTCTGAATTCTCTGGCACAGAGCAAAGTTTGTAAATATTCACTTGGAAGTTGGCTAGCAGAACAGTGATCCGCTGGCCCAAAGATCGTCCAGATTCGAGTGGTTGTTAGAAATATATTCCAGCAACTATCTAAAAGTGATGCAAACTGGACACTTGGCTTTGCTCCTATGGTATGAATAGGCTGCTGCTTCTCTGCCCTCTTCCAAGTGCTTCTGCACACCTCTGCAAGACTTTCTACAGTTTAGTATTTCATATGGGGGTTCTCAAGGCTATCCCTCATAGGTTTTCTGCTCCCAGCATTGATCATTCAGGATTAAGTGCCTCATTGCCTGAACACTTTGAGCTGTGTGTATGTGACAGATGTTATAAGACCCACAGTCTGCAGGACAACTTTGATCAGTACCAACTGTGACTTCATTTTGCTGGGATGAGGGAGCTGGCAGAGAAGAGAGGGAGCTGTGAAGAGAGGCTCTGGAAATACCCTCTGTAAAAAGTCCCCACAGTTGAACCTTCTAGTTGTCTGAACAAGTTCTTCCTGGCAAAGTGCAGTATAAGCCCCAACTCCTTTTCCTGTGCTAGTCCAGGAAAGCTTTAGTTCTGAGTTTTTAAGCATGTTCAGTACGAAGAGATGATGAATGAGAGTGGTATGGAACCCATGGCAGCAGAGGAAGAAGCATCCGAGAACCCAGAATCTGCTTGAGTCCCTTTCTTCTCCTCCTAGCTGGGACTTTGGCTTTCTGTCTACTTTCTCAGAAGGTCAGTTTTCTCATTTGTCAAATATGTATTTCCTACCCAGAGAGTTTTCTAAATGATGTCTTGAGAAACATTCTCTATAAAGTATTTCAAAACCTGTAATTTTTTGACAAAACATATGTAAATGTATATAGTAGAACATGTGTATTTGAACATCCCCCAGCCTCAAAGATGATTTCCTTACAGTGGGATGTGTCCCTATATCTCTGAATACTTCCGGGTGCATCACTGTGGATGCTGACTTTGTTTCCACACTGAAGTGAGCTTGTGTCCTAACGAGTAAATTGGGGACAACTGTACCCATGTCCTAGGGTTATTATTGTCATGGAGAAACCAAACAATATATGGAGCCCAGAGTACTGTGTGTGTGAGTTGTCTGGATGTCAGTTCTGCTCTCCTTTTCCTCCACCCCCACATCTCTACTCTAGTGTAATAAAATCCTCCTTGTATAACTCCGAGAGCCCCAGGAACACTTTCCTGCAAGCTGTGGAGGGAAGAAATACTTCCTCATCTTTGTTCTTTCACAGGGAGCAGAATTTTACCTGGGCGATGTCATAGATGTGTTCCTGGCTGCCTTGTGTTCAAAAGACATTTCAGTGTGTTGAAAAATAGCTGAGGACCCTTTCGTAGGCCCGGGAAAGGAAGACTCTTTTTGTCCATCTTCCAAGTCCTCTTTGAACGGATTATTGTCAAACCCAAGCACTTTATTTATAAAAAATGCATCACACTGATTATTTGGCAAATAACCAGTGCTGCCAGTGCAGCAGCAGCACATTGCGTATAAAAACAATCTCCATTTTTCTCATGCCTGTCACAGCTGGGAGGCCATGGAACAAGGATGCATTGTTGGAAGGGAAGCCGAAGAGGCAACGCTCAGTCCTTTGGTGGCTTCCTGAGCAGAGGCTGTGGCTACATTTGGTCACAAATGACATGTTCTTTTACTGAAAGACATTAATCTGACCACTAATGAATTTCTGAGTTCAGTACTGAGACCTTAACATACTGTTGTTTAACACACACACACACACACACACACACACACACACACACACACACACACACACACACACACACACACACACACACACGTTGGTCGATTTATCTGCCTGTTCTGTCCCCACACTTTCACAGTTGTTCCAAATGCCTATAAAACTACCTTCCCTCCTTACCTCTCGCCCCCCAGGAACAACTGCCCAGGAAGGCACATCCAGTAGTGGTGTGCTGAGGAATTTCTGATGAATTTCTAATGACTTTATATTTCACTGCCAAATGGAACTTCCAAATACAGTCAATTTAGAACAAAAACACATATAATTCCAGGGGAAAGGGTGTTCGTGTATGAAGAAAATACAGTGGTCCTTTAGTGAGTATTGGTTCTCATCTTCGCAGGCTCATTATTTCTGGAGTCAAGATGGCTCCTAGGGTCAGTAGCTCTTTTTAGTCTTAGTTACAGGTGTAAAACATATGTGTGAATTTATATGATAAGTCTGCCTGCCCTGAGTCTAACAGGCAGCCCCTACGATATTATATGCTATCTCTGGAGAATTATTTTCCCCTCCCCCGCCTCAGTGCAGCTTCTTGATGAATGAATCCAGTATCATTGACCTGTACTAGTTATTTGTCAGTACTTGTTGTTTTTAAGAATATTTCCCTCCTCACCCCAAGATAGTGAATCGTTCTATTACAGAGAATCAATCAAATGATACTTTAGTTTTCAAAGTGGGAACTTTGTTAAATTGCTCATGGTCAGTTGAGAAAGGAACTTGACTTGGTTGTTCATACATGAAGAAGTTCTTCACACTTAGGATTTGTGGAGGCACAGTAAGTGTGTGTAGGGGATGTGGATACAGGGAGTATAACAGTCTGTGGAAGACAAGGCTTTAGATACAAATGGAGGATGTGTAAAATCAGACTGGACCTTTGCACTTAAGGCTCACTCAGGTCAGGTTGGTATAATCCTTACATTTCTATCAGCAAGTTCCAGTAGTAGTGGAAAATAATATTGGGTCTAAACAACATGGCAGCCCAAACTAAGAAGACACATACAATAAGCCTCGCTAAAGCTCCTGCTAAATCCAGTTTCATTTCATTCCTCCAGGAGGCCAGGTCAGCAATGATTATGTGGGACTGGGGGTGTAGTTTAGTGGTAGAGGAGTGTGTGCTTAGCATGCATAGGCTCTGGGTGCACTTCCTAGCGCGCACGCGCTCGCGCGCACACACACACACACACACAATTGATAAGGCAGGTGAGGCGCAAGTTGACAATCCAATAATATTTTGTGAGATCCTATAAGCAAAGTTGAAGCCACTTGGAGAATCTATATAGCCTCAGTGGTTTCAGCTCTGCATAGATGGCACTGGGACTCAGAAAGTTCTTCAGGAACAAACTGCATTGCATTAGTTTGACATTGAATTAAGACAGGAACCATTAGGAGTAGTTTTTCTCTTTCGTTTTTCAATGATATCTCTTCCACTGTTCCCTCCTTTAGTTTTGAACTTTGTCTTTGAGACACTCAGCTGTATCTTGTCTTTGTACTTATGTCTGCGCCTCATTGTGCTTTGTCATCTTTGTGCTTATTATTCAGGTTTCCTTTCTGAAGTGCCCCCTTCCCAGAAGCCCTTTCTTATACTTTCCTCCAATCTTCTGTTGACCATATATCATAGTATCATTATCTGAAAGAGCATCGTTATACTTTCTTCAGGCTCTGCTTAGCTGCCATCACTTCTATGATAAATTTTCTCATCAGATTAAATCAGGTGAATGAGCCTTAAACTCTTTTGCATTTTGGATGCACTGTCTTTACTCTGTTTTACAGTTCATATTTAGTCACAATACTGGCTTATGATAGAACTAGACTAGACCCACAGGGCCTTCTAGTACCTCAAGTACAAATCTCAGCACTATTGCAGTACAGTAACCCTTTCTTCCTTGGTTTGGCTCTACTGATGGACAATCAGTACATCAGCTTTGAAGTGCAGATCCTTTGTAAATCCTGTCATGATGACTATGATGGCATACAGTCTACTTTAGGTCAAGTTCTTTAGCTATTCAAATCCCAGCTTTCTCATGAAGTTACTTGCAGTTGTGAATAAATTGGTAATATTATTTAAATAGTTAAATAATTAACTGTCAGCACAGTCTGGGAAGTAATATATGCGTACAAGAGAAGTGATAAATGTTTAGAAGGTTTTTTTTTATTCTTTGGTCTAAACTTGATTATAGTAGCTCAACCATTTTTAGCCCATATCTTTTTGTTACAACAAAGGAACTTAATAAGCTAAGCAAATTTTCATAACAAATATATGGCCAACAAAAAGAAATAAAACACAATGAATTATAATGACTATGTTTTTATACTTACAGAATTGTAGGGTAGTTTCTCAAAGGTGATTGGCATAGTCCCATTCCCTTCCTCTCCTTGTTCTTACCTCACAGTAATCCATATTAAGTTGTAAGCTCTCTAAGAATGGGGTGCAGTCAGTGTGGGACATGTATCTGGCACATGTATCTGGCTTTAATCTCTGAGTTATTCTTGTACCCTTAACCGCTGTGTCTCTGTTTGTACCTCACTTTCTTTTTCCTCTTTAGAGTTTTGCTTCAGTTTTTTTTTTCCTTATGAATGTCCTTAACCTTTAGTATTAGAACCCTCAGGCTTCCTGGTTGGCCTGGGATACTTTTACTCTACTTCCATTTTTGTCTGCTGTGGATTATAAATGGTATGGTTTCCTATTTATATCTGATGTAGACCTCCAGCCAGACTTAAACTCTCTTATCTCTACCCATCTTTCAAAACCCATACCCAATACCCTTGCTCTCTTCTTCTCTTTGTAACTACAGGGTATTTTTTGTTTTCTTTTTTGTTTGTTTGTTTGTTGCTTGTGGAGCTTGAATTCAGGGCCTCGGCGTTGTCTCTGAGCTCTTTTGCTCAAGACTAGTGCTCTTCTACTTTGAGCCACAGTGCTGCTTCTGGATTTTGAGTGGTTAATTGGAGAGAAGAGTCTCACAGAGACTTTTCTGCCCAGGCTGGCTTAGAACCACGATCCTCCAATCTCAGCCTCCTGAATAGCTAGGAATGTAGGTGTGAGCCACTGGAGCCTGGCTATAGCTACAGTTCTAAAATACATATATTCTACATCAGTTTTTTCCTTTTCCTTCGCCATCCGTTATTCCTCTAGATAACGGGCTTGTCTCCACCACTTTTCTGAAGCTGCTCTGGCCAAGGTCACGCAGTGACCTGCTTCGCTAAATCTTGTGAACCTGTGAAAGATTATGGTGAGGTGATTTACAAGCACCTTCTCCAGCTCGAATAAGATGTTATACTATTGAAATATTTATTTCCTGACTCTTAAGTTGTTAATCAAGACAGTTAATTTTTTTCAGGTCCTGTCACCTGTGTGCCCGTAATCATGTCACATGTGTGACCCACTGAAATGGTTATCACCCCTCTCCCATGCACAATGGACAGGGGATATATTAAAGAACTCTCCCCCGCTAAGAATGATGGAGCTGAGATGTTCATTTTCAAAATGTGCCCTGGTATTTTTCCATCTCATGATTCTCCTTCTCTCCTCTTCTCAACCAAAGGCTAACACCAGTTTTTATTTCAGTAATTCACTACAAGTACTAAAGACTGGTGAACTGATATTTATCAAAATATGTAGCTTCTGAAAACGAGGCCCATTGAAGGTTAGACACCTACCATAGAATCTACCTCGGAGTGGTGACAGTTGCAGATATTTAAACCAGGGAAAAGGGAAGGAGTTGTTGCTATAGAAGCGGTGAGTTTCTGGATTCCAGTAAAATAAACCAAGGTTTTGTTTCTTGAAGTAATTATACTCTGGAGAGAGGAAAGAAGGATGGAGACAATTATGAGTGGCCTTGCATCCCTGAGCTGTTGAGAACTTCTGGATCAGTGGCTAGTGTTTTCATGGCCTTTTCAAGTGAAACCTTTCAGTGAAATCTCAAGCTACAGACCACCAGTTGACAAAAGGAATTTTTTTCAAGGATATTCACCTTAATTGGAGTGTCATTATTAAATGAAAAAAAAATCTTCAAATCCATTTTTCTATAATGTTGTTTAAACTTTCTGAAAGCTTGGGAGTTATGAAAAAATTTAAAGTATTAATTGTTTAGGTACTATCTTTTGAATGTTATTATTTCAGTGGCTTGTTTAATTTCAGTGCAAAAATTGGCAACAAGTCTCCATAAAACAGACACAACCTTTCTAACAAAGTGAAATCTGTGGCTTGGTTGGTTCCATTTTAACCCTCAGTCCTGGGCTTTGTCACTTGGAAGGTTGCAGCAAGTGGGAGAACTGCTGCTTAGTAATCCCGTTGTAAGTGTTCTGACATTAGGAGAAAGTTAAATCCATCTCTGTAGCTCTAGGATCAAACTTTCTTGAATTTAATTCCCTAAATATTGTGATTGCCATCATCATGAGAGTTCTAAGACAGATACAAAAGAAGAATGAAGGGCAGGGTTATTTTGTTCTTATTAAAGAAACACGTAATAATGAAGACTTGATTACAATGATACTTTTCTTAAAAGGGAAATATTTGATAGGTGAATCTATAAGAAGTACTCTGTGTGCCTCTTAGACAAAGAGATATAAAAGAAAACATAAAATTAAATGTATAATACATAAAATAAAAATATTTTGTATAATATAATATAAAGAAATAAAACATATGAAGATATAAAATGAAATCACCAAAATCATCAAACCCTGTTGAGGGACTGAAAAATATAAAAACATGCATCCTTTTCTTAGAAAATAAAAAGATTCTCCTTTCTTGTTCACTTAAGTATCCTGAAAAACACTTTTTTAAAATAGTGAGACTGTTTTTTAATCTGGGTGCTTTTGGTGTGTGGTGTGTGGACATTGTCTCCGTATTCAGGGCCACTGCCTTCTTTCAAGATGTGAGAGATGGTTAAGGTCTTCTGTGTTGTTCTGAGCTGAATATTTACTTAGAAACTTCACTCTCTTGAGTAGTTGTTGAAAGAACAGAAGTTTGTAAATTATACAGCACTAAACAGTGGATGGCATCCATGGCTTTTAGCCCAGACCCTGTCAAATGGATTTCTACTTTCTGGCTTGGCCTTCAAAATTATTGTGAATTACAGAAGCATTAACACGTCTCATGTAAACATAATGTTTCTTAATTAGTTTCCCAAACTCTAGCTTTAATTAAGAAAAGCACAGACTCTTATTGAATATGTTGAAAAATGAATTATTTACTAAAGAACAGATGACTTTGGTCCTATATATTTGGGTTCATGTTCAGCTTTACTGGTATTAGTAATATTTTTTAATGTCAAGACACAGTCTATGCCTTTGTTTACCACCTAATGAGACACATATCTATTCCAGGAGTCACAGTTGATTTCAGCCTCTCTTTCCCTTATTGTGGCAAGCTACCTGGAGTCATGTATTGTGAGGCATATTGAGATCAGTGACAGCATATTGAGATCACTTAGCCCTGATTGCCATTGACTGTGGAGGGAAGATGCGAGAATATGGCCATAAACTTATCGTTAGTCCCCATGTGTCCTCCCTTAGAAATTCTGTGCAAAGACCTATATGCAAAGGTGCGCACGCAGGGCTCTTCACTTTTTGATAACTTTTCTTTCAGTGATGGGTAAGAAGGTTGAAGTTTTCTCTTTCCCATCCCCTTTCCTTCTAAGGAAGGAGGCACAAAATCTCTAGAAAAGGTTTCTGTCTGTGTTCTTTGATTCTCAACTCATGAGCACAAATGTACTTCCTAAAGAATAAACAGATCCCTCCAAATGAAGTGTCAAAAGAGCTCAGCAGGACAGTGTGGAGCTGGATGAGTGTCTGGGTCCCATCTGCCTCACATTCAGGTCCTGAGGGTCGGGGGCACAAGGCCGCTCTGGTGTGTCTCCTGCCTGCCTCTTTCTTCTCCTCCAGACTTGGCCTGGGAAGGATGGAAAATAAGAGAAACACTGTCAACTGGCTCAGAATCCACCCTGCTCAGCAAATCGTGGTTGCAAAAGCAACTTGGGCAGCGACGGCTGGAGCTGTAGGGGGAGATGAGCACAGTGGGTCTGGGATGGAGGAACGGCACCAGAGCTTGCTGTTGGCAAATCCCTCATTGTCTCAGTTTCCCTCGTTATAAAGGGAGGATATTGGTGGTCATGAGGAAGTGAAGGTAATTTGACTGTAGAAGACTCTTCAGTGTTTTTCATGTAGCTAAATAAAAAATGGGGCCTACTGTTACTGCTCATACATGTTCACACCCATTGAGAGGAATAAGTGTGAACCAAATATTTTATAATATTCCAACTTCTTTATAAGGTTTCCAAATGACCTCTGATGTTTTATAAGACATTTACTTATTGTCTTAAAAATAACATCCCTTTCCTGTGATCTTCTATTTATGTTAGTCTCTGTCATCACACATCTCTTTCTCATCTCCTCTTGCATGGCTTTTCTTCTTTTTTTGGTCCAATTTCTTTCCCTTTTCTCGAATATCTATTTCTATCCTCTCAGTGGCCTCTTCTCTTTCTTTCTTCTTACACTTCCCTATCAAAAGGTAATTGTGGGCTGGCATTAATAGCTCACCCCTGTAATCCTATCTACTCAAAAGGCTGAGATCTGGAAATTCATGGTTTGAAGTCAGCTCTAGGGCAGAAAAGTCTGCTAAACTCCATCTCTAAAATAATCATCAAAAATCCAGATTGAAAGAAACAAAAGCCAAATTGTAGGCATGGCCAACCAAACAAGGGTTAAGGATCTGGATTCAAACCTTTCAGTATTGGGGGAAAATGTAAGTGGGAGAGTTAATGTAGATAAACAAATAAATACAAAAAGAATTTGGACAACATTCATTTGAACTTACTAGACAGAAATTTTGATGAATTATTTCTAGTCATAATGTCACAGAGGCACAGAGCACATACTAGACATAATCTATGAAGTATGCTCACTACATAAAACTTTTCTCTTAACTAATTCATCTCAAGAGAAACGATCATGGGAGATGATATAGAGTTCATTCCCTCATCTATGAAATATGTATCAGGTACTGAGTAGTGGTTTGTAGGGAAAGCATCTCCTGTGCAAAATGGTCAGTCCCTACCTGGCCCACCTCTGAAAGTGATCTATAAACAAATTATGTGATGAATAGCCAGAAAAAAGAAAAGGCTGATGGGCTGGTCAGGTGCAGGAAGCAGCTCTGGGCACCTAGGCTGGCTGTGTGATCGCAGGATACACGAAAGGAGGGCTTTCCTGACTCGTTGTCTAGACTCATTAATCTTAACCAATTAGACATCATTTATAGGTGCTCTTTTATATAAGCTTAACTCCGTTACTTCTAATTGTCAGTCCAGTCCCAAACCTTGGCTAAATCAGTCTCCATCTACTCTGTATATGTACCTTCCCTAAAGAACTCTTTTATACCTCCTTCTATTTCCCTTAACCCACACATCTCCTTTCCTTATCATTATCCTTGGGTACCAAATAATCTTATTTGTTATTTCACTGAGAAGCTGGATTGGGATGAGACTAGCTCCATGCCTCATCCTTAAACCAATGGAGTCTTTGGAATCTGTCCTCTCTTGTTCTACCTTCTTTCCTGTCATTCTGCACCTGGTATCCTGGCTCCAAAGTGAGGCGAATTCCTCCTCCTGTGATTGGATTTGGTTTTTCACCTACCTATAGAACTGCACTGGTGATTCTGTTCCATCAAATTTTATCATCCACTTCAGAGTCTATGTATGAACATACCACACTGTTTTCATCTTTGAAAGCAAACCTCTCCTGACCTTACTTACCATTCTGTTGTCTAGTTGTTACATTCTTCAGAGCAAAACATTGGAATCTGTGCTGTCTCTCTCTGTTTCATTCTGTCATCCTATCAAAGAAATTTTTGCAAGACCCTTCATGATCACCAGTGATCTCAGCTTGAGCCTTTGAACTCTTGGGTCTCATTTTACTTAGTTGATACTTAGAATTTGATTAAGTTAATTGTTCCCTCTTTCTCAAGAAGCGAGTGACCCTTGATTACTAGAAAACTATTCAGTTCCCCTTTTCTGGTCTCACAGGTTGCTTCAAAGCTTGTTTCCTTGCCTACTTCCTATCTTAAATCTTGAGGCATCAGGGGCTTGGTACTTGGGTATCTTCTGATTTCTCTGTGTACTCATTCTCCAGGCCAGGTGATCCCTTCCCGGATGCCAGCTTCAAATGCAGTCTGACAGGGACGGCTCCCTAGTTTATACCTGCGTTCAGACCACACTCTCCAATTCCAGCCAGGGAGACCCACCTTTTGACTGACATCCCCTCTTGTTTAATAATGAGAATATCTCTATGAACACAAAGAAAAAACGAACTTCTGCTATTTTTCTCCCTGACCCCACTGCTTCCTAAGCCTTATCAGGTGCTCAGGTCAAAACAGAACCAAGTAGCAAACAAAACCCTAGGGAGCCCTCCTTGCCCCTTCTCATTCTCTAACCAATGTCTAACCAATCATCACATTTTATCAGTTCATTTCTCTGAAATGCATTTAGAATCCATTTGCTTCTGCTCACCTCTTCCATGCTGGTCCAAATCACCATCATCTCCTGCCTGATGAAGTCAGCATATAACCACCTGGCTTTCCTTTGGTTGTGCCACAATGTGTTCACCACATTGCAACCAGCCAAGGTGACTGATTAAAAACAGGGGTCAGTTCAGAATTCTCCAGTGGATTCCCAGTTCTCCCAGAGAGCTGCAGAGTCCCTACCATGCTCACCAGGCTCTGTGTTGTCCGGCCCTAGCTCCCCTCCGACCTCATCTCTTATCGCCTTCTCCTCTGTCTCCTCAACTGCAGTGAGCACCGTGCATTTCAGACACTCTCAGGAGTTGCTGGGTCAGGGTCTCTGAAGTTCACTTTTTAAAAGTGAACATTTCATTGTACACCGTGGAATCAACTTGTATTGAATCACAGATCTTTTCTAATCAATTCATTTTATTTTTGACAACTTGTGGAACTCACGAAAAAGATGGTGAGTTTGCCTCGAGTGAAATGTTTGTTGGAGGACGTTCCATTTCATCCCAATCCAGTTCTCCTTTTCAATTTAGGGAAATAAACTTTGTGAAAAACAAAAAAAGTGAAATATAAAAGAAACACTTTTTTTTCCTTTAAGGCTTTTGTGACTTGATCAAAAAGACCAGGAACCAGATGAAGCCATTTCCTGTATTATGTAAACTATGTCTAAAGAAGAAATATGCTTGTGCTGTACAGGAAAGCATGGCATTGTTTCCAGTGCCATTTGACATTTCTTACACCATGAAGCAATTGATAGGTGCACTACAAGCTAATCATTTGGGGAAGTGTTTCTGATTTGCTGTAGATAGGTATAGAATTCAAATTGAAGACAGTTATTCAATGTCAGGGTATTTTCAGCTACTTGTTTATTTTGAGGAAAAAAATCCCATTTATTGTGGGTGGCTATTTTGAACTGTCTTTTGGTCTCTGTTTCGGTGTCCCAGACTTTTCCCTTATTGTATCACAATGCAAACTTATTCATTTTCCTGACAGATATTTTCCTTTCCTAAGGCAAAGCTGTGAATTTAGTTTTATTAACCGACATAACTAAATGTACTCATTGTCAGTACACATAGCCCTCTGGTATGCTTGTGCACTGGAGAACACATTTTCTGACCTTTCTTCTCTTTGTTATCATCACTGTGAACAAATAACATTAGCGTAAGGTATAAATACCCCTGGCAACAGCCTGTGAGAAATAGTAGCATGGTTGGCAAAAATATAATATCTCCTTTCCCATGGCTTTTATGTTTTGGATATTATTGTATCTTTCCCATCAGATACCTACTTGTATAATTTAATATTCCATTGGTAGGTTTTTTTGTGTGTGTCTACTTAAAAAAAGGACTCCGTAATAGGGGATGTGGCTCATAAAAGCTTAGGCTCTGATTCTACTGTTAAGCAATCTTGAAATCTTTTTAGGAAAACAAGTTATGAAAAAGGGAATTTATCTAGGTCTGTTAGGAAGAAAAGAGAGTCTTAGACTGAAAAGAGAACCAATCGTTGTGTGTACTTGTGCATGTCATATGTAGTTGATTATGAGATTGCAGATTAGTTATTAACAGATTATAGAAAAGTCATTGAAATGAATGCACAAGAGCTGAATAATTATTAATAGAGTTTCTCCCAAACAGTGACAACAATAGATTACTACCCTCCCCCACTGAACAGAACAAGGAAAATCAAAATAACAATAAAGATACTTACTGGAACATTCTCTAGGAAATCACTATGCAGCCCCCACTGAACAGAACAAGGAAAATCAAAACAAAATAACAATAAAGATACTTACTGGAACATTCTCTAGGAAATCACTATGCAGCATCATAATGACTTCAGAATTGATAAGGCTTTCTAAAATGCCTATGGTAATTTGAAGGATTAATCTATTTGATGACACAATTTGTTATAGAAAATTTCGGGTTGAAACACACCGAAACTGCCAATTTGTGAATCGTAAGGGGCTGAGTATTAGTTATTTTTCTTCTTGTGATACATAGACACAGTGTCAGTTATTATTCACTTCCCATCATTTCCATCTCCTCCCTCTCCTCTCCATTACCACTCAAAACAGTCCATGATTTCCACGACATCTCTCTCTGAACGTGTGTGTATGTGTGTGCGTGTGTGTATAACTATGTATGTACATGTATCTTTTAATTCTATATTCCACATATGCAAAAAACCCCATGTGACCTCAGTCCTTTTGAACCTGTATTATTTTTACTTAATATGATGATCTAAGTTCCATCCATTTTTTTTGAAAACAACATAATTTCAACCTTCTTTATGACCGAAAAGTAACTCCAGTGAGCCCATATGCCACATTTTCTTCAGTGTTTATCACTTTTAGGCATGTAGCCTGCTTTCCTAGTCTGGCTGCTGTGAATAGAACTTCAATGAACATGAGGATGTAGGTGTCTCTATTGTATCCTAATGTACATGCTTTTGAATAAATGCCCAAGATTGGCATGGCTAAATCCCATGTCTTGCTATTTTTAGTTTTGAGAACACTCCATCCTGATTTCCCTAGCATTTACATTCCCACACCAGTATCATGTGAGAGTTCCTTTCCTTCTCGTATCCTCATCAACATTTATTGTTTGTTTTCCTGATGATGGCTGTTCTAACTGGTGTGAAGTGAAACCTCAGTATCATTTCGATTTCTGTTTGCTTTATGTCAAAGATGTTGAACATTTCTTTATGTTACTTATTGGCCATGGATACTTCTTTTAAGAATTATCTGTTCAGTTCATTTGCCTATTTATTGATTTGGTTGTTGATTCTTTGGGATTATAGTTTTGTGAGCTCCCTATATACTCTATTCATTAACTTATTGTCAGAGGTGGAAATAGAGAAGCAGATGTATTTTCATACTGATTTGTGCGATTGCTTAACATTTCTGTAATTTAACAGATTTTATGTCATAGTAGCCATTTTGTTATATATATCAAAAGTATGTACTACTGCCTTGTTTAGGAATTCTGTCAGGCAGAATTCATTTTACGTCATTTTCCCTTTAGGTCTTGTATGTTTATAGAGTGCAGTTTCAGGGGAATTCCTTTGGTAATCTTCACTGAGCGTCAGCAGAAGGTATTATTTTTGGCTTAGGTCCTGATTAAGCCAGGCATTTTAATGTGTGTTATGATGGGTTATTTGATGGATAGTCACCTGTACCCTGTGATCAACTAAAACTTGGCCACTTGAGTTAAACCTTAGTGGCGGAATGTCATAATTTCCCATCTTTTGTTTGATTAATACTTCCTTTTGAGATCTGAAAGGGAAATGTCTGGAAACGTCCTGCGATGTGCAGCCACACTCAGGATGAGAAGGAAGACGTGTCTTTAACCGGAGAGAATGCAGAGTTGATCATAACAAGTTCACTCAGGGCAAGACATTAGAGACCTCTTTTGTTTTTTAAAGAGGAAAGAAGAAATAAACACTCTGCTCACTCTTGAAAGTGTTTTTTCCTAAAATTTTATTGACTTAAATGTCTTTACTTAGATTAAAAATGTAATAGCATAGGCATAAGAATAAGTAAAAGAAAATTCATAAGTGACAAATGACAAAGGAATCCAGTTATAGGCAGTCATTTTTAGATTTATAAATACATCATTGTAAGATGTCACGGGAAATATGTAATTTGTATTTGCCCTTTATTTTTGAAGAGTAGATAGAATATTTGTTATGCCTAGAGCGGCATTCATGTACAAAACCAAGACATTCTTTAAATTACTTTTTTTTAAAAAAGAACTTTGCCTGTTTTTCTCTGTTATGGAGAGAAAGGGTTCCTTTTAACTCATCAGTTATATGATATATTTCAATATATCTGTAAAATGATAAATATTTAGAAAATGTCTGATTAAAATTCCAGTATTCATACAGATAGGAAGTATTAACATCTCACTTTGTTGAATGTGGAGTTCCAAATATAGAACCTCTTCTTTAAGATACTGAGTATGCTAGTATGAACAGTGAAATAAATAGTGTTTGCTGTCTGGGAGTTTATCATCTAAAAAGACAGCCAAGGAACAAAGTAATTGGTATGTGATTACAACTTGGATCAGTTTGCTGAATCAGCAGCATTTTATACCATGGTATCAAATTATATCTAAGGACAGTTCTAGGTGAAGTAAATAATATGAATAAATACCTAAGGCAGGACAGAATTTGGCTACTTTGTGGAAACAAACAAGGTTGCATGAGGAATGCATCAGGGTGAGGTGTAAAAGGAGATGAGAGGGGACATGAATGATCTGCTCACTAGCCCAGGAGCCAGGGGAGCATTCAAAGGTCCTGGTTCCATCACAATGCATCATGGGAAATCAGAAGTAATGGTCACCTGTGGGAACAGCATAGAACTAAGTAGATAGAAAACAGGAAAGTAGGAAGACTTTTTACTGTTTTTTTTTCTTTTTAGACTAGTTGTAGTTTTCTCATTGTTTTTGTGTTGTTTTTGACATACTGAACAGCACTGTCTAAACAGTTTGAATGGCATTGTCTAAAGCAGTTTTACAACTGGAAAATATTCTAATGAGAACCCATTTATAGTTATATGTAAGATTGTATCTTAGCACAACTCTGCTTTTTAAAGATTTCCTTAGGCATCACACAGAGATTAGACTGCATAGAGTGAGATCAGAAATGAAGGATTGTAGCGTATCTTGGGGAAATGTGATGCAGATGGAAAAGAGTGAAGGCAATGGACTGGAGAGGTGAGACTTTATGATTTATTTGGGAGAGATGTAGAAAGATTGTTGAAGAATTATGGATAAGATGTTAAGGGTAAAGGAGGGAGAGGAGAGCTAAGGAAATGGTTTGACCAATAGAACCATGTCCTGTGACATGGAATATCAGGACGGAGAAAGCAGTTTGAGAAGGATAAATCAGAAGTTTTGTTTTACAAGTGGTAGAGTTAGGGTAGCTATGACATTTCAAAGAAATTCTGTCTCCTGGATAGTTGGATGTGTGACTTCACCTTATGAAGAGGTCTGTGTTTGAGAGCAGAGCTTGGCGGTCATCAGCATACATATACATACGTATGTTGCACATTCTAAGCTTCTGTAGTAGAAAGGGCCTTTTAGAGGGGAAGAGGAGAAGGAGGGGAAGGACTGAGCCCAAGGGAAGGACGGTGTCTTGAGGTTTCCTTCAGGAAGATGAAGATGTTCATCCAGAGCACTGGGAGGAAAACCAGGAGAAGTAGGTGTCTCCGAAAACAACAGTACTTTAACAAGGTTGGAAATCCAAGAGACTGGAGGCTCTGTATTTTACTCTCCTCTTCTTCCCTTCTTCTTCCTTCTCTTCTTTTCTTCCTCCTTTTCTTTCTCTTCCTTCTCCTTTCCCTTTACTTCTTTTTTCCCTTCTGTTTCCTCTTTCCCTTCCCATCTTGGATATATATCTAACTCCCTGCAAATTTTATTATTTCATCTGTCTTATCAATCATGTGGATTTGAGATGTACAGTGTTAAAGATATCAATTGAAGTATGCTTTCTTTTTACTAATAATCTGTAAAAATGAATTGTATTTATCATATAATACTCTACTATAGTTATAATTACAAAGACATATGACAAGTATGAATTTCTTTGTTTCCTTAACAGTGTTTCACTTTAAATACTTAAATATTAGTGGCAAAGAAGGAATCTCAATCAGAATTAGGTTACTAATTAGATTACTATTATTAAATAATATATTTCCTTGAAAGGGATAGAGGGGTAGCAACTTTAATAAACATATTTATAAGAAAAGGAAGTGGTACTGTAGCTCAAGTGGTAGAGCTCTAGTCTCTACCAAAAAAATGCTTTCCAATTATATTTATAAGAAGAAAATCTTTAACCAAACTGGAGTATATAATTTGAAATTAGAATACCATTTTTTTCTCTACTATCTTTGTTCACAACTGAATTGTGTGTAGAGATTGAGACATGCTCAATAACAATGGTTGTTATGGGGTTAAAAGGCTGAGTTAAAGCAAGTCATTGGGAAGGGAGAAAAAGCCTTTACACAACTTTGTTAAAACAAGAACAAAGAGTCCATGGAAAGCACCAGGTGTGACATGGGAAAGATAAGGAACAAACTCTTCTGTGTACATATCACTCTTAGATTATTTAATGACTCGAAAGATGACCTCCACCAAAAGGTGTGGCATGAAAGTGAGCATGAAACAGAACACTAATCATATATTTCAGCAACTCTGATTTCCAGTGGGCTGGGCCTAGTGCTGACAGTCAACATGTCCATTGTGAGACAGCTTTATTTCTCGCATGAGTTTACCATTATCTTGGAAGCCTTGGGTCCTGGCAAGGTACCCTCTGCCTGCCTCCTTCCCTCCCTTCCTTCTTTTTTTTTTTGTTTTGTTTGGTCTCTCCTCTGCAGTGCTTTGGACTCTGTTGAATTGTGATTCTGTTTTATACAACCCGCACAATCAGGTAATCATTTGTTAGTGCTTGTCTTGCCATTGAGATGCAGGGTCTAATGTACCTCGGCTTCTGGATGACTTGTTACATCTCCCTTTTCACCTCTTTATATCATGAGATTAAATCATGAAGAGAACTCAAGCAAAGTAATAAAATCTGGAATTAATTAACTGCACTGAAGATGATTATATTATGAATTAAGTAGCTCCTTCTCAGCACACAGTAACTACCACAATAAATAAACATATAAAAAAGGCAGTTTTCAGGGAGTTTAATTTTCAGAAGAGCCTTCACTAATTCTATTAATACTTATTGAGTTCTATCAGTACCTATTGTATCTAACCTCATTCATTCTGATTAGAAATGTCTTTCCTTTCACAGCAATACAAATTTATTGGTTACAGAATAAAGAAATCTTAAGCCTCCCCCAGTATTGTAGTAAATATTTATTGTCTTCTATGACCCAGGATCCTTACCATAGTATCTCACATGCTAAAGCTACTGGGAACAGGTTTCAGGAGAAAATTTGGCTGGAAAGAGGGATATCAATGTACAAAAACTAAATTTAATATACCATTTTAACAGAAAATTTAAGTAGATAGAAATTTTAGAACAGAAAGAAAATATAAGGTAGTTGTGGTTATAATCAGCCAAAGATCTAAATACTTTCTAAGTTATTTGTATTTAACACAATGGTAAAATGTGTTTTCAAGATTATCTGAATTTTTTGAGGGTGATGGAAAATAAAGACACCACTTCAGGTATTCTTCATCATGTACCTTTTAACATGCTGCATAGGAGCTACACAGTAATACTTAGAACACAAGGAAAGCACCTTGACTTTTGAGTCACCCAGGTGCTTTTAAATGTGACTGAGAGTACAAAGACGATGTGTTTCATCAATATTCATTCACATTAATCTGCTTTTTTTTATACATTTTGTTATTTGTCAATTGGCTTCAGCCAGAAAACAGTAAGGTTGGAGGAAGAAGAGTTGAGAATGCACAATTTAATTTCAGATCTGTTGATTTGGCTGAATTATTCTTATATGGACAAGAGAACAAATCAACATTGAACACATGATGTATGAAATGTATGGAAATAGTTTAATGTTGAAAATTAGTTACTACCGTTAAGACTGCTACAAAATAAGCAGCTGAATGGAACATAACAAGTCCTTGCTGCCAAGTCCTTGCTGAGCCAAAAACTATACTGATTATTTCATTTAACTGATTCATTGGTGGTAGGAGGACTGGAAAAATCCTTTAAGACCTATCTCTCATGCATCAGGGGTGATGAAATTGCTTCCATTGAGCAAACATGAAAGCAGCTTCATTGCTTTGTAGTCGCTTGGACTTAACATTGATATTTTCTGAAAGCAACTGCGTTTCTTATGACATCTTCCATTCTCGTGACCTGCTCCGGACAGTCAGCAGCGTCTGATCTCATTGTTAGGACGCTCATCCTTCTCTTCCTGAGAAAGAACTGGTTATTTGATGTTCAGCCAGTATTGCCAAGAGGAGAAAGAAGTACAACAAAACAACAACAACAAAAGAAACCCAAACAAACCTAATCACTTAGTGTTTTGGGGCAATGGGAAAATGATCGAGAGAAGAACATAAATATTAGATTTATTACATTTAGGATATTAGAAGCAGGGTTTGAGTCTTTGGTTATTTGAGAAATGTAAAGACATTGAGTAATACCAGGGTTGTAGATATGTCCCACCTGCAGGCTTCTTTTAGCTGCCACAGTCGGCAGAAGAGAAAAAAGAAATTGAGTTTAAGTGCCTTTCAATTTCATACAGGCCTCACCATTCCCTATTACCTTACTCTTCTCAGTTTTATGATACCTGCCCTGCTACTAAGACCCCAGAGTCTGCAGCACCTTGTGTGTCTGAACTTTGCTTTGTCTTCCACTTCTAGTGTCTGGTGAATGTCTATGTTAAACATAGAGTTGACATTTGGGAAGCGTAAGGTGGAGAAACAAATGAATAGTACGATATCAGTGTGTATTATTATATAGAAGGAGTGATAGGAACTTTCTCATTTTGTGGGGAGAAGGGAAGCTTGGCTTTTTCCTGACATCTGTATTCCTTTCGGAACAAGCTATTTATCAAGTTGGTTTGTGACATGAATCAATCAGCATTATTTTTCACATTATATTTTGAGTTATCAATGTCTTAGAAAATAATAATATGTATACTACCTCTCTTCAAATAATTATTAAACACATCTAAACAATATGAAGGGAGATCTCGCTATGTCCTTTTTACATTAAAAAATAGGCTAGTTCAGCAGAACTTTGGTTGATTCTGAAATATTACATTTTAAAAAGTGTCTTTTATTTTTACAGATTTCTATTGCTTCAAAGACGCTCATTCTTTTCAGTGGAATGCAATAACATTCTATTGGTTCTTTTTGTAAATATTTACCAAGTCTCCTTGATATGCTGTTTAGTTAAATGTACCTGATGTCTTTATCCTTTAGCAAAAAGGACAGAAGTAAAATACTCACGTCACACGATCAGGCTGGTGAAGCAAGCATAGGTGTGGCACCAGTGTACTCTGGGCCCCTGGGTTTCGCTTTGAGCTTTGGAGTATGTGGAGGCTGCCTTGGATCACCAGCTCTTATCTCACATTGTGTTAACATTTCAAGCAGGACTCTGTACATCTGTATGTTTCTTCCTTTTCTTTTACTTATCATAAAGCCACGAAGACAGATTTTGCATGTACAAGTCCACTAGTGCTCCAGAGTGCCTCATGCTTCCCAGGACTAATTATGTTTAAAAAGGCAAAGTAGCACACTCTTTTCCACATCCAGTGTCTCAGTAAGAGCAGTCTCTACACGTCTCTGATGTTTAGATAGGCTGGTATTCAAGAAAAAAAATAACAACATTTCCTAACATCTCTTCCAATACCAAAATCTTCTAAACCTCAGAGAGGTATTTAAACAAGCTGCGAATGTCCATTCCAAGCACCGCTCATTGTGTTGAGCCATAATATAGATTTATACTTGAAGGAAATGGACATAGAAGGATCCTGTATTTGTGGTTTGTAAATTTCACAGAATTATTAGGCTATAAATGAAGGATTAGTTCATAAGTTTCACCATGGCATTATTTTAATAATATAAATCCTATAAACGTATCCCATTTGATTAATGTGAGTGAAAACTGTCATACATATTAGTGTATCTTTTAAATACCAGAAGCATCTTACCTCTTGGTAATTCCATTATATTGATTTTCCCAGGGTAATGGGGAAGAATTTAATTTAGTTTAAAAATATGAATAATGTTCACACCTGCAAACCATTATTCTGCCTCCTTAAATTTCAAGGTCTCACTCACATCATCTTATGTTTCATTGCTTTGTTTGGGGAGAGTGTTGAAAAAGCAAAATCGTAGGACGTGCCACTATTGTTGATTCTAAGTGAAAAGCCATAGGCTATCAACACCGCTAGTACCTATTTACTTTATTATGATAGAAAAAAAAAGACATTTTCTCCCAATGTTCCCTGGAGTGGATTGGGTGGCACCTTGTTTCTTATGATATGAATCACTAATTTTCTTTCTTTTCAGAGCTCTATATTCCTGTAATCACTTTGTCAACTTTAAGAGGGAGAGGGAAATGTTTTGATTGAAGGGAAAAAAAAATTGTTCCGGTTAGACGTAATCTAGTCAGACATTCACCTTGGATAGCTGTTTCAAATACAGAGAATAACCACTGCATTTTGGGAAGCAATGATGAGAGATACTGTTATCTAATGAAATCACATGGCTATTTAATTTAGTCCATATTATGCAACAAGGATCCAGGTTAAGCAATGAGAGTATGGTTACTGTTTGAATTCTAAACTCACATAACGGTTATAAAGAAACAGAGCTAAAAATGATTGCTTCCAGTTAATTCATTCGCTTGTTGAGAGCACAAGAAACAAGGAAAAGTTCATGCTTTAGTTTAGGGCCACTTACTGAGCAAGGGCCTTGACAAATCATAATATACCCCAACAAGGTGTTGGAGTGGCTATAAAAGCCAATAGAACCCCAGGCTCCCGTATAGACATGCAGTGACCTGATTTAATAGGGCAATGGTTAGTTCTGCTATAGTCCCCACTGGTTAGAGCTTGTTTGGAATATGGTCTTTATTTCAGAGCACTATGTTTTAAGAGAGATATTCATAAATTGGAGAGCTTCCACAGAGAGGGTACAGAAGATTGGGGGTGGGGAGGTAAGGAGACCAGGTCAGCAAATTGAAGGACTTTGAGTTAGATTGAAAATGGAAGACTTATTTGGCACATGAGCACTAGGTTGACATATTTAAAGGTCTACTGTACAGCAACATGGTTAGAGTTACTGTGTTTTTAACAGAACCATTTGAGTCAACTAGATCAACTCAAAAAGTTCTGAGCTTGGGGCTGGGAAGGTGGCTCAGTGGTAGAGCGCTTGCCTTGCATGTATGAGGCCCTGGGTTCGATTCCTCAGCACCACATAAGCAAAAAGAAAAAAGCCGGAAGTGGTGCTGTGGCTCAAGTGGTAGAGCGCTAGCCTCGAGCTGAAGAGCTGAGGGACAGCACCCAGGCCCATAGTTCAGACCCACGACCGGACCCCCCGCCAAAAAAAAAAAGTTCTGAGCTTGCAAAAGACAGTATTAGCAGATGCTGGAAATGCACTTTACAAATAAGTTCTTTGGATGATTTCTAAAACAGAAGATACGTAGGACCTTGCTGTATGACTCAAAGGCTTCTTCTAACTTAGCATATAAATTTCAATTCTTTGATAAAATGGGCAGTTCACTTTCTTCTTATGAGAGAAGAAATTCAATGTTTAGTGGCTTGCATTGTCTTTATTAACAGAGTTAAATCTGTAATTATAACTGTGGGCTGGGCTGTTCTTGAGCAAAGGTTATGAATTCATTGCAATAGGCTGAGGGCCAAGAGATAATGATCTTATGCAGACATAAATCTGAAACACTCCATGAAAATGTTGAAAAATATTATCAGAATGCATCACAGCTAGGGCTCCCTTGTCCAGCAGAGAGCCAACAATGAGTCCTTCAGTCTTTGCCAGGCTACTGTGGGACTCTCAGCGCTGCTGGTTGCATGGGGTGAGGAGTGGAGAGGAAGGCAAAATGCTGTGGAGAAATCTGGAGCCAACAGCTTTGTGACATCTATAATACATATCCATGTTCACAGGGAAGCTTTCTTCCACGTAATTGTAAGGGGAAAAATTATGTGACTTGGTTTATTTTTATGTTTAATTATTGTTTTGGAGGTTGATAGCAGAAAGCCAAATAACATGAAGCCTCCAGGTAGGTTATACAGGAAAATGTGTAGCTTTAGGGTTTGAACGAAACTGTGGACATTCAGATTCCCATTGTAGAGGCCAGACAGCAATGCTCACGCCTGCAATCCTAGCTACGCTGGAGGCTGAGACCTGAGGATCATGGTATGAAGCAGGCTAGGGTAGGAAAGTCCATGAGACTCTTATCTCCAATTAGCTGTTGAAAAGCCAGTAGTAGAGCTCTGGATCAGTGGTAGAGTACTAGCCTTGAGCACAAAAGCTAAGGGATAGAACTGAGGCCCTGAGTTTAAGACCTAGTACCGGCATGTGCCTGTGCGTGTGTGAGTGCGCATACGCACATGCACACATACACATTTCTATAGTGTCTAAGCAACATGACTAGCATGTAGCTGTTGGTTCAGCAGATTCTACAAAGAAATGCTTTTTAGACTGAATCTGGGTTCATGAGGACCTTGAGGTAGTCTGGTTGAGGTGAACTTTGCTATGAACTATCTTTTTTTTCTTCTGTGCCAGTCCTGGGGCTTGAACTCATGGCCTAGGCACTGTCTCTGAGCTTTTCTGCTCATATCTAACACTCTACCACTTGAACCACTGAACCACTTCTGGCTTTTGGAGTAGTTAATTGGAAATAAGAGTTTCATGAACTTTGCTGCCCACCTTGGCTTTGAACTGTGATCCTCAGATCACAGTCTCCTGAGTAGCTAGGATTACAAACCTGAGCCACAAGTGTCCAGCTACTTTGAGATATCTTAAATGTAGAATTCAAGATCAAGTTACTCACAAATGGCACAGTGATGAGGCCACTCTAATTCAATTATCCAATCTCATTTTCTAGGTCTAATTCATTACTTAGTTCTATGCCTAGAACATTTTGATCCTGGTGGAATCAGCCTAACTAGGGAGAAAAGTCCTGAGGAACCCTGCTAGGGGCAGAGATTGGGCTGTGTGAAGGGCCTGACCAAACATTGTCATTAGTTTGTGTGACAGGTTAATAGCCTTTCTGGGAAAGCTGCTTTTTATATCATTACTCACCTGTAATGCACAGCCGTTCTGAGTGGGTAGTTTGGTCTTAATCTCCAAGAAGACAGTGTCTCTAAAACAATTCCAAGTGAGAACTAGGAATCCTAAGAAGGATCTGTATATTAAAAATCAGCCAACCCCAATTTTCTCTTTTTATTGTCTTCATAGAGCCTGTGCTTCTTAAATATTCATGGAAATAGCAGCACTTTCAGCTGAAAGATCTCCATAAGATGAGTAGTTCTTGGAACCTTATACTCATGGTGGAATTTGGATTCATTTCTAAGTTTCCCCTGTAATAATTTGAAATCCCTTTGCAAAGCTTGTATTGCTTTCATTTACTGAAAATGATCCATGGTGAGACAGGGCCCAAAGGACATTAAAACCCCATTATAGTTCACTTCCTGAAACCATGGATTTGGTCATCCACAGGTAACACACAGGGAAGGTAGAGTTTCCTTCCCAGCACAGCTGCAGGGCTGCCCAAGTTGTATCTTTACCAAGTGTTTGTTGAATGAATAAATACATTCAGATAATTCCATGTTCCAAGTCTTCTTGTGCCTACAATTGATTCATAGCAGGCCTCTTCCATTCTAATGATCTTTAAATCATTACAGGAGCCCAGAGCCATTATTTAATCATGGTGTGTGTGTGTGTGTGTGTGTGTGTGTGTGTGTGTGTGTGCGCGCGTGTGTGTGTGCATGTGTGTGTGCATGTGTGTGTGCATGCACACCAATATTGGGTTTGAACTCAGGGTCTTGCAGTCTTACATGGCTTTTTCACTCAAGGCTGGAGCAAAATCACTTTAACCATAGCTCTACTTCTGGCTTTTTGCTGGTTAATTGGGAAGAAGAGTGTCACAGTCTTTTCTGCCTAGGCTGGCTTTGAATCATGATCTTTAGAGCTCATTCTCCTGAGCAGCTAGCATTACAGGTGTGAGCCACCAGCTCACACAACTATCAACCTTTCATTTTAAAGAAACAGCAACATTATTAAATGCTAAAAGGATAGTATAAGTAGGTATACAGAGAGAAGCATTTTATATTTGTCTTTAGTTGGTTGGTATTTTGACTGATGTAAAGAAATGTTTGGCTATGTACCACATCCCATTTTGCTCTCTGTGAAGTAGATGGTATAGAAATACAGATACAATGAAGTTAATCCACTCCTGAAATAAAAGATGTTTTTATAACATGTAGATTTTTCCAAGAAGGAAATACATTCTTTTCCCAGCCTCTGAATTGCTCTTTACTAAAAAGAATAGTGTTTGTTCAGTTTTATTTCTCTCGATGTGGGATGATAATATTGCCATGGATGATGTATAATCAGTTTTTATGGATGATGTTCCCACAGAAGGAGTGGTTTGGAAATGGACACATTACCCTGTGATATCCAAAGCTCTCACTTTGTCCTCATGAATACTTTGGTTTTATGTTTCTTTGTGTCTTCCAGTCATAATGAATGGACAGAAAATCATCTTGTTTGAGAGGCTAATGAGCCAGGCAGGATTTGCATTGACAGCCCCCTGTGAGTCTGTGCATTTGCTACAAGGAAGAATTCCTGTGACAACACAGCAGTCTTACTGCTGTCTGACTTTGTTTTTCTGAAGCATTCCTTCCTTCTAAGCTGGTTAGTCTAGATTGGCTTTAAAGTCAGCATTGAGATATCCAAATCTGATTTTGTTTTGAAAGTATGAGTATCAATGGCATTTGAGTCATAAGAGAGTCATAAGAGATACTTCAAGCTGAACTTTGGGTTCCTAACTTATCTTATTGAGTCTGTTGAAGTAGAAAAAAAACTTAGTTGTAGTCAACCAGGGCAAAACAAATCTCAATGGTCAATAGGATTTTTAATTGCAAAGATTTCCTCTGACATGAGTGTTAATGAATGTTAAAGCAATGACATAAAAGACATTACTTGTTTAATGATTGATAGAATAAGAAAAATACAAGGTCTTTTGTCAGATAAGTGACTACTGTTTAGTGTTCCTTTACCTCTAGAGTATCAGAAATGATCTCTCCATAGGCAGTAATGACCCAAGAGCTAAGGCGGTGAGCTATAATGCGGTCTATTACATAATAACTGAAGCAGGAAGGCAAATTGTCATTAAGTTAGCTAAGTTTTTTTTTCCCACATGACAACTCAGACAGTACTTTAGAATTCTTTTTGTATTCTTTCATCAGACTTTTTGTTTCTGAAGATATTAAAAAAGCAGGTAGATTTTTATGCAAATGGTTTTTATCGACAGTACAGGTGTATAACTAGAAAGAATTACATATTGTTTCAAACTGTTGGAAAAACACACTGTGTGTGTGTGGGGGGGGGCATTGCTGATGATTGTGTAATACAAGTCTGCATGGAGGGACAGCAGGGACCTCCAGGTTAGACACCAAAGAGTTCTGTTTATATAAAACCATCATTTAGACCTCTGGAGTGTTTAATATTTGCTCTGACTTGATCTTAGCATGCTGAAGGAATGGCAGGTAGTCGAAATGACTCAGGTCAACTTGACTGTACACATAGCTAGTATGAGAAGCACCATACATCAGCTCTCAGGTTCAGAGCCAGCAAAACACCATTGCATTTCAGAAGTACTCTTTATTCCATTATTTGTGAATCCAGTCATTTATTATAGCATCTTGATGTGTAATTGATTTAGGAACAGCTGACACATAGTATTAGAATGCATTTTAGGGGAACTGAGTATGGATTTCATTCAAAATCTGTCGATCACAATTTGCTAGTTATGATTTTTCCCAGAATGCTATGTGGCCACTGGTGATCTACATAGAATGGGTGTGATTGTACTCTTGCTAGTAACTCCATACTACACAGTTGTTGTGGCTTCTCAACAAGCAAGTTTGCTGTAGCTGTTGAAAGGCCATGAGAAGTAGCTTTTTGCCAAGAACGGTTCTCTGACTTTGTACTCTCTCTCATATACTTCTTTTTCTATACATTTCAGAAGGTAGCAGGACATTCCTTTTCAGTCCTGCGGGCTTTCTCATGTCCTGCCTGAAAACTTAACCCAAGACGTCAAGGCCAACAAGAAAGAAATGACTTATGAGTCACATGGCAGGAGGAAAACAGCAGGGGCAGCTCCTTCTGCTGGGAGAGGTTGATGTGGGTTTGGCCAGAGAGGCCATTGGGGAGGGAAGGGCCCTGGTTTCCATTCCCTTCTGCTCTCCAGGTGTGTAACTTACTGTAACCTCTTTCTGAGTGTCTAAAGGTGCTGTTACCTGAACTGAACATTGTCAAATCAGCCCAAGAAGGGTTATTGTGGTTAAAGTGGAAAAAACCAATCTAATGTCTTACTATTATGTGAGGGGTGAAAGGCCTGGAAAGAAGTGGGGGGGGGGATCTCACTTTCTTTTTCCACTACTCCATAAATGTGCTTGTGGTCACAGAACTTGTTTTCTATTCTCTTTGTGCAGTCATTTATAAAGGTCCGTGAAAAGGTGTCTTTGCTCTGGCTTTGTTTATATTTTCTGGAGGAGGAGATTAGCTCAGAGAATGTCCCAGCTAAAACTTACCCGGAACTTCACATTCACTCTGACTCTAACAGGAAAGAGAATTGAAGCTTTTCCTGGCTATTTGAGGGTGTATATAACTCCCATATCCACATTAAAATTCTTCCAGAGAATCTGCCAATTTATTTTACATGACTTCAAGGGTGGTTTTAAGACATAATGGGAATATTTTGTGCAAGTACTATGAGATCCATATAAGTTCTTTTAATGCATGTATATAACACCTTAACTTTTACTATTGTTAAAGTTTGAAAGTGATATTGTACTTCCTGATGTATTTTTCACAATTACATCTAATCACCTGAGACATTTTGATACTACTTTAGAAATTCAAAGTAACAGATTTAATTGAACTCTTAAAAAAAAGAAAAAAAAATTGGCATATTGAAATTTGGGTATGCTGCCACCAGGTGGTGGCAGATCCCTTGAGTCATGTGTTATTATAATTTAAAAGGTTTTATTTTTGCCAGCCCAATGGCTCATGCCTGTAATCCTAGCTACTCAGGAGGCTGAGATCTGAGGACTATGGTTCAAAGTCCCCCTGGGCAGGAAAGTCTTCATGCAACTCATTCATGTCCGATTCGCCACCAAAAGAAATTAAAAAGGAGCCAGAAGTGGAGCTGTGGTGCAAATGAGGTAGGGCTAGCCTTGAGCACATAGACTGTGCCCAGGTCTTAAGTTCAAGCCTCAGGACCAGCACTCTCTCCCCCCAGCCCCCAAAAAGTTTTTATTTAATCCCTTTAAGTAAAACCAGAAAGCCAGAAAACCAAAACCAAAAAGCTTTTCTTTAAACAATATCTTAATCAGAAGCTCATTTTACAAAGTAGAGAAGAGTCAACCAAGTTGCAATGGCTGGTGAAGAGGCATTTCAAGACCCATTATCTGTATCCACCGCCCCCCCCCCCCCCCATAGATCTCTGAGGGATCTTAGTGATTAAGAAATAAACCACATTAAAAAAAAACAAAACTGAAACCAATACCCAAGCAATAGAAAAGATGGTCCACCTAGAGTAGGAAGGAAGACTGGAAAAACACTTCTCAAGGGCTGATGGGGGCCAATGACATGTGTAAACTGGGAGTGAGTAAGGATGTTTGGAGAAGCAGACCCAGGCAGAGCATAAACAGAAGTCCAGGCAGCAGAGAACCAAGTAGACTCTGCTGGGGCAGAGAGGGCATGCAGGGAATTCTGGGGCTATTGCCCTAAAAGTCAGTAATTGTCTCAAATACATCAAATACTGAGATTCGGTAGAGTCTGTTTATTTCCTAGAGCAAGCTTGGGGTTCCATAATGGGAGGTCAGCATCTTCCAAACTGTCAGGCACCTTCTCTCTGTTTCTGTGGGTACTTCACTCTCATGTAAGCACACAGCCAACTTTGTGGCAGTCTATACCACCTGCCCAGGGTAGTATTCCTAAGACTATGGGTGATGCTCTGATGCTCTCAGACTGTGTGTGACGAACACTTTTAGTAGGTCAGTGATTGTTAAACAGCTTTCTTACAGATGATCAAAGTTAAGGACATTTAAAAAATTTTTGCTATCTTTACCCTGAAGTCTGTATACATTTTAGTCTCTCCTGGACAGTATGTTTCTAAAAGAATTCTTTTCTGACAAAATACCTTGTTTTTGCTGGGATTGGGTTTTGAACTACGCAAGAGCCTCATGTTTCTTGGCTAGAGCTCTACCATTTGTACCAGTCCTGCTTTTTGCTGGTTATTTTGGAGGTGTGTGTGTGTGTGTGTGTGTGTGTGTGTGTGTGTGTGTGTGTGTGTGTGTGTGTGTGTGTGTGTGTGTGTGTGTGTGTGTGTGTGTGTGTGTGTGTATCATGGTCTTTCCTTACTGGGCTAATGTCACCCTTCAGATCCAGCCTCCTGAGTAACTTAAGATTATAAGGATGAGCCATTAGCTCATCAATACCTCTCTAAACAGAGAACCTAATATTACCTTTGAACAGAGAAATAGATTAGGATGGTAATATAACCATCCTGCAATAAAGAACACAGAGACTCTGTAGGGTTAAATGGACAGTTAGAACAAAACAAACATAAAAGAGCCCCCCAACCAACTAAACAAAAATCCCAAGAGATACTTCACAATAAACCAATAAAACAAATCATTTTAAGGCCATCTTCACATATACACGTGATCTAGATTCAGTGATGAGTTTCTAGTTGGCCGGTGAGAAAGATTAGAATAAAGAAGTTGAAATGTTGAGGCAAATAATAGATAGTGAGAGAAGGAACAGCAACAGCTTAGAGCCCTGAACCTGAGGCCTCTATCTGAGTGGACAGTGGTTGCTTAGGGACTCTCACCCTTAGCTGGGGCCAGGCCCTGTTGATTAGCTTTCATCTCATCGATTCTCCAAATATAAACCTAGGAACGATTATGTGCCAGAATGGTTTCTAGAATCTAGACAAATTCTGTTCCCTCCTGTAGTTTATTAGTGGGTGAGAAGACAGTGAACACAAAAGCAAGGACATATATCATGTTTGGCAAGAATAAGTGCTTGAAGTGGGCCAGGAGCAGAGTCCATAGAGAGGATGGTACCCTGCTCAGGAGTTGGTCCTCAGGCAAAGGGTCTAGCCTCTCTGAGAGGAGGTATTCATCAGAGACATGTAGGAATGTCAGAGTGAGCATAGGCCAGCTTCAGGACCAGCCTTCCAGGCTAAGAGACGAACCACAGGGCAATGAACCCAAAAAGGAAAAAGCTGGTTGTTTTCAAGACTCAGAAAGCTACCACTGAAGGCTGGAATGAATGCTTGAGGGAACGTATTGAGGCCAGAGTCGGGGATGGAAGTTTCTAGCTAGCAAGGAGTCTGGGTTGAGCTTGAGGAGAAATGAGGGGATGTCTTGGTAGGGGTGAGCAGAAATGTAGGCACACGCAAAGCCATGAAGGCGAGGTAGGAGCCTCCCAGGACATCAAGGTGATGATCGTGGTCGTTTGTGATAGACGGTTTTGCTCCTTCCAGGTAGCATTTCTTTCTGATTCTCTGTGCCTTGTTGGTTCATTTCATCTGTTTCTTCCTGAGATCAGGATCTAAAAGACAAATCTCAGCCATTTGTTTGGTAGTCGTGGCAGCTCCAGCGGTTGGTGATAAGATGGCCCCGGGCTGAGTTCTTGGCCAAGTGGCGTCACCTCAGTAAGCTTTGGTGGTCCACATAGGGTCCTTTTCCTCAGATCTCACATCCACTGAGCCCTAATTTTTGTGATTGAACCCTAATGAGCTCCACCACCCAAGATGACCACAGGGGTAATGGAAGTCATTAGAATGCCTCACATGCTTCTGAATTGAATATAATTTGATCCAGATCTGTTTCCATTCTCTGGGAGCCTGCAAACTTTCTGAATACCCAAGTTCAGGTCTTCAGCCTTGTATTCAACTGACGGGTGATACTGATGATGGCCAGAAAGATCTCTGAGTAAACTCTGCCCTCGAGGCTCCTCCTTACCCTTCCTGTCCCTCACCGAGGTCCTTGCCAGCCCCTTAGGGCCTTCCATTGAGCTCATTTGAATGTGAGGATCCATGAGGATAGACATTGGGAATCTCCTGCTTCTAGTGTTAGCCCACATAGCACTCACAGTATGACTCTGTATCTTCATTAGAACAATGAACAGGACCTTCAGGGCAGAAGGGGGCATAGCATTTCATTCTTCATAGTATGTAAGTGTTGATGCAGTTTCTATCAGTGTCTTCAAAATGCATGAAATGCCTGACTTGTTTGCTAAGAATAAGTGTCATAATTCATGTCTCATATATAAAAGTAAATAAGATTTTTGAACAGTGAATCTGTTGAAACAAATCTGGACTCCTGCATTCTTGCCTGAAGCATGTAGATCACCTGACATCAGTTATGTGATCAGATGGCACAGCTTGGAATACCTATTCTTCAAGGCAATTCTGTAAGTTAGACATAGTGTCTAGTACCTGGTGTGAAGGATGTAGAATAACCATCTGTAACCCCCAAAACAACCAAACCAATTTTTATTGGGTCTTGCTTGGAAAAACATTTCAGAAAGCTTGGTACACTTGTGGCTTGAAGTAGAGTCCCCTTTTAATAATGGATGCTGTAATGATGACTGTATCAAGTGGGTTAATTAACTTGCCATTTGGTTTTAGCTGTAACTTGGCTGAAGTTATAGAGGGAACAGATTTCCCTGGTTTTAATGTGTTCCATACCAGACATTTGCCCACTTCACCTAAACATAAACTGATCTTCTCTGCCGCAGACAGGAGGGAGCATTTGAAGTAGTCAGAGAGAAACTTGAGAATTTCCTGAGGAACTTGGAAGGAGGAAAGTATAAGCCAAGACTTAGGGCAATTGTATTTACTATTGAAAATTAATAATCATTATAGTCTTACATAGCATATAATGTCCTAATTAGTCATAATGTATGACAAATTCCTCCAGCAACTCAGGTGGAGTATTTGAAGAAAGCTCCGGGGAGCAGGACTTACATTCAAGTGAAGGGAAATGAGAGATAAAGTGATTTATTGACTATTTTTAAATAATGGATTTTTCCCATAAAGAGGATGATGTTAGACTACTGTTCACAGAGGTCTGAATAACATGAAATGAGCATCAACTGGAGGATGGGGGATTTAGGAAAAGTAAGTAGGAGGATTTCCTTTTAATAACTGGATTCCGTAGCAATGGAATCCCAGCCCACAAGTATAGGTAGCAGTGGTCACGGGCAGGTGGCTGGTGACTGTTGAGAACCACCGAAAACACTCAATAGGTGGGCAGTGTAAGTTATGGTGTTGTTTGTTTTGCTACATTCTTTAAATTACAGATATTTCCTCAAGATGAAAACCACCTTTATGGGCTGGGAAGGTGGCTCAGAGGTCGAGCGCTTGCCTTGCATGCCTGAGGCCCTGGGTTCGATTCCTCAGCACCACATAAGCAAAAAGAAAAAAGCCAGAAGTGGCGCTGTGGCTCAAGTGGTAGAGCGCTAGCCTTGAGCTGAAGAGCTGAGGGACAGCGCCCTGACTCAGAGTTCAAGCCCCATGACCGGACTGCCCCCCCCCCCCAAAAAAAAAAGGAAACCACCTTTGTACCCAAGGACAGTCGGGTCACTTATAGCCCTCACTCCATAGAGCAAGGGTGACTGGTTCTTACTCAACTGGAGACCTGAATAATGATTTTTATGTGGTACCAAAAGACAGTAGTAATACTCGAGGTTCTGCAAATAATGCTTCCTTACATTTCTTTCTTTTTTTTCTAATGAAATTACATTTTTTAAATTGAAAAGGTGTTGAGCAAGGGGATTACAGTTACATAAGTAAGGTAATGAGTACATTTATTTTTAATCATTGCTACCCCATCCCTCATTATCTCCCCATTCCCCTCCCCCCCCCCCCAAGTTGTAATGCTCATATCCAACACAGTGTCAAGTGAGTATCAGTTTCTCTGGTTCCTCCTTTCTATCTGATTCCTTTTCCCAACCACAGATTGAACAATTTATATGTGAGACACTTATGCTAAAATTTTGACCCAAATTCTAATGTTCTTTGTCATCATTACTGTTTGTTGAATCACCCAACAGTTTTTGAAGCTTAATTTCTTTAACCTTTATCCATTGTATTTAAAATATGGATGTGTGACTATCACTACATTTATCACAGGGCAAGAACCAAGCTATATAAATTCAGAAAGATTTTTTTTTTTTGGTACTGAGAATTGAACTCAGGGCCTCACACTTGAGAAGCAGGCCCTCTACCACTTTAAAACACACCTCCATGGCCTTAGCATTGGGTATATTCCAGGTAGGGTTTCACTTTATGGCCCTACTTGTTTCCCATGTCACTGACAGGTACATACTGTGCCCCGCCATTGTTCTTTTCCTATAGTGGAGATAACAGGTGTTATTCGTAAAAATACCTTGAGGACGGCCCATAATGCAAAGGACCTTGTTAATATTTGACTATGTAGCACACTTCACCCTTTTTAGGTATATCTTGTAAAAAATACTTTTAATTTGGATATGTGGTCTCCAGCAAAGCTCTCTTTCTCAAATTAACTTTCTAGTGTGATATCAAGGTTGACATCCTTAACTTAGCCACATGTCTTCTCAAGACAGTTTAAGCAGCAGACCTTTGATTAAAAGACTGAAATACATGCAGTTCCTTGAGCCTTCCTCAGAAGGGAGTCATATTTCAGAGATTTGCTCAAACCAGGTTACTTTAAATTTTATTGCAATTTTATGATTCCAACAGATTTTAACCTAATTTTTAGGTTTCTAGATAATGAGATCTGGGGAAATAACTAGCTAAGTATAAGTTGTTTACCAAACCATGATGGAAACATCGAATTTCTGCTTCTATTTCCTAAGTCAAATTCTCTCCCCACCTCCTTTCCTCGTAAGACTACAAAAATGCTTTGGGATTTTATTTTTTCCTTCCCACCAAGAAGTGGCCATTTGATTTCAGTCAACTTTTCACTACCTGGGACAAATGGCTAATAAGAGAGGAGGCTGACAGAGAGGCTCAAGTAGCTATTTGTTCAAAGTACTTGCTGAAGCAGAAAACAACCCGTTTTTGTTTTGAGAGCATGTTAATGTGATAATGAAATGCACAAAGCAAAGAGATTCATCCATATAAACGGGTCATTTAAATAATGAGCAAGGAGGAAGGATGTGGTTTGGTGTCAGTACTGATTAATTAGGACATAAAAATAAATAACCATCCCAACACTGGCTTTCCTCCCTTGAAATTTACTCTATTAGTGGGCCATGAAGTTAATGTAATTGACAATATAATTACAGGTTAGTGAACAGAACAATTGTGGAGGAGGCTTTTGCTTCTCTTACAGCTTTAATTAGCTAGATAGCATCTCTCTGCTAATTTTTTCATCTTTACCTTGCTAATATTGTGGCCCTTATAGGAAAACTTAGACTGTGTTGGGTACTAGTAATAGATTATATAGTCTTATTCTCGGTATTCAGGTCATTCAACTTAAATCACATGCCTACCACATGACATTTGCTGTGTACTCAGGAGCTTGTGAGTTAATAGACCTATCCTTCAGACAAGTACAACTTGCTTTCACCATGACCCTTTTCTCTGGGATCTCTTTTTGCCTTAATAGGAAAATTTCACCAACTTTTTCAGGTCTGAATGTAGTAGATTGTGTTCAAGTGGCATATGGTCAGATTTATTCCCTCACGGAAGAGTTAACCTTGTGGTAACTTTTCTTAATCTATTTTACACAATCCTGATTGAGGATAACACAAGGTAGTTGAAAGTTAATAAACAACTCAGCTTCAAATACTCGAGAAACACGTAACTGGAGAGCTATTAGCATCACTGGAGGTCATTTAGACTACTGGAAGGGCACTTGTAACACACACACACACACACACACACACACACACACACACACACGCACGCACGCACGCACGCACGCACCAGACCTCACCAAACAACAAAAAATCACATAAAACCAATCAAAAGGTGTCCCTTACCCCATAAAATTCCCAATAAATATGAATGTGTTGTGATTTGTTCAACATTTTCTTGCTAAGTAGTAAATGATGACTCCATGGCTGGCCATGGTGGAGGAGAAGTTATCTAAAGTTGGTGCATAATGTCGAACAACAAATTCATTCTGATCTATCCATTTCCCATGATATTTTCATACAGCCTGTTTTATCCTTTTGGTGTAAAAACAATCACTTTCTTAGGTTGTGAAATGAAAGGAGAAATCAGAATTGAATTGTGTTTTTGAAAATAAAGAAGAAAAATGGTCTCTATGGTTTAGCAATGATGGGTGTCTTAAGATCCTTTCTCTAAGATTTATGTTTTTCCTTTATTTATTTTTTCCTGTATATTCTCCAAGTTTTCAGTCCAAAGTAAATTGTCAAGATTCTTTTCTTTTTTTTTTAAACCAAAACTTGCCTCCCTTCCTCCCTCCCTCTTTCCCTATCCCCTTCCTCTCTCCTTTTTCTCAAACATGGAGAAAGCAGAATTTTGTTTATTTCACAATGGTTCATTTGTATTCCCTGAACCCAAGACTAAGGCAACTTGTAATGTCTTACTGTTTTATGTCACTGCTGAGGTACCAGTGACATGTTGGCTGCTGGTTGAACACATATATTTATCTGGCTTCTAAACCTGCTTACATTGTTGAATCATAATGAGCAGATGTTAACAATTACTCTAAATGCCTTGGATATTTTGTAAAACTTTTATCAGACTTAGGGTGGTTTATTGATTTAGTCAGAATCGTGCCCTGGGCAGAAAATATATTGTCATTTGGGATTCAACATGAGTAGAATGCATCTCCATTAACATTTTAAATTCAGACGCTAGAGTCTTACTTCGGGAACTTGGTGAACAAGAAATCTCTTATGTTCTTACTTCGTCCACATAAACCAAAGCATTTATTCTTTTTTTTGGGGGGGGGGTGACATTTATTTTGAATTCTTTTAAAAATTTAATTGTATTTTATTGTAAGGGTGATGTGAGAGGGGTTACAGTTATATAAGTAAGGTAATTAGTACATTTCTTGTTGAACATTATTACCCCCTCCTTTTTCTCTCACTTTCCCTCCCCCATCAAAGTATTTCTATAGGTACATTTAAAACATTAATTAATTTTGTGTGTGTGCCAAAACTAGGGCTTGGACTCAGGGCTTGGAATGTCCTTTTACTTTTTCCACTCAAGGCTGGCCTTCTTCCGCTTGAGCCATAGCTCTCTGTCTGGCTTTTTGGTGGTAAATTGGAGATGACTCATGGACTTTCCTGCCCAGACTGACTTCAAACTGCCACCCTCAGATCTCAGCCTCTGGAATAGCTAAGATTACAGGTGTGAGCCACCAGTGTCTGGCTATAGGTAAACTTTTAATAGGCTCATCTTTCAGAATATGGTGCAAAAACTAAGACAAAGAACAAATATATTTAAACGTAATCTCCATTTATTTCAAGTAAACACACAGCTCTGCATAGTAAAACTGTTTGTAAAATAAATGAACAAAAATCTATACTGTCATTTCTCTGGAGTTATGTCTTTTGGTGTTTTTTTTGTAACATTGAGGCATTTTAGTTGAATTATACAGAAAATCACTTTGAATTCAAATATAAAATAAGGCTATCCATCATGTTAACAATTTAATTACCTGAGTATATATTTTTCAGCAAAAAACCCCTCTCTATTATTTGTTGTGTATCTTATTACTGAGCAGTGGTTGCCTTGGGACAGTGTGGCTGTCAGTAGGCAGGGCTTGCGGTAAGAAATGGGGAGATAGGGAGCAGATAATAAGCCTTGCAGCCCTCCTCCTTCTAAACCTTTCCATCCATGTTTGCTGGAGGCCTTACCTGCGAGCATCCATGTAATCTTTGCTACCACAGTGGAATGGTGACTTGTAAAGGCCATGAAGCATGACAAAGAGAGTGAAAGGGTAGAATGAACTAGAAATGTGATATTTTCATCTTCACTGGGCCCAGGAAATAGGACTTTGTCTGGCGAGCTGGGTTCAGTAGTCACTGCTACACCGAGTACCTGGGAAAATGTTGTTGAGGGCACATGCAACAGGCGAAGTACAAACGCCTCCAGCCTCTGCCTTCTGTGCTGACACCTTCTTCCCATCCACCACAGCACTGGAGACTGGGATTAGAGTGCTTAGGCAAATAGGGAGAGGTACTCCTGGGTCCTGCTCAGGACTGACACCATAGCCCTGCCCTAGGGGACTCAGTGGGTGACAGACAAATGTTGGGGCAGGAGCAGATCTCTCTCTCTCTCTCTCTCTCTCTCTCTCTCTCTCTCTCTCTCTCTGTCCTCTTTCTTGTGTGCTCACTGGGATTTGAACTCAGGGCCTAGGCGCTGTCCCTTTGCTTTTGTGCTTAAGGCTAAGATCTACCACTTGAGCCACAGCTCTACTTCTGGCTTTTTGGTGGTTAATTGGAGATAAGGATCTCATGAACTTTCCTACCTGGGCTGGCTGCAAACTGTGATCCTCAGATCTTAGCCTTTATAGTATCTAGGATTCTAGGTGTGAACCACCACTGTCTACCTTTGCTTTTTTTTTGCCATTCCTGGGGCTTGAACTCAGGGCCTGGACACTGTCCCTGAGCTACTTATGCTCAAGGCTAGCATTCTACCACTTGAGCCACAGCACTACTTCTGGCTTTTTTTTTCTTCTTCTGTTTATGTGGTACTGAGGACTTGAAACCAGGGCTTTATGCATACTAGGCAAGTACTTTACCACTAAGCCACATCTCAGCCCCTAGCTTTGCTTTTTAATTGTTTGCCCCAACTATTTCAAATGCCAAGAACAATCATAACTAGTAAACTGAGAGGTTAACAACCATTCTGTGACTTTGGAAGTGATGCGTATGAAGTGATATGAAATTCTTTATGCTTTTATGGTTTTGCACACTGAGGTGGGTGGTGGGTTTTTTTTTTTTTGTTTCTTGGCTATGTAATATTATAAGAATGAAGGTGTTTTATCCTTAGTAAGATTCCAAGTGGAGCCTAATAGTTGCATTTCAGAGTGGAGCCTTGGCAAATGCCAGAGACAGCAAGGCTTGATTGAGTCTTAGGTGTGAGTTTTGTAAAAAGCTTCTGTCATAAGAACCTTGTCCAGGCAGCTCCACTGGGTCTCTCTGTCTCTAACTCTGCCTCTCTGTTTCTCTTTCTCTGTTTCTCTTTCTCTGTCTCTCATTTTCTCTCTTGCTCTCCCCCTGTCCCCAGCCCCGGGCACACAGTTAAGCACTTTGCCTCTTCTGTTTTTTGAAGAATAACTACTGATCTCTTTATTTAAACAAATACATGGAAGTTTCTCCTCGTAGCCCATCTTCCCAGAGATGGCTCAGGAATTGCTGACAGTGGTGAAGACAGAGCTGGTTTTCATAGGAGTTCCTTGATAACTTTACAAACACATCTGATTTTCATAGTGAACTCATGTTTTCATAAATGGAAACAAATAAAACAGTAGGCAGGGGCTTTCTCCAGTGTCTGCCAAATACAGTAAACACACAAAAGTACATTCACAGCGAAAGTGGCTTGAAAACAGCTGTTTTAAAGGATTCTTGGTGAATGTAGTTAACAGCATCATCATTATAAGGCCTGAAGCAAACATGTTACTGATTACACCCCATTAAGAAATTGGAATGTGTTCCCCCAAGGAAATGGCACACAACACATGCTGCTTAAAAATAACAACTGACTCTAAGACACTCAGCTAAGACTTTGTTATACACTGTGTAGCCTATCTACAAAGAAAATGAGAGTGTACCTTATCTCAACTCATCAGAAATTTTATTTTGTGCTGGTACTGCGGCTTGAGCTTCGAGCTTGGGGGCGGGCCCTTAGGTTTTTTTGTTTGTTTGTTTGTTTTGTTTTGTTCAAGCCTGTCACTTGTGCTAAGGCTTCCCTCTGGCTTTTTGGTAGGTCAATTGGAGATAACCATCTCACAAGCCTTTTTAGCCAGAGCTGGCCTCAAACTATGACTCTCAGATCTCAGCCTTCTGAATAACTAGGAGGTACAGGCATGAGCCACTGGGGCCAGATCTGAATCTTTTTTTTCTTTTAAAGCAATGTAGTTTTGAATGGAGCTTTCAAAAGCTGGCTTTGAAGGAGACAAAGGCTCTGAAGGAAGTTCAGGACTTGTATTTGTCAGAACCTGCAAATCCAGCTCTCAGGTCTCTGAATGTGAAGATCCAGTGTAGTTCTAGATCAGATCTGTAGAGAATGTGACTGGTCCAGGAGCTGAGAATGTTCTTCAGAGATTAATGATGGGGTCTGGGGGATACAGAAAGTTTCATAAGGACCAGGGGACTACTGCCCAGAGAAATAATATTCAAGTGTTGAAAAGACACTGTAGGAACGTCCCCGACGCAGGGTTTGCCGGGTGCCTCCAGCTTCGCCGTGACTGTTCAGTGGGAGTCTGCACCCCGCCCTCTACGCGTGGCACTTTCTAAACACTGTGCAGGACAGTCCACGGACCTCAGGACAGCCCAAGGATGATAGGAGGGGAGGAATGCAAAATTTAAATTTTAGTTAGAAAGAGGAAAAGAGATTTTTTTTGGTCTTTTCCACACCTCTGAAAGAAGGGTCAGGTTTCTCCTGGTGTTGAAAGAGTCACTGCTGGGGCCCAACCTCCTCTCACACCGTGGGGACCAAACTGTGGGTCAGGCTGAGAAGGGCACCTCCCTCCCCACCCCCCCAACTGCTTCCTGAAAGGCAGGGTCACTGCCTGAGATGGTGAATGAGACCCCAGTGTCTCTGGAATCATCGGTATTCTGGCCACACGCGAAACTCAGTGATTACAGCAACATGGATAGAAGAAGTGAGAGGCTTATGCTAGGCAATAGGCTTGTGCCTGTAATCCTACTACTCAGGAGGCTGGGACCTGGAGGAGCACAGTTTGAAGTCAGCCTGGGCAGAAAAAGTCCAAGAGGCTTCATTTCCAATTAACCATCAAAATGCTGGACTGGGCATGTAGTTCAAGTGGTAGAGTGCCAGCTGTGAGCCAGCAAGTCACATGAGAGGAAGAGAGGAAGAAAGGAAAGAAGGAAGGAAGGAGATGGTCAGATACAAAGAATTTTCTAGTTATTATTTCACTTGGGTTTGGCCTGCAAGTCCTAGCAATGAAACTTTTTATAAGCTCTATATTCTGTGAATCTCTCTGCTCTTATTTCTAGAAAGACATTGGTACATTCTGTTATATACAACTTTTGTGGGCAGCACACACCAAGCACAAATATGGACCTGTATTTGTTTGCACATTCATAGATTATATGGATGTGTACATGTTCCCAACTTTGGGAAAATAGATGTCAGCATTAAAAAAAATCACAGGCATTCCTAGGGAATTTAGGTCCTATTTGAGATTTCAGATTGTGAGACCAGCTACATTATTTGTTGAAGGAGAGAGAAAGGAGGATTCCTGGGAGGGTGGAGGGGAAGACCTTCTTCAGATTAAGCTGAGGCTAAAAATAGACTATTCCGCACATATCTGTCCAGAATGAGCAAAAATCCTAATCTGAACACTCAGGATCTCTTAGACCAAGAAGTGGGCTGCCCGGACTCTGGCCTTGAGGTTCCCTGAGGCTGATTTCTTGCCAACGTCTAGGAGCATCGAAGAACCAGGACACAGTCTCTCATGGGACAGCCTGACTGCACAGCTCTGATTGTGAAAGGCTCCGCTTGGGTGGGGTCTCCGTGGGGCCTGCACTCAGCAGAGACACTGGGTGTGGAGCCTGGCACTGGAGATTGGACTGTGCACCTGAAGGAACTGCGTCTAATGGGGACACACTCCACAAAGCACCCTTTGTCCAAGCTGACAGTGAGAGTAGAGGAACCTAGTAGAAATGTGATTAGTTTATGACAGCCAAACTTTGCTGTAACAGATAAATCTATTATTGATAATGCTGCCACCAGAATTCTGGGGAAATATTTGTTGATAACATGATACAAATATTAGTATTACCAGCTATCCCGTAGAAATTATTTGCCAGGAAGAAAATACAGTTGATTTTGAACAAAGGGGTCAGCTATAAGTCCTGGTAGCTGAGTAATTCTGTGATTCCATTTCCTTTATAATGAATTCTGGGCGAGGCAAACCATTTAAAAAAGAACCGAAAACGATAGTATTGTTGGTTTGTTGTACAGAGAGAGACAGAGAAAGAAAGAATTCTGATTCTCTGGTTCTGTCTCCATCAAAGTAGTCATATACTCAGGGCAGCATTGTCCCAATTCAAAAACTTCTTTCATAGAAGAAAATTCTCATAGAGGGAATTTCTGAGTGAGCGTTCACATAACAATGAGTGGTAGAGGTTGTTCATTAGGAGGCAGAAAAGTATTAAGATCTGTTTCTACTACTTTGCTGTAGCTTTCTTTCCTTTTGCTTGTACCGAGGCTTGAAATCAAGGGTCCTTGTGTGCCCTTGCCTTGTTTTAGCTCACAGATAATGTGAACAAAGCCGTATCTTAAGTCATGTCTTTAGCCTTACCTTTTGCTAGTGAGTTGTAGACTTTTCTTCCCAATCTAGCTTCAAACTTTGATCCTCTGGATCTCAGACTTCGGGGATTACAGGTATGAGACACTAGTTCTTAGCTGTTGTTATATCTTAATTGAGGTTTACCATTATGTTTTAGTTGTACATGTTTTAGCATGATAGCATAGTGAATATCTTATAAAAAGGCATGTAAATTGGAATTCATAATCAGCAGAGCTTATTAATAAGGTATATGATGAGAAACATTTGAAGATTATGACATTACATGACATTCTTCATGAAGGCAGAGCACCTGGCCATCTTGTATGGCCCTTTTGTGTGAGTGTCAGTGCCTGGCACACTTGGGCACTTAATATATATTCAGCTGATAGCAAATGTTTGCTGTCTCTTTCCTTCAGAACTGTTAAATACAGATGGTCTGTTTTAATAAATTCACAAAGTCACCTGTCAGACAGAATAATTTTTAGATGGCTTTCATATGGAAGGATTGCATTTTCTCCAGACTTGAGTCTAGTTGTAGACCAATACTTGAGAGGTTGGGAAACAGGTTTTCTGCAGAGATTGATGGTTTGGAGTTTCCCAAATCATGCCTTATGAGCTACTACTGGGTATACTGCTTACTTGCTTTGACTTGAGAATATGGTAATTGTAGAGTGATAAGTCAAAGCATTCTATAGAAGCCCATCTGGTTGGCCTCATTCATTTCCTTTCTGGGGCCGGATGATATAGAAACAGATCTATTTTACATGATCCTTCCCCAGGAACCTACTTAAACACTGGACTTTGGGGTTGCTTTTAAGGATAATGGGTATTTGGCCAGAAAAAACTGCATAGTTAGGATAAGCTTCTTAGGCTTGTTCAAGGTGCATTGTCTGCCTTTGTTTCAGTAGAAAGGAAGGGTGTAGCTTTAGTGTACTGATGAGAGGCATGGAAGCAGAGTGATAGTGTCCAAAGGAAATAACTGGCAAAATATTTTCTTTGCAAATTTGTGTCTTCTACCATTTCCACACTTAGGATCAAAGAATTCTTTTATACACAAAGTATATGACTTCGTCATGAGACAAGATGATCGGTTATATAATAAAATGTGAACTTAGAGTTCTCCGGCATTGTGTGTAAGTGCTCACAAAACAATGTCACACTGACTGTCATGAGTAATCCTTTCAGCCAATCAGTATATATTGTCTAGTACATGAGAATAAAAGGGAAATTCTATGAAGGGAGAGAGCCAAGGCTTCACTGTTCCTAATCACAGGCGCTTCGTGTGCTTTTGTGAAGAGGCTGCTCAGAATGTATGGGAATGTCTTAATTGAGGACCTTGTTAAAATGCAGGTTGAGATGGCAGTTCTGGGGTGGGAGCTGGGATTCTGCATTCCTAGCAGATTCCCAGGTGATGCTGGTGCTTTCCTCCCCAGATGGCAGCAAGGTGGTGCCTCACAGTTGGTTCCTGTTGTGTTATCACTGAGGACAACCTTGCCCAAAAGCTTGATGCAGAAATTTGCCTGAGATCCTCACAGTGAAGGCTTGTCCCTGCTCCCTGTTGAAAAGACAAACCATAGCACCAGTCAGTCAGTCAGTCAGTCAGTCAGTCAGTCAGTCCATCAGTAATTCATTTTCCCTCCTAGATGTTCCTTGAATCCATTCCCTTCTCTTGATCGCTTCTGTTGTTCTCTTGAAGGACATTTGTGTCTTTCTTTTGGACCATCACAGCTGCCCCAGTTTGGTGAACAGCATCTCCCATTTGCCATCCATCTCTCCCTCTGCCCTCTGTCTTCTTATGCTATTCCCATGTGTAGGGTCACACAGAATGAACCTGCCAGTGCAGCATGTTAGTCCTTCCTAATCTGACCTGTGTTCTTCATGCACATCTGCTTCAGCCTACACCATGGGCACAGACCCTCCCTATCCCTAGACCCTGTGCTTCATGCAGCTCACCTGTCTCAAATATCGCACACTTGCTTTTCTGCATCCATGGAATTTTAATTCTATGACCGTTCTACTTATTTATTAGATCTAAGATGGATTTTACAATCCAATGAGAGTAATCTACATATGTTATCGATTATAAGATAGTGATGGGGTCTTAAATTATGTGTGTGTGTGTGTGTGTGTGTGTGTGTGTGTGGTTAGCAGATACCTGGCACATTTTCTTACACAATAAGCATACAATAAATAAATAATAGGGATGTCCTAGTTGTTCTTTCATAACTACAGTTATTGAATTAGCATATGAGACTGGTGAATTGTGATGAAAATTAACAAGCCCAGATATCACACACACATACACACACACTCACACACACATGCACACACACATACCACACACGTATGCACACATGCACACACAGGTGCAGATCAATACTTATTTTATAGCTAAAGAAGTGCATTGAAATCACAGATATACCAGAACCATTTATTGAGCAGAATTTGATCAATGGCGCAGATTTAGAGTAAAAGCAAATGCTGGCTCTGAGTCTAGGTTCTACATTATCCCATGAGGCAGGTCCCTTTCTGCCAACTCTATTGCATTCTGAAGAGTTATAGTTTGGGTGACTTACAGCTGATAGTGATAGCTGTCCCATTTGTCTTTCTCCACTCTACCTGTATTCTGTAGTTTCTACTTGTGGTTCACTTTTGAGATCTTGGTGTGAGGATGGTGCTTTGAAAAAGCTTTAACTCCTTATTACAACCATGAAATACTAGTTTTGTTTTTGTGACCAAAATCTTAGAGCCTTTGCCTTTAAGAAGCAATAGAAATATAAACAATTAAAGAAGTGATGGCCCTGCTAAAATATTAGCATGCATTGTGTTTTATATCAAAAAAGAAATCAAAGATTAATCAACATACAATCTTATCATTAACTAAAATGTAGGATGGATATTCAGCATGATTTTCAAAACACTTTCAAATAAGTGGATATTAACCTAAATAATTAGCAATTACGTTGATTCATTTTCTTTTCTTTTCTTTGTTTTTTGGTCATGAGGCTTGAACTCTGGACCTGGACACTGTCCTTTAGCTCTTCAGCTCAAGGCTAGCACTCTACCACTTGAGCCACAGCACTACTTCCAATTTTCTGGTGGTTTATTAGAGATAAGAGTTTCACAGACTTTCTTTCCTGGGCTTTGAACCACGATCCTCAGAACTTAGCCTCTTGAGTAGCTAGGATTATAGGCATGAGCCACTAGTGCCCAACTTTGATTCATTTTGAAATGAAACAATGCTACATTCAATATACATTTTCATACCCACAAACAATAACCCATGTGCATTTATAAATACGTAAAGGATTTTTAATGTTCAGGAGTATAATTCTCTAGTTTTTTTTTTAAACCGGAACGCAGAAAGTTCCCTTTCTTCTTTTACTCTCTTCTGTTACCCTAATTTTCCTTTCTATGCCCTTACTTTTCCACTTTCTCCCTCTTTTCTCCCCTTCAATTGTAACTCATATTTTCCCACTTGTCCTCTGTTTATTGAACAATTTACTCTAATTATCTTGTCTTTAGTTAGGAGATAGGATGTTATGATATAACAAGAATTCATTTGACATCAGTAAATCTGATGTTGCAGCTTTATATCAAGGCGATGACCAACAAGGTAGCAACTTCTAACTACAAGGCAAGCAAACCAAAACAGGTCTCAGGCCAATTCTGAATTGCCGTCCTGGTGTGTATGGTGGCAGCTGAAATGTAAGGTAGCCGAGTTCCTGCCCAATTTGTAGGGAATGCTTAGAAATGAAAAGTAGAGATGCTAGGGCCACATTAGGTGAGTCAGTTCCTTCTGGATGTACCTGAAAATTCTATCAAATGGGGAAGGCAAAGGCTGTTTGTTCTTATTTTTTTAATTCACAACTGACTTGTCCAGGTACATGGGCCCTGCTTAGGACAGGGTCCCCATAGGCTGTCTGCTCAGTGAAGCTGAGTTCACAGTTGGAATGCTGGTCTTTTCAAAGTACTGTTTTGGTTTTTTTTTAAGTGTCTCAACAACTCTGTAAAAGAATTGGACAGTTCCCAATATTTGGTTTGTCTCTTCAAGGGCAAATAAATGCTAAAGCAGTGGCTAAGGCAGGGGACTAAGCAGAGGAGAGAGAGTTCGTCATGCACCAGGAAGCTTCATGGCTCCCACTAGACTGGACTGGCTGAGACTGCACTCAAACAGTTCCCTTTACCCACTCAACCCCATTTTTCTCATTCTCTTGTCTCTCATTCTAGTGCATTGCTTATCCCAACACAGTATTCAACAATTAAATTAATAATCTGGGTGTTATGGATGAATGTGATAAAAATTTCCCAGCTAACCTTTGGAAACCAGGCCTTAAGACTAGTGGTTCTGAAATGACCCCAACCCCTTATCTTTCGTGTTGACTTTTTAAATTTGTTGTGTACCTAAAATAAATTTGGAAGCCATTGAATTTGTACTGAATTGATTCAGTTTTATATTCAGGTACTAAGATTAATGTGAACCTAGTTAAAGGATTTAGGGTTTGATCCTAACTTGTAGAACTGGACTTTTCCAATAAGAAGCCTGAGGAAATCATTAGCGAGTTGGGAAAAAATTAAGGACTACCATAGATGTGTACAAAATTCTGATGATAACCCATGAACTATCAGAGGACTTAATTCTAATGTGACTTTTAAAGGAATAAAGACAATTCTCAATTAGATCTCATTATATTGTTTGTGCTTTCCTTCATGCAGGGAGCATTTCCTCCGAGTTGCCTGGCTCAAGGCCCTGTATTTAAGCATAGTATTTGTGGTGCTTCTCCACCAAGAGAAATTGACTTGGTCTGCTTCTGAAATCATTTGAACAAGGAGAATAATAGTTTCTTCAGGGTTAGGAATGATTAATGGAGTGGATTTGAGTTTTGCTGGAGCAGATGGTACAGGGGCATCGCTTTGGGGAGAGGCCCTTGTTGGGAGTCAAAAAGGCTGTTTTGTGGTGTGAATTTTCTTGCTACAGTCTTATTTAGTAGTTAGAGCAGAGTTCACATCTGGGACCCCTTGGAGAATTCCATTGTGAGAACGGTGAACAGAGGAAACAGAAGTAATATATATTGAAAGGCTTAATCTGATCTCTTGCCTCTCTTCAAAGAAAGCTTCATTTGTAAAGGACATGCATGCCTGTGAAGAAAAGACCCCCATTAGGTAATGAAGAATAATAAAAGACTTTCTGTCCATAGCCTCCGGAACAGGGAGGTTAAGGGACTTGCTCTGTGCCCAACTGGGAAACTTCATTGGAGCTAGACTCAAATTAATCTCTTTGGATCCTTTTTACAGAGTTTTCTCCTCAGGAAAACACAATTCCTGTTTCTTAGCTTTAGCATCCATTAAGATTATAGGTCATGAAGTTTCTACCTAGAGATGAAAGAGTAGAGCCTGATAAAGGAGAACTCACTCATTCACAGTTGTTGGTCACTATGTAGGTTTTATCTTTTTTAAGTAAAGAGGTGCTTCCTCAACCTTCTTCTGTTACCCTGCTGTCCTGATTTCAGAGTCTGCTCATTATTGAAAGGAGGGCTGCCTGTAGTTTCAGCTACTCAGGAGGCTGAGATCTGAGGATCACAGTTCAAAGTCAGCATGAGTAGGAAAATCCTTGAGACTCTTTATCTCTAGGTAACTAGCAAAAACTCAGATGTGGAGGGGCGGCTCAAGTGGTAGACATTAGCTACAGGAGCACAAAAGCTCAGGGACAGAGTCCAGACCTTGAGTTCAAGCTCCAGGACAGGCCCCAATTAAAAAAGCAACAACAACAACAACAACAAAAAAAGATGGGAGCCAAAGGCATCCCGGAACTCCTGGAAAATATATGGTGCTGGTGTGTGTGTGTGTGTGTGTGTGTGTGTGTGTGTGTGTGTGTGTGTGTGTGTGTGCGCGTGCGTGTGTGCGTGCACGTGCACACACACGCGCGCATGTGTGCAACATAAATCAGCATTTATGTGTGTATCTTTCTGTAGTTTGTGCCTGCCACTATCTGTCCTTATGATGACAGCAAATACTTCACATAGTGCCCAGTCTAAGCTTGTTAAAAAGTCACACTATTTAGGGTACACTTGAAACATTCTTTACATGTTATTCAATTGATTAGCCCCTCACAGGAGATTTAAGGTGCTTCCACTTCATTGTTCAGTTGCGGTAAACAGTGCCGCACCACAGGTCTCGTGGACATCCCCTGATAAGACTGCCTGCCTCCAATGAGGGGAGGAAGCATACACTGAGTTGTGGTTAGAGGAACTTTTGCCTGATTGCAATTGCAATGTTACATAGCAGTGTTTGAAACAAAATGTGTTGATTCATGTGCATCTTGTGTGTGAAAATTTATTTTGAAAAATAAATACAGCATTAGGAGATTTTAGGCACACATTTTACCAGTCGGAACTTTTTTCTCATTGCTTAACTTTTTCATTTTCCTTTCTTTCTTTCTTTCTTTCTTTTTTTTTTTTTTTTTTTTTTGTGATGGTCCTGGAGCTTGAACTCAGGGCCAGGACGCTGTGCCTGAACTTACTTTGCTCAAGGGTAGTGCTCTGTCACTTGAGCCACACCTCCACTTCTGGGTTTTTTGGTGATTAATTGGAGAGAAGAGTCACAGACTTTCCTTCTTGGGCTGGCTTCAAACCATGATTCTCAAATCTCAGCCTCCTGAAGTGCTAGGATTGCAGATGTGAGCCACCAATGTTCAGCTCCCCTTCACTTTGAAAGTACCATAAAACCCTAGTTATGTGTCTGTAACTGACAAAGATAACATTTTATGTTACAATATTTTCTGAAGTGCTACATAACTCTTCTGAGTCATTGAATATATGTAGTGCCAACTTACACCCCTGGATTTAAGTTCTTGGTGAAGGCCCCACCAGATACACAGAAACAAATACTCCAGTGAATGTGTCCAAGTTTTGACAAAGATGTCATCTGCATTCAAAGAAAGAAAATTTGTTTCTTCAATAAGGGGCCAATATTATAGTTAACGTTATGTGGGAATTTTATAATTACTTGTGTAAACACTAGCTACCTTGATCCACTATAACCTTCCTAATTAGAATCAGGTATACTTCTGAGTGCCAGTGTGGGCTCTGGCAGTGCCAATCCATTTAACCTGTAGGTCACACTGTAGAATTTCTTCAACCTTCTTTCTGAACAGGGGTTCTAATAACACCATGTGACCACCCAGAATGAGTGAGCTGGCAGACACACACATTATCAAACAGGTGTAGTCAGAGAGATAAAAAGGAGGAAGGATATTTTAAGTTGGCATCAGTGTATCATTGGAAAACTCAAGTATCTAACAGGATAAAAATGTTCCAGTACAGAAGATGACCTTAGCACACTATCAAGCCTTCCTGCTTCCCCGATATCACAGACCGCAATCACCTAAGACAGGGGACCTTCTGAAAGCAAACACCTGGCTGCGTGTTTCAATCCTGAGGACATTCTATTGATAAATTTTATCTAGCCCTATGAAGATAGACAACATCTAGTTGCTGTTTGTGTGAGTGTGTGTGTGTGTGTATGTGTGTGTGTGTGTGTGTGTGTGTGTGTGTGAGGATATGCCTTTCTGTAACAACCTGGTGTGAGGTCAGGTGATAGTTTTTGACTTTTTGGATATTTTAGAATTCTTTACCTTAACATTACTGATCTGGGCTCTCTACTATTTTAGAAGGTCCTGGGATATAAGGATCTTTGTGTAAGGCCATTCTATGGTTATTTCACATGGGTGCGCGCGTGCGCGCGCGCGCGCGTGCGCGCACACACACACACACACACACACACACACACACACACACAACTCAAGGGGAAAGGAAAAACTTTAGTGCAGACTTTCATTTGAACTCTGCTCATTAGCCTAAGTGCCATCTTTCTTGTTTTATGTAAGATTTTTCCCACCAAAGAATTGAGCCATAACAAGAATAAAGATCCTTTATGGCTTACATATGCCACTCCCTATTGCGCACTTTTATGAGGCCAGGCCTTTTATTTTAGTTTATATTATACATCTATGTTCACTGGAAAGTCAATTATGAGCTCTGGAATCAGAGCCATCCATAGAACTTTTTGCAGTGATAAAATAGCCTTTCTTGAAAGGGGTGACAGTTCATCAAGATGTACTACATTTATAAACTGACATGTTGAATTCAATATCATACTTAAAGATAATTTTTTAATTTAAATTTTATTTTCTTGTAAAGATACTGACATAGAAGTTACGGTTACATCAGTAAGGTAATGAGTTCATTTAATTCTGTCTTTTGTACTGTCTGATGTGGTAGCCACTCATCCTATATAGCTATTGAGCACTGGTATGATTGAGAAACTGAATTTTGAACTGTGTTCATTTTCTATTTAAATAATCATAAGTGGCTAGTGACTACTCTATTTGATGTTTAAATTGCCTTCATGAATCAAATTTAAGTATTTCCCTCCATTTCTTTCTCTCTCTCTCTTTCTCTGTCTGAACTGGGTTGAACACATCTTTATGCTTTTCACTTAGCTTTTTTACTCAAGGCTAGCACTCTACTACCTGAGCCACAGTTCTACTTATGGTGTTTTGCTGGTTAATTGGAGATAAGAGTCTCACAGCCTTGTTTCCCGGGTAGCCTGGTTTACACACATGAGCCATCAGCACCTGGAGATCCTCACTCTTCTTTAAGGAGATTTGGCAAGTTTTGATGTAATTCTTCTGTGTCTATTGCGTTTGAAGTATGAGCTAGCTCAGGGGCCTCCACATGGCTACGAGAGTATGCAGTGGCAAAGCCATTTTCCTCCAGGGCTTCCGAGAACTAAATTGCGAATAGCTGGGAATGTCCTGCTGCTTTGTGGGGCCTTGAATGTGGTTAGGATGCGCAATGATTGTCCAGAAGTGGGTAGAATGTTGACGCAGTAAACATGTAGATTACACTCTGTCTACAGCCCAATCTTCACACATGCCGCTCAGATAATTTTTCTACAGAGGTGCCGCAGGGTTCCCAAGCCCTTCTCCTAGGCTCCTTCTCTTTACTTTGAGGCCAACCAGGATGCACAGAAAACATAACTGATACCGCCTAGATAATTATTGACTAGTTGTAGCATGGATCGTGAAGGCTATGTTCCCTTCTTCCTGGTCATGTCCAACTGATGTAGTTTGCTGATTTCTATGTAGCAGCACGATGGATTTCGTTCTTTGCCATGAGAACTGCAGCGACTGAGATAAAGGTAATTTGGTTGATTGTTCCACCACCTATAGGACTTTCACATTCTGAAACATTCTCTGTTAAAATCAATCTGTGATTTGGAGTATCAAGGTTTGGGCAGCATGCAAAGGTCATAGTCTGCTTTGTATTCCTTTGATTTTGACAGACATATGTGGCATTGGGAAGGTATCTTATTTGAGACAAAGGGATCCTTTTTGAAAAAAAATAAAAGATTTTTTTATAACTGTCTAAGTACTATCATAAAACAGTATGTGAGCAACTGAACTACAACCTCCTGATTCTATGCATGGGAACTTGGTTTTTCTCTTCACTAGCTAACAGTCTTTCTTGTATCTTGAGGAGGTAGACGTTTCAAGCAGAAATTCACAGGGATTGTGTGTTTCTTCACCAGATGTGGCAAAGTTGGATTGTACCTTTCTCCCAACCTATGACCCTTTTCTATTTGAAAAGTGTGAAGGAGGAAGTGTGGGAAATTTCACTGGCAAAGGGGAGATGCTCATAAGTTGGGGTTGAACTTGATATGCAGCCCTTGTCTTTGTGAAAGCCATTGGGATCAGGCAGTCATTTTTTTAATCTTTTATTTTTATGTTTTGTGGTGCTTGAACTCAGAGACTGGATGTTGTCCCTTAGCTTTTTCCTTCAAGGCTGGTGATCTACCATTTCAGCCACAGCTCCACTTTTAGCTTTTTTGGTAGTTAATTGGAGGTAAGAGTCTCTCTGATTTGTCTTTCTGGGATGGCTTTGAACCATGATCCTCAGATCTCAGCTTCCTGAGTAGCTAGGATTACAGGTGTGAGCCCGATACCCAGGTTATTTCCCTCTTTCTTATCTCTCTTACTCTATTTTTTGTCCTATACTACACATCCAAATATAACTTAAAATTTATGCCAGGATCTTACTGGAATATATTTTGGAGATTATTTTTATATAAAATGTTTTTGACTCTATTTACTTTTATGTTTCTTTAATAATATATCTTCTTTTTTGATAGCCAAGTTCCTGCTGCCTTTATTTTCTCATTTCAACAAAGTCTGAGGAAAGAAAGTGATCCTGTCATAAGTAGTTGCATGGTGCATTGGAAGGCTATGTTAGGTGGTTGCTAAGCATTTCTTTAGCTCCAGGACTCTGAGAGCCTGTTCCTTGCAGAGCGCATGTCTGTCTCCCATCTCTCCTCTCAATACTCCCATGAATCATGTCAGACCCTCAGAAGTCCCTAGATCCTACTTGGGAAACTAATACACTTTCCCCAGCCTCCAGAGGGCTCCTTTTGTGTTTAGCAACGTGAGTTCATACTGCCAAAGGGTTAATCTTCCAAGACTAAGTGCAGATTGGGTAAAATAAGAGAAGATCAATGGTTGCACCCTGCCATGAGTGGGGTGTTCAATCATGCAAGTTTCCAGCCAGATTTTTAGAAATCTGCATCACAGCAGTCACCTGGGTGTCACACCCCGAGGAGCTCCAAGTTAATGTGTGGTGAACAGAAATATCAAGGTTATGCCTATAGGGTGGTTTTCATTGCTATGAGCTTAAGCACAGGAAAAATGGTCGTGGTGGTGTTAATTTTTTTATGGGCAGTTGCATGATAGCTGGTGTTGGAATGTTAGCAGCACTGTAGCAGAACTAAAAAGGTTACCCTGAGACATTTAAAAAGAGTAATAAATATCTGGTTTTAAAACCCAGACAATAAAAAATTATACACTTGCAAAGTTGTTTTTGGTGGTTGTTGTTTTAACATTGGAATGCTTAAAGGTGCTTTCCCCCCCTTTCCTGGCTTTCTCAGCAATTACTATTGGCGGCTCGGTAGTTTAGTGATTATCAGTTATTTTATGCTTTAACAGAAAGAGGCCTGAGGATGAGACTGTGACCCTTTTGAAGAGCGATTTGGCTACAGGGTATGAAGAGGAGGGCTCTGCTCAGGGATCAGGGGTACACATCCTGCATGGGTCCTGCCAGGGGTGCGTTGCGTGCACACAGAGGGACAGCTGTCCAGGGTGGCAGGCATTATTCCTAGCACAGACCCCGTGAATCCGATGCCTGCTCAGGAAACCAACTGCAAGCCATTGTTTCTCATGGGTAGTCTACAAGCAGATTAACCCATTTTAGAGAAATTAGACTGGTTTCTGCAAGAAGTAGACACTTTCCACGGCTGAGGAAAAAATTCAGCCTCCCCATCACCTTCAAAACATAAAAGTAGTATTACAAAAAAACTTGAAACATTTCCTATTTTGTTTTGCCTGGTTCTGCCTAATAATTTTATTAGCTTCAACATTTTCTTGCTTACTATTTTATCATAATATGGGTCTATTTGATTTTCATGGTTTTTACAAGGATTTTTATAATTATTAGTGGTAATCCTTTCACAGATAATAATTACTGATTTTGACCGTGTTTGTTTTTTTGCAAGATTTAAAATCTTTATATAGCAATGCCACATAAAATAAACTGGTTTATATAGTTTTTAACTGTTGCTGAGCAGGATTTAAGAATATCCCAGCAGTACTACTACAAAGACAATGGCTATAAACACATTATTATGCTTATATGTATTATAACTTTTTCCTTTTGCTTTCCAGAAGATTTCTAACAATTTTCAACACCTCTGACTTATAAGTATACTTATCTACTAAGACTTTAATATCTAACAAATATATTTTAATATTCAAAATTTAAAACTTGGGGCTGGGAAGTTGGCTCAGTGGTAGAGTGCTTGCCTCACATGCATGAGGGCCTGGGTTCGATTCCTGAGCACCACATAAGCAGAAAAAGCTGGAACTGGAGCTGTGGCTCAAGTGATAGGGTGTTAGCCTTGAGCTGAAGAGCTAAGGGACAGTGCCCAGGCCCAGAGTTCAAGCCCCATGACCGACAAAAAAAATTTTTTTTAACTATAAATGGATATTCAAATAGCAAAGCTATCTGTATGTAAATATCCAAGTATAACCTGAAATCTTGAAATTTCTGTGATACACTTCAGTAATCCATGAAAGCAAACAATGTGTTCACGCAGCTGGCTTCCACTTATTTGAGTGTCTCTTCCTGTCCTTGAGTATAGTTTCTATAATTCCCACAAAGCTAGCTAGCTAGATGCCAGTCCATATTTTAAATAAATTGTCATTTCTTTTCCAAATTCTGATTCAGGCCGTGGTCTTCAGTATTGTCCCACTTTGAATAAGGTGGTCACTACTATATTATCTGTTTTTGTTCAGTGTGTTTGAAAACAGTGAAATAATTCTTTTTTGAATGACTGTAAAGAAATTGCACACAACACCTATGCTTTGGGTCAAATGAAAGTGAGACTGTGGGTATGGAGGGGTATACTGTAAGTAGGATTTAGACAACATATTTCTGAATTCTTCTAATGTCAGTTTTTTTCTTAACAAACCTTCAAAGTTAGGTTTAATTCAAGAAGCCTAGATGTTCCCATAGTCAAAAAAGACCACCGATGAGCTAGAATAACTAGCTTTAGGTGCCAGAAAAATATTTAACAATTTGAGAACCTGCTCAGCATATACTTAGGTGTCAGAGACAATGGTCTCACTTTCATTGCAATAAGTGAGCTTAGATTACCTAATTCCTATTTCAGCAAGCATAACCAGAATATTGGTATAGAGGAGTATGACAAAATAGTAGGAAGCATGTTCTAACTTTGCCAAAGTCTGAATGGAATCCTACAACGAACCTATAAAAAAAAAAGTGATAGTTTTTAGTTCACTGTGACTGAGTTCAGTTCATTCTAGCAAGAGCATTTTTCCCCATGTGTTCAGAATTGGTCAGCAAGGAGATGTTTCATTGGTAACTTCTATTACCAGGAAATGGCCAGCACATTTTTTTTCCTTTGTAAAGCTATCTTCACAAATACAGAATAGAGAATCTTTTTCAAGGAGTTAGAAACTTGGACCAGTTGTTACAGCCCTCATGTAATCATTAACTTAACATGCTACTTTGGATAGAGCATTTGATGTAGTCCATGCTGCACTGTATTAATAATCTAGAAAAGAAGAACAATCGTATATTGTCCCCTGACCACTCAGAAATAGCATCAGAATATGAAGTAAGCACAGGAAAAGTGCCTTTAACTCTTGTATAATTCAGACCCTTGGTCTAACTATTCCAGTCCTTCTCTGCTGCTATTTACTGATAAAAATCAATTAGTAATTAGAAATAAACTATATCTATCTATTCCTCCATGCCTCTCTCCCCCTATGAAATTCTTAAACAAGCACCAAGCCTGTGGTAAATGGTGCATTTTAATAAATGCTTTGTAAAGGCCAATTATTCAGTCAATATTGAATTGGGTGAAAGGAAATATGGCTGCTTAGCTACAGGGAAGATGTCTACATGCTATTGGCATCTGTTTGGTAGGTAATGTTCTTAAATGGCCTGGCCTTCTTCCAAACTTTGATTATTCATAAATCTGTTGAGTGTGGTTAAGTTGCACTATTAACGTTTAATCTTTTATTGAAGCAAACTCAGGAGGCTGAAATCTATTTGCTTTAGCAAGCTTGTTCACTGATAAATGTATGATTGAAAAATTTTTCCTTTTGTGAATTCCTCAGCACAAGAAAAACACAGCTGGGCAGAGCACAGATCATATTTATCTTTTCATTAACGAAAGTACAAGAAGATAGCATCGTAGGAGGCTTATAAGGAGAGATTGCTAAAGAATAGTTCTCCTCCTGTTTGCCTACTCACTTGAGAAAAGCTTTCCAAACAAGCATTTGAGATATTTAGAAGAAAAGCTAGTTGAGTTGTCAAAAGAAGACCAGGTGAATGTATATAAAGTGGTCGGATTTCAGATAACATTTTCCCCGGAGTGTTTAGATTGGTTAAATATTAGAGGAAGAGAGATAATAACACTGTCGCCATAAACTTGGACCTATATCTTGTTACACAAGATTGGTATGAAAGGCCTATCAAAGATTTTTCCATCCCAGATGGTCTGGTTTCAACTTGGTAAAGGGCACTGTAGGTCAAGATTGTTTCGATGGTAACTGCCAGGCAGGAACATGGAATCTTTGTATAGACTTTATATAATATACACATATATGCGCATGTGCACACATGTCTCTTCTTGATTCTTTGAATCATCATAGCTAATTTGCTGTCATTATTGAATTTTAACCACACACATACATATATCTTTAAACTTTTCTACATTTTTCTTTCTTCTAGAGAATAGACTGAAAAATTCTGAGATTTGGGGGAACGTTTGTTTTCACTGGATCTCAAACCTGCCCACTAGTGAACATTACCTAAGATGAAATAAGTGACTTATAGCTTCTATGTATTAATAATAAATCCTAGAAATGGGAGAGTACAATGACATAACAAGAGTATTCTCTTCTACTTACCTCTTAAGATTCTGAAAATATGATTGCTTTTGCTGCTACTGTTCCTTCAGCCCCTAGCAAAACAGCTAGGGGCTGTTACCTTCCGTTACAAAGGTGCCCAATTATTGCAGATTGATTTCTGTACCCTTCTGGAATTGTTGCTCTTGGAGAAATTACACTATGTCAGAGACATATTCTTCTGATATCATCTCAACTGTACCTCAGAAGGATTCAGGAAGGAATGGAGGATATGGAGAATAGGAGGGAAGGATGTTTGCCAGCCAAATGCAGTCTTAGTTCAATCATCTGGAGTTCAGTCCTGACCCTGGGTGTCCAAAATAAGCTTATGTTCTACTATATGAGTCTAATAGACACAGCACAAATTAGATCTAATTTTCTCTCTACTGGTCATCCCCAAGTCCCTTTTCAGAATGGAGTGACTTTCCTGCCTCCATTTACCTATGCTAGTCACACTCATGAGTGCTGAGCTGGAATGTTTTCTTTTTTTTTTTTGTTTTGTTTTGTTTTGTCTTGTTGTTTCTTTTTTTAAAATTATTTCTTGTGTGTGTGTGTCTGTGTGTGTGTGTATGCTCTGATAGTACTAGGAATTGAGCCTGGAACTCTGTACATGCTAAGCAGATGCTTTACCACTGAGCTACCTCTGCAGCCTTTCCTTCTTTTTTCTCCTCCCTTTCTCCTCTCCTGTCCCCTCCCCTCTCCCCTCCCTTTTCCTGTCCATCTTTACATCATGGCGTGGACACCCTCTGGACCCTATCTCACCAGCCTGCCAATCTTATCAGCACACAGCCTCACAAAGGGGTCCTATATATTAGCCACAACATGACCTGTGTGGTCAAGGTCAGCCCCAGCAATTACCAGCAGATGGGAAGTGATTTACAGTGAATAGCTTGAGGATGCCATTATTTACTATCTATCATACAGAGCTCAGAATAAAGTCGAAAACAAATCTGCCTCCAAACTGGAGTTGATTTATCTATCCAAGACTATTGGCCACCTAACTTTCTCTAGGTTTATTTTTTCTCTCTTCTGTTTTGCTGCTGCTTAAGCGGAGCCAAATTGGTGAGAGACCCTTACTGTCCTAGCTCCCGACTACTAATATAACCATTCAAAGAGTTCACCCTGAGCACAGTCCCCAGCCGGCGTCCTGGCAGGAGTCCATGGGAATAATCTCTTACTTTTGGCAGCTGCCCGAGCAGTAGTTTCTGGAAAGTCCTGCTGTTGGTTGGCAGGATGAGGGTGGGACTTTATAGCATGTTCGATTTAATGCTCACTCTTCATGTAGAAAGCTTCAGATACTTGTGTGAAATTAATGAATTAAGCTAGAGTAGTACATGGTAATTTCGACACTTAAAAGAGATAGATCTCAAAATGAGATGAGTTGGTGTAAGAGAAATAGTCCCTGGTGACGTGTATGTCTCAGGTAACTCAGTTCACTTCTCCTGGCCTGTTTCCTTATCTGCTTAACAAGAGTGTTGGGTTAAAAGAACTCCAAGATTTCTTCCTGTCCAATATTCCCCATAGTCTCATAATGGACTCAGTAGTCACAGAGATGTAACCAGATTTGTGCCTGATACTTCACTGCTTTTCAAAATTAATTAGCTTATACTTCTGTTTCCACAAAGCTCTTGAGCTTGCAACAAAAACACAGATACAGTGAGGAGGCAGATAAAATAAATGCTGGGAAGTAAAAGAAGAAAGGAGAAAAACATGTATTTAGTCCTGAAGAAAGTACAGAACCTGAAGATGCACTTCACAGTGGCCAAGGCAAATGAATTAAATAGATACATACATGCATAAAATTACTCACATTAATTTATGGAAAAGACATAATATTTATTTCCCCCCATTAAATGTTGGGTTTGAAATTTCCCCAGGAATTTAGAAGTTAAACATAACACTTGGTATAATCCATTTACAATTTTAGACTCTTAATTCTAGAGCTCTAAATTCCAGAATTAGAAAGCTTAGTATCTTTGTCTACCCTAGGCGGCAGTGATCACATTCTGATCTAATTTATTAGTTGACATCATGGTTTATTTTCTTATGTCTGAATTTACTTTTGCTATCTCTTTGGAGCATTTTTTATATATGTAAAACGAATTTCTGTTTGTTAACTATTTATAAATATATTGTATAATTTGAATTGTCAAAAGGAAAGGCAAAAGCAGTTTCACTTAGTAAGGCTTTCACGGAGGGTTTAGGACTTATATTTTCTTTCGTCCATCCTTTCTTGCTAGAAACAGATGGAAAGACTTACTATGTAAGCCAGCAGTTTTTCTTTTCTTTTTAGTGATAATAACCATTTTTTGCTGATCTTTGGCAGCCAAACTTATGTTTACTTTGATGGCAAACTAAAAATTTTACCCAATATTCACTAGTGAAATTAATTTGGAATTAGTGTCAGCATTTCCCCACTTCCAATAGTCATTCATGAGTAAAAATAATATTTTGAAACCAAATGTGTATATATGTGTGTTTGTGTGTGTGTGTATGTATAAGAGAGAGAGAGAGAGAGAGAGAGGAAAGAGAGGAAGAAAGAGAGAAAGAGTTTTATGTTCTATGATATAAAGAGAAACTTGCAGGGCTGGGAAGTTGGTCAGTGGTAAGAGTGTTTGCCTTGCGTGCATGAGGCCCTGGGTTCAATTCCTCAGCCCCATATAAGCCGAAAAAGCTGGAAGTGGCCCAAGTGGTAGAGCATTAGCCTTGAGCTGAAGAGCTGAGGGACAGTGCCCAGGCCCAGAGTTCAAGACCAGGACTGGCAAAATGAAAATAAAAAAATGAGAGAGACTTGCATGCTGGCATTCTTGTTCTGTCAATATCAAATGACAAGACTTTATTACCAACTGTGTTGAGGAGAATATAGCAAGCCTGTAATGTAACTCTTCATATTGTTCCAGGGAAATTGGTAAGTTTTCTTATTTGGGATGAAGGAAGAGGTAGGGGGAAGCATGAGAGACAAACAAATGACTGCAGTCAGGAAGTAATTGATTCTCAGGTAAATCTCCAACAGAAATGACCAAAATCCTGGAACATCTTTAACATAACTTCTGGACTTCTATAGAAAATGTACATTAAATTTTTTTTTATTTTGTTATCTTTAAGTGGTTGTACAAAAGAAGTTGTCAGTTAACATAACAGTTTATGAGTACAATGAAAATGTACATCTTTACAGAAAATAAAACAATTTTTAGTCATTGTGTTAATCACAGTAATGATCTCTATATGTATTATGGATAAATCTTATGGCTCATCACAGGGGTTTTTGCTTAGTATCTAGTGCTGATCTTTGGGGAGATGTCCAGAAATAGGCATAAGGATCATCCAAGTTTTCTTGTGACTCTAACATGACAATGTAAAGCTTCTAAGTTACCCTGAGAGAGGAAGAGAAGTTAATGGAGCAGAATCACTAGTTCTAAAGAGTCTAAGCTGAATGGATCATCAACTTTGCTTATGTATTATTGTTCAAATTCAGACATGAGACTACAACTGAGAGTAAGCAGAGTTGGGAAAATTGGAGACAATATTTACTTGCTACCTGAGCCAGTGTCTATGAAATTTAGAAATATTGTTATTAATTAAATGCCTTTATTTAGCAGCAGTCTTTACCTAGAAAGTAGCAAAGACTTATTATGTTGAAATTTTAGGACGTTATTATAAGGAACTAGACAGCAGTGAGTCTTTTTTCAGCTCCATCCATTGATTTATCCCACACTTCCAGATCAGACCCTGGCATATGATAGATTCTCAATAAATACCTGATGAACAAACGTCAGAATTTACAATGAACTCAGCCCAGTATATTTATTTTCTTTTTCCTGCCATGACTTGGAGTAATTGATTCCACTAAATTTGTCTCTACAGAGCTGTGATCTGATGAAGCATTTAGAAAATGCTTTCCTAAGGCCTTGAATTGTCTCTATCTCTGGAATATCCAGTCTATACACTGAAGTTTGACACAAAAGGACTCTATTTTCATTCATGATTAATATTGTAGCTATGTATACTTATTTAAAAAATTCAGTGGCAACATCCATTGACAAGTGACATAAATTTGTCTCTTCTTCCTCCAGGAAATTTAGGAATTTTATCCCCTCTGACTTCTTGCAGAAGTTTTATCAATCCACAAATCGAAGGGTTACAGTTTTGTTCCAACAAAGATGATCTTTCTTAACAAGCACAGGAGCTGAGAGTCAGTGAAGCCAGGGCTCAAAGTGTAGCTATCTCAGTAGACTTTGATCGTGTTAGGACATGGGCAGTGAATGAAGACTGATAAACTCCTGGAGTTCTTTGCTGTGAAGACTACTTTAGCGTGAAGCCAAAAAAAATGGGAAGGGTAGACTTACTTCTCACAGATTTAACCAAGAACAATGACACCATTTGCAACCACAGTGCACAGCCAGAAATGGGGGAAAAAATCATAGCTGCATGCCAATGTAGGCTCCCTTGAGGTTCACTGGAAAACAAGAAACGCCTGCCAGAGATTAAGTTTTTATTTCTAATGCAAGCACAAGGCAGACTGATGTCTTTTTAATGAAAATGAACATATCACAACAGATGAGTTTTATTTGTTTTAATGTGAGTTCATTACAACTCTGATCACTGGATTTATGTTACTTCTGAAAAGCAAAAGTTAGAACATGGTGGAGTAAGTTGAGCCAATTTTGGAATCAGCAGAACTGAAGCTTTTAAGTAGACCAAATCTAATGTTACCTAAAAATAAAGATTCACAAACCCACTAATACTAATAAAAAAAACAAAATTAGAGATTCATGTTTTCCCCATCTTATACCTGCTTTCAGTCGCAAGAGTTAACATTTTTAAAGTTGCTTTCTATCAGTCACTAGTCTAAGCCCTTTTTAAGTGAATGAACTTGTTAATCCTTCGTAAGAATCCATTTGCAGGAGAAAAATGGACCAGAAAGGCATTCAATAACTTACTCCATGTCACATAGTTACTGAGCTGTGAAGCTGGGGTTCTAGCCTGCACCATTAGACCCCAGAAACTGCAGGTTCATACACCACATTATCCACACCTTAACAAACATGATCTTCATTCAGTGCTTCTAGTCAGTATGTCCTGAACTAAGTTTAGACCTCTGTTAATAAGTGGAAAATATTTTGAGGAAGAAAAAAAGTGCAATGATTACAGAACCCTTATCCTAGAATGAAACATATTAGCATAGAATTGAGCATTGTCAGGATGCACCTTCAGGTCAGTCAGATAGGATAAGGTAAGATTTTAGTTCATATCCTTGTCTCATAAAACATATAAGAAAAAGAGGTGGAATAGGGGAAAGTTAAAAATTGGTAATTAGCAGGATGGCCTGTATTAGTTCTCCTCTAGGAAGTAATCAGCAGTTAATAAACAATATCAGCATCATTAAAAAAGAAATGTACTTATTACGTGACTTATGTAACTGTTACACCTCTGTACATCACCTTTACAATAAAATTTGAATTAACAAACAAAGAAACACAGGTATTTGTAGCTCACACCTGTAAACCTAGCTTACTCAGAAGGCTGAGATCTGAGGATGGTGGTTCAAAGCCAGCCCAGGCAGGAACTTCCTAGAGACTCTCATTTCTAATAAACCAACCAAAAGCCTGAAGTGTAGTTGTCCCTCATGTGGCTGAGCACCAGTCTTGAGCAAAAGTGCTAAGGGTCAGCACCCAGGCCCTGTGTTCAAAGTGCTGATGCACAGTCTGTGTGAGTGCATCTCCTCCTCCGACCTCCCCCACTATAAAAATAAACATACAGAGGGAATCTGGAACATTATCTCTTTTCCTTCTCTCTTTGGTTATTTTGACCATATAGGTATCATTGTTAAATGTGACACAATGAGTTAGGGAAGTCCTTGATAAAGGTTAGCTTTAGCTATGGTGGTGCTACACTGAAATAGGGAGTATTATATATTTAAGAAAGTAGAGAGATGGAGATTTGGAATAAATGTTCCATATCCTCTGTGTTCAGTGCTGACCTCAATCTGGAGTATAAAAGAGTGCCATGAATTGTTTTAAGGGTTATTGGGTTAAGAGCTAAATGAGAATAGACATGAAATATTACATGAAGGCATTTTAACTGAATATAGATAGTGGTTGATACTATTAGTCTGAAATTAATCTTAATCTGACTTGGTGGTGGTTAGAGTTCCTTAGGCAGTAAAGATGCTGAAACTTTTTGTGACAAAATTTGAATTTAGTGTTGATTACCTTCCATTCATAAAAATTGGTGTGGGCTTATTCTAAGTTGTTAAAATATAAGACATAATGCCCAAAGTGAGGCTTATCTAAAAGGTGAATTTATCTATGTATCTATGTATCTATCTATGTATCTATCTATGTATCTATCTATGTATCTATCTATGTATCTATGTATCTATCTATCTATCTATCTATCTATCTATCTATCTATCTATCTATCTATCTATCTATCTATCTATCTATCTATCTATCTATCTATCTATCTATCTATCTATCAAAACAAAAACCCTCCAAAACACAGAGATCACAGAAAAGAGCCAAGATGGATTTGATGAAAGGGTTAAAGCCAGAGAGCAATTTAACTTGACAGTCAACAGAATTGAGAAGACTAACAGCACCAGCACTTATAATGAGTCAAAGGAAGTAGGATGCCTCACTTCTCTGAACTTCTGTTTACAAACTGTGTAAAAAAAAGTACTATTATACATAAATAAATATTGCAGTCCCTTCTAGGTCAAACTCTTGTTTTCAAGATCATTTTTGTTTCTATCCTAATATATTTTGTCATAAGAGGTCCACTTTTTCTTTTTTTAAATTAATAAGTTTTTTTATTGTGAAAATACTGTACAGAGGGGTTACAATTACATGAGCAAGGTAATGGGTACATTTCTTTTTTTTTTTTTTGTCGGTCATGGGGCTTGAACTCTGGGCCTGGGCGCTGTCCCTCAGCTCTTCAGCTCAAGGCGAGCGCTCTACCACTTGAGCTACAGCGCCACTTCCGGTTTTCTAGTGGTTTATTGGAGATAGGAGTCTCACGGTCTTTTCTGCCCGGGCTGGCTTTGAACCGCGATTCTCAGATCTCAGCCTCCTGAGTAGCTAGGATTACAGGCGTGAGCCACCAGCGCCCGGCTATGGGTACATTTCTTATCAAGCATTGTTGCCTCCTCTGTTTCCCCTTACCATCCCTGCCCCCCCCCCCATGCCAAAGTTGTAAAGTTCGTTTGTACATCTCATTGCATTACTTCTTCTTGCTCCTGGAGCCTGATGCACATGGTGCTTACCTGGTGGAATAAGATGTTGAGACAAGCTTTTATTAATGCACAATCTATAGGTTATATCTCTAAAAGAAGTCGAAGCATTTATCCATGTAATTATGACAGCTTCTCCACAGCTCAGCAGTTTTATTTGAAGGTTGAGAAAAGGCCAAAATATTATGTGAAAGAAAAGAGAAAAGAAGAGGGAATGAACCCAATTATTCAAGCTTCCTCTCAAGAGGGATCACTTCTAACCTTCTTGGCTGAATTGCTATGGCCCCCTAAATAGCAGAATTAGGATCTCAAAGTTGTGCAAAACTTGGTGTACAGTGAACGCTGGGATTTTCTTCAATGAATCCTTGAATAAAAGTGGGAAGATGAAATAGTTGACTAGCCCCCAGTCTAATACTGCATGGAACAGGCTGTTATACCAACATAAATATAGAGTGGTAACAGGAGATAGATCAACTTTTGCAGAGAATTTCAGTTTTGATGCCAGAAATTCAAAATTACCCTGGCAGAGCTGAAGGATACGCTTAATGTTTTTTGGAAGAAACATGCAAATTACCTCATTCTTAAATATTCCCTAGAGGCCATTATTATTTTTTTTATCCCATTCCCAAGTATTACTCATGAAGTGGCAAGGGATGACCGATTTCTTAAAATGCTTTTGACACTCTTCGGTGTTTATAATGTATCTTATAACATCAGCCAAAGGCCAGGTACATTTGCAGTAAACCATTTATATTTCTCTGGCTTTGCCTACTTAGTAAAACATGGGTATCCTTTTAATTCTATTTTTAACACTAACTCTAATATATTTTTGAGCCCAATTGAATTCCCATTTTTGGACAACTCATGAGTCATTTTCTTATGTGCATTATCTCTGAGCTGTTCCCTTGGCAGCAGACTGGCTTGCTGCTCTGGGCTGCCCAGAGCCGACTTCACTGCCCAAGGACTGACTGTGGGAGAATCAGCATCCGGACTTCTTGGACGGTAGGGGATGGCACTGAGTCTGCTGGGCAAGTCACACCTCTTGGCTGCAGATTCCACACCAGGGACATGACAGTGGTGAAGGATCGGAACAGGTAGGAGCAGGGAACCTAGACACAGTCACCCCTCTTTCCAGCCTGATGGTCCGGAGCTTCCCTCTACTAAAACTTTGTCTGCTGATGACTGAGCATTTGTTCTGGATCCAACTAAAACACTTGTATGCCAACATCCAGTGTCTCCCTGGGAGAAATGTGTCATCTCTTGGACTCCTTCCATCTTTTGCCAACTTGAAGTCCAAGCCATTGGGAATCTGCTTATATTTTATCCTAAGTTTTCTCAGTAAAGTCATGGCTTCATACTACTGAAGCCCTTGAAATGATGGTTAGAAACAATTGATCAAATAATAAAATCATATCTTGGTGCTGGAATGTCTATGGCACAGAATTATTTTTATTTCAGGATGACTTATAAATAACCTTGGATTTTAAGTTCAATAGAATAGGCAACATGTTTGTTTAGAGGGCAGGGCCATTAAAGTCGACTACATTTTTTTTCTTGTTTGAATTGGATAAAATTGTAATATATCCTTTATGTCACAGTAGCACCCCAGTGGTTATCATATTGCATTAGTTACATGAGTTTGGGGGGAACATTATACAGTATATACTGCCTCCAGTAAATACACCAGTCACGCTTATGGTTACACAGTCAGTGCCAGGAAATTTAGGATGACATTCCCTGCAGGTTAGTAATTCTACCCATTATTTATATTGGTTTGATTTGAAACTAGATGAAGCTAAGTATTTTTGAAGACTTTTTTCTGACAGCATTCTAGGGGGAAAAAACCCCAGAGAATGAGTATTTAGAATAAGCTAAATGCTAAATATATAATGATTATTTTTGAAATCATCTAAATTTTGTCACAATGTCAAAGCATTAAGAAAAATGAGGAGAAGACTTATTCTGAACACAGGATGTTTCATCTATACATTTAAACCTCTCATAAACAAAAATCCATTTTGAGCATATCCTTAGACTAACTCCAAGGCAATAAATTGAACCCAATTCTTAAAAATGGGTAAAAACTTAGTAATGAGTCGGTGACAGAGTTAAGGCAGATGTGGAAATTGTGGAACATTGTCTTGGCAGCTGGTGGGGCCATGCAGCTGGATGTGTTCTGAGAGTGGGCATTTATCATGCTGAAGCTACAATACAGAAGTCAGTACTTAGGATGGTTGCCATAACAGCGCAAGAATTTGGTACAAACTTTAGACGATGGCAGCGAACTCAACCAATGAAGTCTGTGCTGTCATAGTGAATTAAGATTAGATGATTTTGAGCCTCTACAATAGCATCGGAATTCTAAGGACATCATAGTATATCACACCTTCTGATTTGTTTAACTTTTTAATATGGAGAGGCTGATGAAAAAAACTCTGAGCCACACCTTTTGCCTTATTCAAGAATCTACATTTAGATTAACTATGTTTTCTACTGAGTGCTCCTGTACTTAGTGTTCAGGATAACACAGTATAAGGAAAATCCTAACCCTTCAAGTTTTGTTCTGTTTTTGTCTTTTGAGCTCAGGGCTAGTGTATACCTAAGAAAAATTATACAGGCTCATTTATTTGAAGGATACTACTTGGTTCAAGAGATTAGAATTTTGGTTAAATAGAAGATCTCTCTGGCTTTGTGTTGTGGACCTGCTTTCTTTTTCTTTCTCCACTTGAGGAATGTGCTTCTCTGTGAATCACCAGGGTCTTTACAAGCAATGTGAAGATGGCGGCCACAAGATGGTGGGAACATTTTCTAAATCTAAGTAAGATAGGCTATTAGGGGTGTCGAATAGATCTCAGTGATCATGTCCTTTCTTTTGGTAGATTTTTGAACCACTGGAATATTTTGGAAACTGTGATCTGGTTCCATGGTCTTCTAGCATCAATGCAAGCCATGCATTATAAGGAGAAAGCACTTCTGAGTGCTCTTCCGGCTGTTGCTGGAGCAGATGAACTCTTAGTCCATTTGTAGACTGTAATTTGGATGTGTTGTGTGAACCACTCTTAATTCTTCTCTACTTCTAATTTTATTTTGATTCCCTTAAAACACTGTAAGTTCTCTGAAATGTTTGCAATTTCTTTTCTCCTCATGTTCTTTATGGAAACTGATTTTAAAAAATGTCTTCTTCTGGGGCTGGGAAGGTGGCTCAGTGGTAGAGCGCTTACCTTGCATGCATGAGGCCCTGGGTTCAATTCCTCAGCACCACATAAGCAAAAAGAAAAAAGCTGGAAGTGGTGCTGTGGCTCAAGTGGTAGAGCACTAGCCTTGAGCTGAAGAGCTGAGGGACAGTGCCCAGCCCCAGAGTTCAGGCCCCACAACCAGATCCCCCCCCCCCCCCAAAAAAAATCTCTCCTTCTGAAAGAATGAATTAATGTCTGCTGAATCAAATTGAAGAGACTGTTAGATCATCTCTTGGCTTGAGAATCTCAGGCAATAAGGCCAGAGCAAAAGACAAAAGTAAATTCCATGGCTTATGGACTAAATTCATTGATGTTCGTTCATCTGATGTCATTCATCAAAGATACTTGGGTATGATAAAATGACTCTACACACAAGACACCAAATTTCATTTTGCTTTCTAACAACACCTTTAGGTTGATTACTGATGCCAATAACCAGATTTTCTCTTTTTCTCAAGAATATTAGGCTGAATGCTGTAACAGAGCTGTAACCTAATGGTACAGCTTCCTTCCTGGGAGAGTCTTGAATGATTAAAGAAATGGCATTGCATAACTGTTATGAGGAGTAACTAATAGATGTACTTATGGCCAGAAAGTCTTAAGTATTTTATAGGAATATAAAATTTCATATTTAGATAATCACAATACAGCTCATTGTTTATGCCACAGGATTTTGTTTAGTTTAGTCCAGTAAGAAAGAAATGAATATCTCCCTCAAGCCTAAGTGCTAAATATAGTACAAAGAAAGTACAAATGGAGTGGGTAGATCATGTGATTATTCTTTTGTTAGGGTTCTTGTTCTAACTGTGTTTATGTTGACTTTATGTTAGCATTAAATTTGTTATTTCATTATACCAATTATAATTACAATTTTCTGATAAAAAGTGTTCTGCAAATATATAAATTCCAAGAACACAAATGTATGCCACCTTATTATGAAAAAATTTTATCTTTTGTTTGTTTGTTTGTTTCTGTCGTGGGGTTGAACTCAGTGCCTGGGTACTATCCCTGTCACCTTCATTCTAGGCTAGCACTTTACCACTTTGAGCCACAGTCTCACTTCCAGTTTTCTGGGAAGTAATTGGACATTAGAGTCTTAGGGACTTTCCTGCCCCAGCTTGCTTTAAATGGTGATCCTCAGATCTCAGCCTCCTAAGTAGTAGGATTACAGGCATGAGCCACCAGTGCCCAGTGGAAAAAAATAGATCTTTAAGAGCTTGGTCATCAGTATATATTCTCTTCATCTGTATTCCAAACGTATTTTGGGAAATGGAACCAAATGGCTTAGGACATGTTTATTTCTCTTCTTATTGGTCAGTTTTGGTGAAGTTCACTGTACAGGTTTAAGTTGTATTATACCAACACATTCAGAAAGTTGCTAGAAACAAACCATGGGTATATTTGTGAAGCTGGGATTTCCAGTCAAATTCAGACTTCTTGGTTTATGTTCATGTTCTCATGTTCAGAAATGAACTTCCTTTTTTGAATGGGGAGAAGCTGAAGCTGGGATCCTCTAGTGTCACATTTTTTTTTAAAGAGAAAAGACCTTGAGTTTGAAAAAAAAAAGGCTTTTGCATGTCATATGGCTCTTACGGTAAAATATTTGATGAGTTAAGTGTAAAAGAATAAGAAACATATGGATTAAATTTCACTGCTAATGCACATAGGCTTAAAAATTAAGGGAAAAAGTACTTGGCAAAATGTGGTTTTGGTTTTGCCAAATCTGAGGTTGGAGAATAGATGAAGAAACTGAACAAAGCCAACCTGCCTGGCACTAGCATCTGCAGCCTGCCATCTATGGAGGCTTTTGATGAGCCCTGGCCTCCTGTGTGTGGATGGAGCTGTGCACTGGTATCTGGGGCTCTGTGAGCCAGCAAGCTAGAATAGTACACTTACTTGATCTGATTTACATGGCTTGTGGGGATAAAAATCCCAAGATTAGAATTGTACTAATAAATAAATCAGTCCAAGACATGATTGCATTCTTAATTCAATGGATGTTATATTTAAATTATTTAAAACTCAAAGTTAAACATTTATAAAATTACCAGTGGTAGGACTTGAACTAAGGACCTAGGTTCTGTACCTGAGATTTTTTTTTTTTTGTTCAAGGCTAGCACTTTACCACTTGAGCCACAGCTCCACTTCTGGGTTTTTTGGTGCTTAATTGAGCAGCTGTGATTACAGGTATGAATTACTAGTACCCATCTTAAATGACATAATTTTAACATAAAACTTAAATATTTGAATGGTATTCAAATTTATTGTATAAAGTCAGAATTTATTATGATATATAACATACATTTTCTGTCTGTTTCTCTCTTTTTCTGTCTCTCTATCCTTCTTTTGCTTGCTTTTTGTCAGTGTAAAGGTTGGAGTCAGGCCCCTGCATGTGCTCAGCTCCACCACTTGAGTCATGCCTCCAGCCTGGCATTTTTTTCTTGTTGACTGGAGATGGGGTCTGTAAGACTGTTCTTCCTTGACTCAGACATATACTAGTTATTGCAAATAAGGGGAACCATGGGACCTATGTTTGAGTCAAGCAGAAAAGGTCAGATAAGTTGATGTTAGGGAAATGAACCCTAAGATATGTATTCAAATGTTTTCTTTCATGCAATTGTTTCTAACACATTTATAAGATTATTTCTTTGTTGCTTTGTATTTCCCTCCCCCACGGTTGAACCTCTGCTTTCACTGTATTTGATGTTGTTATAATTTGTGGAGGGGAAGGGAAAGAACAAATTGTTTAAATAGGGATACAGGTGGACCCATTGCAACAATGAGACGTACAAGTCGTTATGTCGAAAACGAACTTTACACTTTGGTGGTGGGGGGAAGGAGGGTTGGGTGGGGGGACGGGGGAGGGGAGGGATGGGATGTGAAGGGTAAACAAAGGAGGAGGCTACAATGCTTGATAAGAAATGTACTCATTATCTTGCCCATGTAATTGTAACCCCTCTGTACAGTATTTTCACAATACAAAAAAAAAAGACTTTTCTTCCTTGGCTAGCCTCCAACAGCAATCCTCTAGGTCTTAGCCTGTTCAGTAGCTAAGATTACAGGTGTAGTCCACCATGCTAAACTATAAGTCTCCATTTTCTGACCTGTTTCTTCCTTTTTGATATGTAGCATTCCTATTCTTGGTATGATTATCTTACAAGCATGTAATCTCTTTTCTCCCAAACCTTAAGCTCATTTGGTGGAGAATTTCTATCTGACTTGTATTTATATTTTTCAATGAAGCCTTGACTAATAGATAACGTTAAACAAAAGTTATTGCATATATGGATAAAGTTTTACAGTCCTTTAAAGTGAACAATAGTTTGCTATTATACCATCTTGTTGAGAGATATCTTTTAAATAGTATAGTTTTATATTTGATGAAGACTATTTCATGCCTACTTCTAATGAAGAACAGGCTTGTATACATTGCTATCATCACCGTCTCTGTAAAACAAATGGATGCCTGAAAGCTGTAGAACCAGGTATGGAATAAATGATATACCCAGTTTGGCTTGCATTGTTTCTCTTCTATTTCTTCAAAGACAGTTCAGCAGTAAATTCACATTCTGAGTAATTAGAATGCCCCTGAAACATTTACACCCTCCCACAGTTACAAAGCTTTTAATAAATGAGTATTGCTTCACTTTGCAAGTAGTGTAGTAGGAAGTTCCTGCATTTTAATTACACACATATTTAAGAGCCTCTCTATAGAAGCATCCACAGTTCATGCTGGAGACTCCATTCATACATCCTACAAGGTTACATTAGGTGTGGCTTCCATCCCACTGGGCTACACAGGATATGAGCTGGGTCCTGGCGGCTTCAGAGACTAGAATGAGAGAAGCTCTTGTGGAATAAATTTAAAGAGAGAGGGGGAGAATAAGGCTCCTTCTGGCACTGAGATATTAGAAGTTTGGCATGTCCAACTGAGAGTAGACTTTGGCGCACAGAACTGAGAGATAGCTAAACAAAGATTTGTTCAATGTGATAAAGTCTCTGGCTGAGACTACTGTGCCAACTTTCTTTCTAAAACAACGTTTCACAGCTGAATTATAAAATCTTGAAAATCAAGAGTTTTTGTAATGGAAATGATGACAGATTCAACTCCTGTGAAGTTATACCAATCAAACATTGCTATCATATTTTATAACTGTTTGAGAGGCTTGTAGAAAGAAATGCTACTTTGCTGCATGAGGTCCATTCCCCTTGCTAAAAACAAAACAAAAAACTACCGAATGCCAGCATGGTAGACTCTTTTATGTTTAAAACTGCCTTGATATTGCAATTTTATGAATATAAGTGTTAAAAACTGTTAACGTCCTTTGAGGCTTTAAAGCAACTTTTGCTTAATCCTATATTTTGGTTTTCAGTATAACAAAGAAAAGCCAAAACCTACAATAGATGTACTATTGGAGAATTCTTCTACTCTTTAGCTAATTTACCCAGATGAACTTTCTTCGTGACTATTGAACAGAGGGAAAGATTTAATGTATTATCAAAATGTCCATATTGGCTAGAAAGTCGAAGAAAATTTTAGTACAAAAAGTGAATCTTGAGCCTGGTGTCGGTGGAACATGCCCATTATCCTTGCTACTCAGCAGGCTGAGATCTGAGGATCACCGTTTGAAACCAGCCTGGTCAGGAGAGTCTCTGAGACTCTTATCTCCAATTAACCACCAAAAAAGCTGGTGGTGGAGCTGTGGCTCAAATGATAGAGTGCCAGCACAAAACAAACAACAACAATAAAAAAAAAACTAAAGGACAATACTCAGGCCCTGAATCCAAGCTCCAATACTGGTACAATTTAAACAGAATTGAACATCCTATGAGTATTATAAACTTGATATAGATATATAAATACAGAGTAATATTTATACCTTTTTTTGAATCCATCTTTACATTTTAGTTAGTTGGTCATATTTCATGCACACTCAAATTGGATTTCATCAAAAATCATGGGCAGAGACCATAGGAATAATTAGGAAATAATTATAGAAATAATAAGCCACAGTGTTCCTTATCACTCTGTAAAAGCTGAGACTTGGCATTGGGATTTCTAAGAAAAATCAAGAAAGTTTACATACATTTTAAATACTAGAGAAATCTGCTGGGTATAATTTACTCTAATATTTATGAGTGAGGAATGATTACTCAAGAGGCACAAAAGGGGAGGGGCGTGGGCTGGTGAAACGTATGCATTTTGTGTTTTCATATTGCCACGGAGCTCTTCACTTGGTATGTGCGTTCCTTAGCAGAAAGGAGAAGTTACAGTTCACAAATTAATGAAAACCAAGTGATGCCTTTGAAGAATTCTTAAGTGAACCTTAACCAATGCCTTGGGCTACATGTTCAATGTGAACAAAAAAATTAAGGTGAACTGGCCACTGCTACTGAGAGTCAATTGACAGAAGGCATGGGTCATTAATTTTGTGTCCTTTGTTTTGTCAGTGTGTTTTCGTGAGGCCTGGTAAAGAAAGTAAAACCACTGATGCTGAAAATTGTCTGCTCTGTAGCTCATTTCCCCTCCCAGCGTGCACTGACCCAAGGGAGTGGGCTTCAGGTCGCCTGCTCCCCCTTTCCCTCCCAAATACTCCTGGCAACTGCAAGTTGGAGAACAGCTCCATTGGGTTGGCGTTGTGGGTAATTCTTTGAGAGTTTGTGCTTAATCAGATGCAGAACCTAAGCAGTATTGAAAATGAGATGCCAACTCACAATGTTTTCTTGTGTCCTCAACAGAAAGTCTGAACTAGGCTTTGCAACCTGAGTTCCATCCAATGGCTGGAAAGGAGAATGTGACATTTAAATTGGTTAGTTCACCTTAATTCCACATCCTTTCCTTACCAGCAATCCCTGAGAACTACCTTGTGGTTTCTTTGTCCCATAAATGCATGATATAACTCAAAAGCATACATGATGCTAGGATCCCACGCTGGGGTTGTGTGTTTGGCTTTAAACTGTGTTTTAAACCATTGTGTCCAAATGTTATTGCTTATCAACAATTCCATAATTCCAGACCAATGCCTTCACTTCACCACATAGCTTTATTTGCAAACTGATCTTTAAGGATCAGAGTTTTGAAAAACTGGCTGCCATATCAGGTTTTCAAATCTCAACGCTTTTAGAGTCCTCAAAGTAAGAAGCATTCAGATTGGTCGAAATTAGAGTAACAATACCCCTATATTAGGCAGGAAGCTCCGACTGGAGTTGTGGCTCAGGTGGTAGAGTGCCAGCCTGTGAATGAAAGTATTAGATCTGAATTCAAGTCCTAGCCCTTAAAAAAAATAACCACAAAGAACCTTCAGGCAGGAAGCTAAGGAATATTTGCAGGTCTTTGGCAAATGTTATTTGAAAGTTTGTTGATTGAGTTATTCATAGTAGTCCAAAAATCTTAGAATCATTTATTATATAATTTTGTGTAGATTTTTGTCTGTGAACTTTACTTATCAGTGGTTCTTCGTAAGGACACTATATGTTCAGTTCAGGCATGATTTGGATATAGTCAGAAATGGTTTTGTATTATGATAGTTTCCACCTCATTTTTTTGTTGTTGTTGTTGGTTATGGGGCTTGAACTCTGGGCCTGAGCGCTGTCCCTCAGCTCTTCAGCTCAAGGCAAGCACTCTACCACTTGAGCCACAGCGCCACTTCCTCCACCCCATTTTTATAACTAGTTATTCATTGATTTGATTTACAGCAAGGAAATCTCAGCTTCCTGGAGTATTTAACATGTTGATAAATAGGATACGGTATAGAATGTGCTGGAAGGGAGGGCTTTGGGGAAAAAGTGGAGTCTGCAAACCTTGCTTACACAAGAGAGAATGAATATGGAAATGAACGTATTGTAGTGGTTGGTAGGGCTACCCTAACAGTGTTTTACAAACTTATTTCCCTATGGTTTTGAAGATTAGAAATCTAAGATCAAGATGTTGGCTGGTTTGATGTCTTCTGATGTATCTCTCCTTGGGTTTCCTCCTTTTAACTATGTCCTCCTATGGTCTTTCCTATGTGCTGGCAATTCACTGGTATCTCTCTCAGTCTACTATAGCTCTTTTTAGGAAGACATGGGTCAGTTGAATTATGCTCCATTTTTTTTTTTTTTTTGTCGGTCATGGGTCTTGAACTCTGGGCTTGGGCGCTGTCCCTCAGCTCTTCAGCTCAAGGCTAGTGCTCTACCACTTGAGCTACAGCACCATTTCTAGTTTTCTGGTGGTTTATTGGAGATAAGAGTCTCGTGGACTTTCATGCCCAGGCTGGCTTTGAACCACAATCCTCAGATCTCAGCCTCCTGAGTAGCTACGATTACAGGCGTGAGCCACTGGCACCTGGCTATGCTCCATCTTTATGGTTTCAATTTAATCATTAAAAATATCATATATTCAAGTGTATGCATAAGCTAAAGTGTTTGAAGTTATGGTATCATATTAATTTTAGTAAGAAATAATTTGACTTACAAGTACTGCTATGGTAAAGTATCATAGCTATCAAATGGACAACAGACAAGAGACGAAACAACGTCTAGAAATGTATCTTATGCATAAAAGCATGAGGTGTGGAAAGTTAAAGGAAGAATTTGTGCAGTACAAACTGAGGGGTATATTTGAGTGTTCTATTTTATCTGGTAATTAAGCATCTACTTCGTACAAGTTACTGAACTTGGCTTTGCTTTGGGAGTGCTCGTTGAAGTAGCCACAATAGAATATTAGGAGTAGCAGATTTCTGAATTTCTACATTATCAGGGGAAGTTCTATACTTAGGCTACACTTACATTCAGATTGATTTGGGGTAATTTTCCTAGATAATTCTTATGATGTTTTATGGTTCACAGTTTGAAAAGTCCTGATATGTATATAATAAAGTTAGCTAGCATACTGTTTTACATGGTATTATTCTAAACTCATGCACTTATTATTATACTTAATCTTCACGAGGATACTATAATTTATGTATTAGAATAATTTTCATTTTAGATTAGACAGGAAGAAATTGAACAATTATTAACTAGTATAATTTACAAAAAGGCATCCAGCTGTTATAAAAAAAATTGACCCAAGTTTTAACTGTATTCCACCACATTTTTTTTTGTCAGTCGTGGGGCTTGAACTCTGTGCCTGGGTGCTGTCCCTCAGCTCTTCAGCTCAAGGCGAGCGCTATAATGCTATACCACCGGAGCCACAGCACCATTTCCAGTTTTCTGAGTTGTTTATTGGAGATAGGACTCTCTCAGATTTTCCTGCCTAGGCTGGCTTTGAACTGCAATCCTCAGATCTCAACCCCCTGAGTAGCTAGGATTACAGGCATGAGCCACCCGTACCCAGCTTCCACCACATTTTTTAACAAAGTAATTTAGAGAAAAGTACTTTTTGTTGTAGACAAAAGGTCTCACCGCCTAAAGATTCAGTGTATATATTGACTTTTAATTTTTCAAAAAATTTCAATATAAAAACTAGGGAGAATATAATAAATGTTTATTGCCTACATTGCTATCATTTTCAACATCATTTTAAGAAATGAACTTAAAATATATTACACCATTATATTAAATAAATTTGACAACCCCTTAATGAAAGAATTAGGTGAATGGTTATTTTTTCTATACAAGGATCTCTTTAAGTGGTAAACCATGTCCAAAGAAATGAACAATATTATTTAAACCAGTATTATTTGTAGGGTCTGAAGCTAATATACCAATAAGAAAAGTAAAGTATACGGGCTTAATGCATTTCATATAATGACATTTTTTTTATTGTTAAGTAGTTATACAAAGGAGTTGTGATATAATGAGATGTTTTAATGCAAAAATCAACAGAATTAAAGGGCAAATACTTGGGAGATGTGAATATATGAAAAGTAAATATGCATTGTCTCAGTGAGTAGATGAGATTGTCTAATGAAGTTTCAGAGAGATGGTAGGATTTAATTTCTTTCAGAGAGTGATAGTCATGTGTGTTGTATTTTAGTAAAGTGATCCTGACAGCTCTGGTTCTGGATGTAACTATGGAGCAAGCCTCTTGCCTTAGAAATCAGATATCACCTGCCAGATTAAAGAACTGCATTCATAGTACTACCTCAGATCTCCAGCCCTTCACTGGTCCAGTTATATATTTATGAAGCCTTGCATTGGGTGTGTGTTTTTAAGAGGATGAAATAACTTGTTTTCATGATCGATTAAAATCAAAACCATTCTGTTGATCTGATAATGTTTTTGGAAACTAGTCATTCTAATTATTGTTTTTTCTAGTTAGGCTCAAAACCTTCCTCCATGACAGGAATTACCCTTGGAAAATATTGTAGCTGAATTGCATGCTTGCTCATTATGTATAAATCTGAATCAGGGTCAATATCTGAGAATGTTCCATTTCTCCAAAGAGAAATGTTCACTTTTATTTGGAAAAAAAAGGTCTTGGCAGACAAGCAGGGAACTACCAGATGGAGGAGGCTGTGCCACATGGATTATAAGTTTTCCCCTCTCTTCTTATTGATGTCTTAAGTTGAACATGTTCCATCTGTCCAATCTCAATAATGAATCACGACTTTTTTTATTGTAAAGGTAACAAATCCCATATAGGGTAAATGAATTCAAGCATATAATGAAATGTGCAAGACTTGATGCTCTGTACTGGATCCATGTTGAGTATTAAGTGGGAAGTATGGAAATACAATTTCTGGAGCAGAGTAGATTTTCACTCAGGGAGGGCACTAGAAAAAAAAAATCTCCTCTTGGGCCTTTACATTTATTTTTCTCTACAGATTAAAAATGTGAATGTTGACTTGTAGGAATTATTTGAATCTGATAAATTTAGCTAATGGTTCTGTGAAAACAGTCACTTAAAACTATCACATATAGTAGAATATTTCCCTACCACTAGTATATGCTTGAAGAATACTATATAGCACCTTGCTTACATGCTGAATATTAGTAAAATTCAGCTTGTTGAATATGGCTAGTGTGTTGCTTTCTACATATTTTATTATTGATACTACTAATCCCTATATTTTGTAATAATAATACCAAATATTATTTACTTTTTGTATATTTAATTTTTGTGGAACTAAATCTTTATTTTGTCTCTTATTAAATGGATAGCCAAAACACTTCCAATGGAAAACCAATAAAGAGGTCATATGATTCTTTTATTGTTTAAGTGGGATTAAAATTTAAGCAGCTGTTTGGCCTGGTTACTGCATGTATTTTTAAAACCTTGCCTTTGGTGCTTTTTATTTTTCTTGAAAGGATAGGATGCTAACCTATATCAACTACTGGTGGCCACAAACTTCAAAATGCAAATAGTTTAGCATACTGAGTTTGAATTTTCATTGTGACAATCTTGCCTTCTTGTGACTTGATTTTATATTTTTTTTGTTCCTCTTAAGTCTGGGCTTGAAGTTGACTTTCTTTGCTTACGGATAATTGAAGCCGACCAAACTTGTTAAAGTCAAAACCAACAACGCCATGCTTTATTACACGCCTCTGAGTTTAGTCACAGACTCTAGTAGGTTCTGCAAATGACCACTGCAATTTATGCAGTGGCATGTCAGAACCTTAATGCTGTAATTTTCCTCTTTCCTAATGGAGAATTAAGAATCTAAAGGGCCTGGACAATTCACATGGACTGAATCCCCACGGCTTGGGTGCAGAGGTCTTGCAAAAATTTAGTAAGTGAGAAGGAGAACAAAGATTCTTAGTTGGAGGGGGAAAAAATGAGATCGCCTGTGGCTGAGAAGCTGGGGAGGGACAGGTAGGCACAGTGGGGTGCGGGATAATGAGGTACATGGCAAATGTGATGCACAGATGTTAAGCCAACTGTAGCTCCGGCTTCCAAAGTTGTGCATGCCACAGCACCATGCCTCAGGGCTATGTCTACACCAGAACATTTGGAGCAGTAAACGACAGCAACATTAGGTTCAAATTAATCTATTACTCCAGAGCTGTGAAATGTTGGTTGCTTGTTTCAGAATTACATCGCCTGTGGGTGAAATGTTTTAGGTAGATTTTAATGCAAGCTCATGACTTGCTGAGGAGATTAAGAGGAGAAAGGGAAATTAGAAAACTTCGGCGAGTTGTGGAGGGGGCACATTTTCTGGTTAAAGTATATGAAAAAGTATTACATATTTCACGGGCAGGTCTGGTCTCCTGTTGACCACCTGCTGGGATTGAAATATCCCACATCATAATGAAGGCAGGTTGGGAGAAGCCTTGTAAACACTTGAGCCCTGCCATTGAAGAAGGTAGACAAAAGGAGCTTTGGGGGCTTGTGGAGATTGTGGGGGTAGGTGTGTCAGGCGGGCACCCCAGATGGATTTGGCAATTGATGCGGAGGCACTTGTCGAGTAGAATAGGTAAACATTTTGCATTTAGGTGCAAGTAAACTGTAGGGGAGCAGGCAGCCTCTGGCATCTCAGCCTGGCCAAGTGTTTCCTCTGCCTGTGTCATGCGTGCCTTGTTACTGGCAGATCCTTTTGCACAAACCTGTGTGCTAGTCTACCCTCTCTTCCAAAGTAGAGAAACTAGACCTTGAAATAACCCGTCTTTTTCCCTTTTTGTCAATTAAATAGTTTATTCAATCAGAAGGGGGAACAAACCTGTTTGGAAGTATCTATAAAGATTTTTTTACAGTATTGTAGTTTTTTTCTTATAAAAACACTTAATTGAAATGCCTAAGAGCTGCCCAGCACAAAAGTCAATAAAAACCCTAGAATAGAGTTTATAGGGGTTGTCTATGTACATAATTAAATCCTTCAGGCACTTTAAAACTCTGCAAAATAAATGGTTATGCAAGAATAGCCTGCTGCGAGAAGAAATGCTGTATCAGCTTTAACCAGCTGCCCATGTTCCATGTTTCTGGGTTGGAATGAGAAAGCTATTAGAACAGTAGAAGACTGCAAGCCACATACAAATCATCTTTGTTACCGACACTGGGGGGCGTGGTTTCGAGTGGCTGTCAAGACCAATACAAAACGTGGTTTGTGCTGGCAAAAGTCAATGCCCTTTATTGAAGATGTTAGTGATCCTGAAGAGCATCCAGGAGCATCTTCATTTGAGTTCAGCTGTTACAGAAGCAGATTTATTGCTGGTCCTGACTGAAGTTAAAGGAAATAGAGAAGTTCACATTCTAGATTGGATAGAATAGCCAAGGTTAATTACTTGGCAGTGATCTATGGGAGGAAGAGAGGAAGAACAGAATTTAGATTTAATTTTACTGTTCTTTAGGGAATATATTTGAAGGGATGGATGATGGGGGGTACTAAGGTAAAAAAAATGTGGAAGCAAGCAATCAAACAGTTGAATGAATGAATGAATGCGACCAATAGAAAAACTGTAGGTTTGTTTCTCTCCCTGGCCCCTCCAAGTTATGATAAATGATAGCACGAGGAAAAGATAACCTACCATGAGGGTAGGATCACCAAGGCCAAATACTAAAACTCCCAGCTGACTGGCCCATACACTGCGGCCTCTGTTCGTGTTTATTTTTCCTGCTCACTCTTGGTTTCGTCAATCAGTATGATAGACGATAAGTCCTGACTAGAGCAGCCTGCGTCCTGCTCTCTCACGGTGGGTTACTTGTTGTGGTTGGCGCCATACAGGCGGAGGATCGCCCGCAACAGAAGCACCGAGGGGATGAGGCTGAGAGCAGCTCTGCATCAGCTGGCTCCTTGGAGAATAGCAAGCAGGACTGTTATCAGCAGATGCTGGACTTGCCAAAAAAACTGACCACACATTAGTAGCTTTGTTTGGGTAGAGTCTAAGGGGGCTGTAGCTCACAGAGTCGAGACACTTTCTGTTAAATCATCCTTGGTTTCAAGTGTTAAAAGAAAGCTGGTTCAAAAAGAAAGCAGGGCTGATTTTGCTGCAGGCTGCCTGGCCTGTGACAGGAATCCTCTTCAGAGTTAGGAATTTGTATGGAGTTCCTGGGCTGAGGTGTAAATGGACATCAATTGAAAAAGGGGAGAGAGAAAAAAAGAGAGAGAAAGAGAGAGAAGCATTCTGTTCTGGTCTACCATGCACTTCTAAGTAAACTATCTCCTGATGTTCAAAAACAGCATAAAAATGTCTTGAAAAATCTCTAAACACAATGGGAGCCTTAGCTAGCTGGTGACATATGAAACACTCCTCACTTAGCCAACAGCTCATCAGATAAATGGAATTTCCTGAATGCTATTCACAGATCACTAATGTTGTTTATCTAGTCTCTCAGCGCTAATACTTTTTACATTTCATCCTATGAGAAGAGGTTTGCTTGATGGTATGCACTGGAAACTTCCAGAAACATTTTGGTATCACAATTTTTTTTTCTTTTTGGAATTCGTTTTGTAGAAGCTCAGAGACTATAAAAAAAATTTAATCAAGAATGTCATGACTTGATTCACTGAAGGAGCCAAAGTGAAATTCTTTTGATATCTTGTGATGCAACATAGGTCACACACACATTTCCTGTTCAACATTTTTTCCCCCTGGGCATTAATGGTTCTTAAGAACAAATGCTTTGGAAATCTGGAGTTCTTGATGTGTGTCTGTGTGTGTGTGTGTGTGTGTGTGTGTGTGTGTGTGTGTGTGTGTTGTAAGAAATCTCAGGTAAGTGATTCACACACCTTTCTCTAAAGTAATGTCTGTCTACAGACTGAAAGAAAAAGGTAAACTTGGACAATTCTTTTAGTGGAGACCATTTTTCTCCAAATGAAATATCCCACTCCTGTGTTAGGAGTATTTCCTCTTAGTTTAAGGTACATTCCCCAAACAAACAAACCAAAAAAGTAAGTGCTTTGTAATTCTAACTCTTTTTACCTGGCACTGTTACGTATAACTGCTGATGTATGGTAAGGTGAAACTTAACACGGGAATATTAGTTTTATTTCAGTTAATTATGTTACTAAGAGCTCATGAACCTTAAGATTTAGGGTTGGTCTGTTTCTGGTTATGCTGCCAAAGTTTTAACTTGATGGAGGGGGTCTGTTTCATTCTACTGGGTTTCTCCACCTTTGTAACCCCTGGTTTCCTCTTTTCCTGAATCATGAGTTTGTGTTCTCCCCTTCTGTGAGAAGATTGAATGCTTGTTCCACTCCAAAATGACTACGGTCACAAAATATCAACAGTGATTTTTTTTTTTTAAATAGATCTTTCCCTATCAAAATATTGTTGCTGAATAATAGGGTAAAGGTAGCTGTGATTGTTGATAGGAAGGAATCTGACTATTAATAAAAAGCAGACAAGGGTCTTGAAACAGTACTTCTACTGTTGCAATTTAGACACTTTATATTGCTTTATTTACTGCAACACCTGTAGCTACTCACATTGCTGGTGGCTGAAATAACCCAGGTCCACACGGGAAAGTATTACAATTTCATTGTGTTAGTTGTACTTACTGTTTAAGCTTTTCTCACAGTAGAAAGCATTAGCTAAGTGTACAGGAGATAATAAAAAAGAGGATTTGGACTCATCACTTCCCCTTAAATCTGTCTAGTAAAAACCTCTCTTTGTAATTACTTCTTGACTCTTCTTCCATCTCTGTCTGGCCTTCTAGGAGGTGGGGTAATGGGGCAAATTGGTATTTGTTGAAGTTTTCCAATTGTCCCCACATTTCAAGGTTTATGACTCATGCCCCTTTTTCCCCCAGCTTTGGAAACAGAATACACTTCCTAAGCATTTGCTTTTGCAGATGCTATAATGGATTTCGGATGGGAGATGTTTGCAAGCTCAACAGGAGAGAGAGGGTGCCTCATTTTTAAGGCAATAATAACAAGCCATTCTTCATATTTAATTGACAACTTAATTTAGATTTCAGATGGGTGGGTTTCTAGGGATGCTCTATTTTAATTTTAACCCCAAATGCTGATAACCAGGCATCCAGAGGCATAGTCTAAAAAAAAAAAAAAAGAGTTCAAATTAAGCAAAATTTTAATTAGCTATGAAGATGTGAGGTTAGGGATGGGAGTGTAGGCTAAAACCTAGCCAGTGGTCATTTCTTCTCTATCTGTACAGAATGGCCCAGGGTTTAGGGAAATCACAGCCTTTTGACTTTAATTGCTCTAGGCCTACTGAGGAAAAGCAATAGTGCCCTATTTGTTTTGGGGTCATGGAAACATGCACAAAGGCTCTTAGAATATTTTCAAACCTTGGTGGGAGATAAACTTTTTAAACATTTTATAATCATGAAACTAGCTTCTAGATAGTTGTCTAATTTCCTAAACCATGCTTGCTGGAGTTTATTTGGTTACTGAAACGTTAAGCTTAACCAGTCGCGTTCTCTCTAGTTTATGAAAATGGAGACAGGAAATTATCGGCAAATTGCTCGTTTAGAATTAAAGACAGGAAATGAACTTCAGCAGTTGAATTCTTCGAGTCAAAAGCGTCTACCTAAAGCAGAAGTAAAGCCAGAAAACTTTGCTTTTATTTTCTGTCTGGCTTTTGTTATATCAACACAATAGTCTTAAATATTCCATCCTATTTCTCCTCAAAATTTCTATATTGTTCTTTACAGTATCCACAGCTGTTTCTAGTATGAATTTTCTTGTGATTTTAAAAAATACAACCAGGGCTTATAGTTTTTACTTATTTGAAACAAAGTACAATTTCTTGGATTGCATTAATAGGTTAATGTAGTATATGACATAGACAGAGTTTGTGCTAATTTAATTATTTATTAGGACATTGAAAATTTTGAATATATCTTTAAGTTTCTCTATGATTTTTACCTGAAATTCCAGAACTTTTTTAAAATCTTGATTATAACATATTAACATATATTCCTAAATGGTTAATGGGTTTTCCTCAATGTGTACTTTCCAAGCTATTCCTTTTTGAAAGTCATTATTTTGACTTTGTTCTTTATGTTATATTGTTCGCATGCCTAATATATCAGTGGTACCTACAAAATAATTCCTGTACTTAATTTTCTTTTATATTTTTGTGTTGCCATTTTTATTTCTCTCTATATTTCAAATACTCTAATATTCTTTAAAGTTCCTCTTATTGGTATTACATTATTTAAATAAACCACAGACATAATTCTCCTCCAACAAAATGATTTGTACCATGCTTGACTATTTTGATTACCTTTAAGGAAAAATGAACTGCTTTGGATTAAGCAAGAAAAGAACCTCAAATGTTAGCCAAACTTTAAACCATTTACTCAACTGGGCTTGAGGAAGTTAGAAAATGCTGGTTTTGTGATTAGTTTAAATTTCCCTTTTATAGCAATTCTTGTGTAACACTTGTTTCATTATTTCAGAGCCTATAAAGGCAAAGGTAACATCTCAAAAAGTATTTAATATTAATCCATTATCATAGATTCTTGTTACATATCACTTGTAGTGAAGATGTGATATATTCAAGTACAACTTAAATTATGTATAAGACGTTGTTGCTACTTGGTATTAAAGTTTTTAGTGAACGGATCATGCTAAGTTTTAGCCTCTCCGTTTTAACTTGTTTTGTTAAATGACTTAAACAGGATATAAATATTCTTAAATGTTATTACACTGCCATATTGAAAATGAAAATTTCCTTTTTGTTAGTGGTCAAATGACATTTCCTTAGCTGAGTTCTTAAGAAAACTTTATATATATAAGAGAAAGTTGGCTTTCCAATCAGATTTATTTTTCTGGATCAGTTTTATGTCTATGGTATGTTCACAGAATGGAGTCCAGGGGATAATTTTTACAACCTCATGGAAGAGATTGCCTGACAGTTGTCTTATTCAGTAATTGTTTTGCTCAATGGATTTATGGCTTTATTTATTTGTCTTATGATTCCTGTTTGCATTTTTTCTTACAAGCATCAGAAGTGCATAATAATTCCATCTTGGATATGTCTACATGTGTATTTGCTGTGGTCAGGTACAAAATTTGATGATCTCTCATGTTCTAGTAACTTTTTTTAATATCCCCATGAATCTGTACTAGTTTCTTAATAACATGACCATACCTTAATTCGCAAGAGATTTGACTTAAATCTTACATTTTTTGCTAGAGCTGACTAATTTGAGAGATTTTTTTAAAAGTAGGTCATCAATTCTTGTGTGGAGTAGAACTATCAACTAGTAAAGATCAAGAAAAAGAGATTAAGGGCTAGGAAAGAAAACTTCTGGATAAATGTTAAGAGGTATAGAGCTTTATAAAATTGGTGAGCTATAATTATCACTTTAAAGTTAGCTGATACGTTTCTTAGACATTTGGTTTGGTGCTCAGATGTGTGCAGTGAGGCTTGGGGAGAACACTTTTGTTATGGTAGAGAGGCTTCTCATTCAAAAGAATGTTTGTCTAAACCCCACTAGTAGGTTATTGGATGGATGTTCTTTTTGGTGATACAACACAGCAGATTCTTTGCCTTCATGAAGCTTACATTCTAAAGGGGAGAGAAAGATGGCTATTGTGGTCCCTAATGCTATGATGATACTAAAACAGTTTTGTGGAGAGTAAAAATTAAAGGTGATTAGGCAGCATGAAAAATACCTACTTTTATATTGTGTATTCTAGTGACTTACACAATCATTTTGTAGGTCAAAGCTATTGATACATTTTGACTCTCTTGTTTAATAATAAGAATGAATTTTAGGAATACCTTCATTAAAGATGTTCATTTTTTAACGACACAGTACAGTTTTACTGTAATCAGACTAGAGGAATCGTATCCTGTGGGTGAACCTGAGTGTTAGGATGATCTGGTTTAACATGATCAGTTCTAAACTACTTATTTTCTACTACTTGCATATCATCCTGCTGGGCATTGGATTACTCGCTGAAGTCCTGAAGCATTTGGTTCTATGTTTTATCTACTCAGACTTAATTTAGGAAGAGCTTCATCCAGATGTTTTGTTTATTTGTTCCTCAATTACATGTACGAAATTTTAGAATTTATGAGATCACAGGTCAAGTGAAAGGTCACAGTGGAGAGGTAAAGGCAGAAGCTAAAATTTGTGAAACCAAAGAAATGACAGGACAGTGCCAAAGGAAAGGTCAAAAGTCAAGTGACAGACTCTGTGTAGATGAAAGCAAATGGTGTGTTTGTTGAATGTCTGGGCATACTGAAGTGTCTCAATATTCATGCACACAAAGTCGAAGGTTTTTAACCTTGGAGTTCATGATTAATAATTATGTGCCACTTGTTATTACATGAATTCATGTTACTTATTCACAGAGAAAAGCAGAAAAGGAGCATGTTTCTATTCATTGATTATTATCAGTTATGATAGCTCTTTGAGAAAGGCACAGAGCATGCAAGTTTGAGATGTTCAAACAGGCTTCTGTTTTTGTCAGATGTAGGAAAAATGTACATGGCAGATCATGTAAGATGTTCAAAAGCTTCTTGAGGATTGGTATGAGAATGAATAGCTTCTCTTTTAGACTTTTGGATTGCTACCCCCATGTGGTTTTGTTCATACAGACATTCATTCATTTCTTTATTTGCTCATTAACTTAATAAATAGCAGATGAAAGTTAAGTCATTTTTGGTTACTTCTGTTGCAAAAATCTAAGAAAATATTTTCTTGTTAGAAAAGTCATTTTTTCTTTAAATATCATGACTAGACATTATTCCCAAGTTTAACATACTGGATCAAATATCATTGTTTATTTGTTGTTTTAAGACAAGGTGTTTTGAAGCTTAGAGAGACTTCCAATTCATGGTCTCTCTACATATGCATCTTGCTTGGCTTACAGAAAGGTACCACCATAGCAAGCTCAAACTATCTTGATAGTAATTTTTTTTAAAACAAAATGACTTGGTTCTCTGAGGAAGACACAACTATTTTTGGTCATTTGGGGGAATGAGGAAAATGAAGTCTTAAGTAATCTCTGTGTGCCAAGAGTGACACATACTATTTGTGTTGTTTCTTTCTATAAAGAACATTAGTTTTTCTCTGCCTTGGTGGCAGAAACATGGTAGTCCGTAATGTTATTTTTCATATGGTGTCAAGAATGCATTGAAACCACCAGATTCTTTTTGAGGATTAATATTCTATTCAATTATTTTTAAATCCTCAAAATTATTTATTTATATTTATTCTATTATTTTGGGAGGAGTGTGGTGAGTGTGTGTGTATGTGTGTGTGTGTACAAATGTTTATACAAATGTATGTCCATGCATTTGTCATTAACAATAATAGTTCTTTGGAGTTTAGGGGACTTTGGTCAGTCAATTGGTTTATGAGTTGGACAAGGTAACCATTCCCCAACAGTTAAACATTTAAAGGAAATCTTTTTCTGTATTCTAGAAATAAACATAATACTATATGACAAACTCCAAAAACAAATTAGTATGTTAGAAACCTCCAACTTTAACAGAGAAATTCACCAAAAAAGAGAGTTTCCTTTTATGCAGAGCCCTATGATCTCTGCTGCTATAACAAATTAGACTAGGTTCCTTGTTTAAAGGCAAAAATTTCACTGATAATAATTGAAGTTTTTGGAAAGCCAATAAGAGTTTAGACTCTACCAAACTATAAATCTTGCTTAAATCATAAACTAAGTACTATCATTGTCTAAAAGAAGTATTTATTTTTCTTCAGTTTTGCCTTTCCTATCTCCCTCATAAATTTTTTTAATATATACTTTGAAAAGTTAAGGGCAAGCCCTGAAGGGTGAAATATTGCAAACCAATTAAAAACAACTGAAGTGAGATTCTAAAATACAGGAGTTTTCCAACTCATGAACAATATTTAGAGAGCTGGTTAATTTTAATTCCTTTGGGAACTGTAAGTCTGGGCATTAATAGGCTCAGAGTGATAAAAAAAAAACTGCTATATACTAGGCACATATAGATGGTATTGTCAAAAAAGAAGCAATTAGTGGCAAAGAAAGCATAAGTATGTACACATATGGTGAGCAGGTTGACATGTAAAATACAGCCAGGAATAAGAGCCAGTGACAAAGGAGAAATGGAAGTTAGGCTACTGTTTCTACTGGCTTCCATTATAGCAAAGAAATGAACTGCACACAAACACATCAACCTAGTGATCCCAAATCATGAGAAGCTTTTTAATAAGTATACTAGGTTTTATTTTTAGCAAGCTGAGAAGCTGTACTGTACAGATTTCCTTCATCTTCTCCTTTTCTTTTTTCCATCTTTTGCTCCTCTTTTTCTTTTCTTTCCTCTTTCTTCCATTTTCCCCTCCCAAGTTGCTTCTTTTATAGAGTTCCCTACATCTCCTCTCCTTTCTCTTTCATCATTTCCTCAGTGACAAAACTGACTCAATGCAGAGTCCAATTCAGTGATTTAAATGTCCCGAAGAATTACTATTTTATTTTTAAAAACTTTGAAAAATTATCTTTATGTGATAGAACAGAGGTTTCAATTCAACTTGTTCTTTTGTGAGAACAATGCATCTTGATCAATGTCACCCCTTTCACCATTCTCTGCCCACCCCATCCAGCTCCTCATTTGCTTGGTTCCATTTTCTCACATGTACATTGAATATTATGATTGAAGCATCTTAATGGAATCTAAAATGGTGGTTTTTCCCAGGCAAGGAAGGCAGCAGGGAAAGATGCCAGTCTCTCTCTCTCTCAACACCTTTCTCAATGGTCAGTACCATGGGAGATGAAAAAGAACACACCTTCCCAAACCTGCTCTACTCATTGCAAGTTAGGGTCTGTGTATCCATCTAAAACCTCGGTCTCATATTTGTTTTTGAAGAAAATCATACCATAAACACATTAAGTTGACTTAAAGGGACTCATATACATTTAGGTTTTTAAAAGTTATACAACTGTCACTACAAAATGTAACAGGTAGGCCGAAACCTTATCTACTGTGTAGATTTTGTGTCACTTTCAAGAGAATTAAGTGAACGTGAAAAGGAAATGCATTTTAAAATCTGATAACCAGCAACACATATTTTACTCCTCCAAAGTCAGGAAATCGAGGGACAAGTACAGGTTCATTTCCAGCATGAAAATTGTATTACTGTGACTAATTCAGGTGCAGCATACTCTTTACAATGGAAGGCACTGTAGTGTAGAGTAAACAGGAATAATGTTTAGTGCTGTTCACCATCTTAACCCTGTTTATTTTGGCTGGGCTGCTTCTGGGGGATGCCATCTTTCCCCTACCCCAATTGCTAAAAGCTGGTTTCATTGGCATAGAAATAAAAGACAGTCGGGTGAGGTTCAGAGACTATTGCAATTAGTTCTAAGTGTATGGGACTGCTTATCCACCCAATGACTGGCTTGGAGGAAACTCTGCTTAGTATTTATTAGCAGTTGAATTTATATGAGAAAAGAACAGATGCTCAATTTTGCTACCATTCCTTTTAAAGTTTAATGTGCTGTAAAATACAAGGATCTGTACAATTAAAAAGAAGGTGCTTTTCCTCTTTAATGTGCGTCGAATGCCTTCTCTCCCTTTTGTACCCAGGCCTTCCTATTTCAACAAAGCAGGAGTCTCTGTACCCTCATACACCTATCGCTGTAATTGCGGTAAAATAACCTAATGCATTATCAACTGAGATGGCCAGATCATGTTGTGAATTCTCTGGTGTGGGTCTAGGATTGAGCACCATGTTAGGGACTCAAGTATTCTCCAGAGAATCCTTCAAAGGCAGCTCCAGGGTGCCCCACAATAATTGAAACTAGGAAAACCAGTATCGGACGTCAGTATCTTTCCTTTGGATTTGAAAACAGGAAATGACTTGGCATTTCTAATCTTGACTGGGAGACAGGCCCTGACTCCACAATTACAGAGCATAATTACTCCAAGCTCAGGCTAAGAAGAACCCCCAACTGCTTGTTGAGGACCTGCCAGGAAACTGACCTGAGTGAATGGTCTGGAAAAGAACACGAGGTGACAAGAGGCTGAGATGCCATTTTCAAACAAATGTACATGAAAGGGCTGCTTAGAAAGGTAGAGGTTGTTAAAATCAGCTTGGCACTGGGACATTTGAAGAGTTGAAGCTGAGAAAAACTGGCAACGTGCAGTGTTGGAGGCCCGAATGAAATATTTCATAGGGGCTTTGAAAGAGTATGGGTTGGAGAAATCTGTTCAAGAATTTCACTTCAAAAAAGTTCTCATTTCCAAACTGCACCACTAACACAGCTGAAAAAGTCAATTGCATCTTAAAAACAAAGTGTACCCCCATATATATACAGATTAGATAGATAGATAGATAGATAGATAGATAGATAGATAGATAGATAGATAGATAGATAGATATAGATGGATGGATCTGTAATTTTTCAAGCAATGGCTTAATTCCCCTGGAAAGTGAGGTCATTCAACTCTCTGCCCCCCATTTCCTCCTGTAAACATGTTACTCTCTGTTCGTTTGCCACTGTTCTCTCCAAACTCATGGCTTACCACAATTCCTCTGCTAGTTGCAATACAGTACATAAGTTCTTTGACCATTCCATCCTTCCTTGCCTTGATTTTGTTGTTGTTGTTGTTGAAGAACAACCTTTCAGCTATTAACTTGGCTCCTGACAAAGGCTTTTGTTGTGGTTTGGTTATATCATGCTTGGAAGAACACCAAATAATAAGTTACAGTAGTGAAGCTGAAACATTTTAAAAGACACGATTTTGTGTCCAAGTTGTTTTTCCTGTTCGTTGTAGAATGGTCTCGAAAATAGTGATTTGGGGGCACAATCTTAGAAAGCCCACCAAAGTTTGGAATAACTCAAATAAAAGGGAATTCAAAAGACAAATGAGAAATGCACAGAACCCTAAGACTTCATTTCTTTGTACATGACCAGAGAAGAAAAATGATTGCGAAAGGCTCTCATTGGCCAAGTGTTTTGACCTGTCTGCCCTGGGTTGGGCAGTGAGCGCCACGCATGGGGAAGCCGAGGGGCTCAGAGCTCATGTGAGGATGGCTTGAGGGTTGAGTTCTCTAGGTTCAGGTGTTTGGTGCTGAAACATCTGAGGACTATAATAGCTTGGAGGTGAAAGAGCTTATCCCTAGACTCTGAAATCATTGAAACTATGTAGGACATAGAGACATATTTTCATATTACTCTATTATTAGGAAAACAATTAAAAACTATTAAGAACTTACCCTATATGGAATAATGTATAAAGTCCTTACCTGGTCATGGGACCACACATAATTTTTCTTCCACTTCCTGATCTGTCTTCATTCACAAAAGAACTTGGCTATACTAGCTTCCTTCCTGCTCCTCAGAGATTCCCTTTGGGAAGGGGTGTGGGAGGGGCAACTTTTGCCAAGTCTGTTATGTGGAAGACTTATCTTCATCTTTCAGATCTTAACTCAGATTTCACTTATTTAGGGTAGACTTCCCTTTCCATAGTCATCTAAATTTCAAACTTAATTCATCCCTAATATTATCATCCTGTTTATTTCTTCTTGGCCCTCACCGTAGACCCTGAGTCTTTAGGCTATGTCATCTTCCTTCTCTTTCCCCTAACCCTGAATATAAGCTCCAGAAAGCCAAGGCATCTGTGAAAGATGTTTACTTCCTTCCTAGAACTGAACCTGGTGTCTGGTATGAGTAGGTGCTTAAGAAGTTTTTATTTAATGACTTTAAAGTGAACAATGCGCATACATTAGTAGATGGACTATGTGTCTTTTGAGATATTTTCAATTTAGTTTCAGTAAACACAAAAAAAAGGAAAAAGCACAAGACAATTATGAGAACTCTGGCAATGAAACCTAGATGACATCTAGAATTGTATGGGATTACATTTCTAGAAGAATGTCTTGTACAGGACATGCTTCTTATGATGCAATGAAGGATAAGAAAAAAGGATAATTTAAAAGAAAATGTCTATGAATGATGAGTTAATAAAAGCTACAGATGGGAGGGAAGAGATGATAGGGGGAAAACAAAGGAGGAGGCAGCAATGTACAATAGGAAATGTACTCATTACCTCACTCATGTAACTATAACCCCTCTGGACAGCATTTTTACAATAAAAGACATACAAAAAAAAACTATCTTAAAAAAGATACAGGCACAAAAGCAATAAGTTATGATACATTATAGTCTTTGGTATACTTTTGATAATAGAATGAACTTAGGCTCACAGTTGGGATGATGGGAGAAGAAGGAAAACTTCCATAGAGAGACACTGTTGTTTCCATTGTGAAACCAAACCAATAATTGGCTTTCAAAATGACCAAGTAAAAAAATAAAGTTGAGTACATCTCAGGTAACCATTAGCAGTAAGAGTGCCTGCTAAACAGATTACATGTGCAGGGTCCTAAGTTCAAACCCCAGGACTGCTGGGTACCTATAATCCCCACAACTCAGGAAGCTGAGATCTGAGAATCACTGTTCAGAGGCTTTTATCTCCAAACAACCAGCACAAAACTATAAGCCGAGGCATGGATGGCTCAAGTGGTAGAAAATGAGTTGTGAGTGTGAAAAGCTAAGTGGATAGCCTAGAGTTCAAACCCCAGTACCAACCCTCCTCCCCCAAAATTAGACTATGCAGGCTATACGATGATCTTTTCTTCCACAGAGATCTTAGATCAGACCGATCCGCCCTAATTCTGTGGTTTCTTTCAAATCAAGGTTAAATCACTGAAAAAAAAAAAAAAAGAAAACGTGTGAGCTAGATTTAGAGTAGAAGCTTGGTGCTTAAGCATTAAAAAAAGAATCTTTTGAATGAATCAGCAACAAGAATGAGGAATGAAGTAGTAATGGATTTGATATCTCAAAAATCCACTCAAGCTTTCTTTAGCAAGACTAGTATCCTTCCAACATCCACAAGGAAACAATTAGCCTGGAAGCCCAAGATGCTTTACTTCATATATCTCAAGAAAGAAAGAAAAAATGATACCCAGTTGATAAGGGTATCCTGTAAAACAGCACATTTTTCTTTTTCATAGTATGAGAAAGAAATGGAAAGAATGACTAAGATGATGGACTTAAGTCTCAAAGACCTGGCCAGGAAAGAAGTGAAGTGAACATGTGAGGTAGGGACCTATGATACCAGAGAAAAGTCCTGTAAAATCCGGTATCTAGTGTTCTGTAAAATTAGGGGCATCTATGCATAGTGTATAACCAACAAGGGCATAACACTTACTCAGAGTTACTTTTTGGGGGGAGGGGGGTCAGTAGTGGGGCTTGAACTCTGGGCCTGGGTGCTGTTCCATAGTCTTCAGCTCAAGGCGAGCGCTCTACCACTTGAACTATTGCACCACTTCCGGTTTTCTGGTGGTTTATTGGAGATAGGAGTCTCACTGTCTTTCCTGCCTGGGCTGGCCTTGAACTGCGATCCTCAGATCTCAGCCTCCTGAGTAGCTAGGATTATAGGCGTGAGCCACTGGTGCCTCACTTCCTCAGAGTTATTCTTTCTGGATGAAAAATGCTTTAGAGTCAAGAAAGACAGGTCAAAGATGCAGTCAAAAGATGTACTGAAGGGCTGAGAAGGTGGCTCAGTGGTAGAGTGCTTGTTTTGTATGGATGAGGCTGTGGGTTCAATTCCTCAGCATCACATAAGCAGAAAAAGTTACAAGTGGTACTGTGGTAGAGCACTAGCCTTGAGCTGAAGAGCTGAGGGACAGCACCCAGTCCAGAGTTTAGGCCTCACAACCAACCAACAGACAAACAAAAAAGTAGCTAAGTAGGGATCTTTGGCATTTTTTAATCTTTTATTTGGCATTCTCTTTGCTTAGTTTTATTGTGTTTAATCAAGTCCATGTTGCACACATATTTTGGGTCTACATTAGATGATGTACATTAGATGAAGAGAATTCCTAGCTGATGGGATAGAAAGCTCCATACAACGTTTTAGAAATTGACAATCCCTTTGGGAAATCAGACAGAGCTTCTTGGTGACAGAGGCTTCTGGGGTTCATAGACGCTCACCCTCATGAGGTCTGCCTGTAGCCCATCATGAGATCCAAGGTGCTCAGACAACGTTAGCCATTGGTTTCGGTAAACGACCTGCAGAAGGAGACCCTAAGAATCCATGGAAAGCAGTAGAAACAGTCTTCTTCCACAGTCCATGTGATGGTGAGCCCAGTTGGTCACTGTCACCTGTTGCTCTGACTGGGATCTATCCCTCACCTTGGGTAACATCCTCAGCCTCGCTGAGAACCCTGGATCAAATCCTCCCAAGCATTGGATACTTGGACTAGAAAGCCAAGCAAGAGATTCCATGACTGACTGAGGAATGTAATCTGTGGTTCCTATATGTCTTTGGTTAAATTTGTTGTTGTTGTTGTTGTTATTGTTAAGATTTAATTGTGACTTGTATGTCTATGGACTGACTCTCTACTTGCTCATTTGTCTGGTCACCAACCACCTCCCATGCCTGGATGCTACTCTCTAGCAAAACATGTCCTTTTCCCCAACATGTCTAAAGAATCTCTGGGGCTGGGAAGGTGGATCAGTGGTAGAGCACTTGCCTTGCATGCAGGAGGCCCTGGGTTCGATTCCTCAGCACCACATAAGCAAAAAGAGAAAAGCCGGAAGTGGCGCTGTGGTTCAAGTGGTAGAGCGCTAGCCTTGAGCTGATGAGCTGAGGGACAGGGCCCAGGCCCAGAGTTCAAGCCCCACGACCGGACCCCCCAAAAATATAATCTCTGTATAAGGGGGTTGGTAAGGATGGCATTCTGTTTTTACAGCAGGGCAGATTTTATGGAAGGTTTCACTATAAGTCCATGGACCATTCACTGAAAAGCTACATCCAGTTTGTCCAAGCCAGTACAGTTAACACTCACATTTGTGTCAGTGTAAAAAAGCTTGGAACACACAATCAACATGTAACTTACCAAGCATTTAATTTTGCATTATCTTAAAAAAATAACATCTTCACTGTGACCATTGTTTTTACACCTAGTGAGCCAAAATATTTGTGTGTGGTAAAAGCTCTCAGAGTGGCCCTGTTTGGGGTTTAAAAGGTGTGTTTGAGTTAAGAGCATAAAAAGCCTTAAAGTTTTAAAACTGCAGACTGTTGTATCCTTCTAACTGCAGAACAGCTCTGTCTAATGCTGTCCAACTTGGCAATAAAAACAAAATGAAGAAAGCTGAAACACTTTCAGACTCACACCAAGTATGCTGTATTTCAGCTTGACAGGATTATTCCTTGGTTAGAATGACTTACGCTGGAAAGGGAAGTTTGCATAGAAATGCCTTTGAGGGTTAATTGTAATGTCATTAGTGTGATGCTATAATCACATCTCTGGATTGCCTTCATAAATTTCTCTTCTATTTTTATCCTGTTTTTATTTTTAATGTACTACTTTCTTGAAAAAGTCTACTATAGTCTTATAAAAAGACACCTCCCTCCTTTAAAAAAAGACAACTCACAAAAACTGATTGCTGTATAAATTGTAGTGTAGTATGAAACACAAGAATCTTTCCTCTCCTGCTTCTCAGTTTCTTATTGTTTCTTGATTGTAACACACTTATGCATGAATAGAGATTTGCAGTGGTCAAATTGCAGTGGCACTTGGTATGGTGTGACAGTAAGGAAAAACAAATTATGATCTAGTGTTTTCGTTATGACTTCTCACTACAGTATTGCCCAAAATAATGGTGGAACCACCATAGATAATCCTTTTTAAGGAAATCATCTGTTTAGCCAAATCTGTGGTAGATTTGTGGCATAGACTCCAGTAGAAGGGAACTCTAAACCACAGAAATCGCTACAAGATCGTTGTAATCACATTGCTTTGAGCTCCTCTGGCTATTGTCCGGCCTGTCTGGTGACGGAAGCCCAGGGCTAGCCACTAAGTTCTTTGGTGTTCCCAGAATTGTCTATTCTCTTGGCTTTTGAATGCATTCTCCTCAATTGTTCTGGAACTGTGGGAGAAAGATTCTCAGATGAGAGAACAATTGTTCCCTTCAGGGACACTGCACCTACCTCACCTTTTATTTTGGGCTCATTTGCACAGCAACAAAGTTCCCAAATTTGGTAATGGCTGCTCTCCTGCCTCCCATAGGCTGCTTTCTCTCTCTGAACGAACATCTTAAATGTGACTCTCCTTGGAATACTGACATTGTTGTGATTCTGTTTTCCTTTCAAAATGAGCCACTTTTATTCCACAGCTGCAATTCTTTTCCTGCATTCTCTTCCACCCAACACATGTCCTGGTCAAAATTTGATTCTGTGTTGCTATCAGGATGGTGATGTTTGGTTGAAATACCCAATATCTTACTGCCATCTGTGTCCCCAGAAACAGACAACCAATCATATTGATAATATGAGAAATAAAAACTAAGGTATTTTTCAGTTAAAAACAGTTATCTAAGTAGGTATTTGGCAAATGAATTCCCAGTATATGAAAAACAGGATATCACACCAAAATAGGATTTTATACATTATAACAGATAGGAGACAAAACTTAAAAAGGGAGGATTGTTCAATTCAGAATTCATTTATCAGTACAATCTCCCTCTTATCTAGGGCAATATTACAATGAAAATATTGCAAAGTGACCATACATTTTTGCCTCAATTGTAGATAACAATGTAAAGTTTTTAAATGAGCTCCAAGCACAGAAGCAATGTGGAAATGTTACAGAAAGGGTGTGTTTTAAGGTTGATTAAATAAACACCTATGTAACTCATAAAGTTTAAATAGGTAAATACTGCATGTGCACTTTTTTCAAGTTAGTGTCTTTATTCTCATAATAGCTCTAGAAAACTTGTATGCCAAGGGACCATAGGCACTGGGGCATGCCCTCTGCTGCTTGTGTTCTTTGTATTCAGGTGGAATCAGACATAATGATCACTACGAGAAGTGCTCAGATCATCCTAGCTGGTTCACAGTAACTCAGAATATCCACTGTGCCTTGTTCAACTGGAATTTTTTCTATTGTGAAAATACCGTACAGAGGGATTACAATTACAAGGGCAAGGTAATGAGCACATTTCTTATCAAGCATTGTTGCCTACTCGTTTGTTTCCCCTTCCCATCCGTTCCCATCTCCCCTCCTCCCTCTGCCTATTCCATCCTCCCCCCCCCCAACCAAAGTTGTAAAGTTCATTTTTGACATAACATCTTGTACATCTCATTGTTGCAATGGGTCCACCTGTATCCCTATTTAAACTATTTGTTTTTTCCCTTCCCCTCCACAAATTATACCAACATCAAATACAGTGAAAATAGGGGTTATACACAATGGAATTCTATGCCTCCATCAGAAAGAATGACATTGCCCCATTTGTTAGGAAATGGAAAGAGTTGGAAAAAATTATATTAAGTGAAGTAAGCCAGGCCCAAAGAAACATAGGTCCCATGGTTTCCCTTATTTGCAATTACTAGTATATGTCTGAGACATGCAGAAACGGTCAGATAAGTTAATGTTAGGCAAAATGAACCCCAAGATAAAGATTTAACTGTTTTTTCTTTCTTGCGATTGTTTCTAGCATATTTATAAGATGATTTCTTTGTTGTTGCTTTGTATGTCAACTGGAATTTCAAACAAAGTTTGGGACAGGGGAGGGGAGCACATGTTGGAGAACATGGAGACAATTGGCTGTCCTAGGGATGGAAGGCGGGTGGAAAGAAAGTAGAAACTCACATTCTGACACCAGGAATCTTTTGTTCATTTTCCTTCTACTTTAGATATTTTGGAGATCATCCTTTTGGTGGACTACTTAGTGCCCTTATCAGCCCCTTCAAGAAAATATCACAAATAAGCCCCAAAAGTGTCTTTCAGAGGGTATGTCCTTAAAAAAAAGTGTTATAAAGTATTTAGGAGAAAATATAGCTAAGACTACTAGCCCTAGATAAGACAGATTTTTCTCTCTTGTATGCTTCAGAACAAAATAAAAAGCAGAAGCAATCATCCTGACTTTCTGAACTATCCTACCTTCTCTGTCCCCATTGGCTTGGTGAAGTTTAGCCAAGTACCTCACCTCTAAGCAACCCCAAGAGCAGAGTTTCTACTTAGCCACCATCCAAAAGTACAGTAAAGGGAATGTTACAAGTGAAAGCTCACCACTTAAATTTCGGATATATTTTGAAAAATTCCCAGAGTTCTTACAATGTTCATATGTAGCTGAGTGGATGTCATATTGGAATTTATGTGTTGACACTGACTGATATTATTTCTCGCTAAAAATAATTTTAGAGCCTTCTAAATCAGAAAATTCATTGGATGTGTCAAGAGCATCTCTGTTCTGATTTATCTAAAAACTGTGTTCTTTCAAGTTGAGCAAATATTTAAATATGAGAAAATCTGACCAATGTATTCAACAGGCGTGGTGGACTTTTAAAAAAAAAAAGCTTGGTTTTGGAAAACACACACATATATTTTGCCAAGAACTTGCCCCTTACTGTTTAATCTTGTGGCTTTCAGGGGAAATCTAATTTGTATCCTTCGTTTATGCTCGATTCAACAGATTGTTGCATGGTTAGCCAAGTGTGGATGGCCTTACAGCCCACAGGGCTTTCCAGGTTTCTTGATTCTCTGTGGCCCTCCAGTGCCTTCTCTCTCAATCCCTGGTTGGTCACAAATGCCACACAATGTAAACTCAGACCAACTACTTAAAACATGAAGTCATACCATAAGCTGTTGCTTCTCCCCAGTATCTGTAAGGCCTGGTGAGTTCTCCTCTTTCCTAGTGTATCTACTTCAATGGCCACACTGCTTTGATGGTGAGATTTGTCCAGGTAAACCCAAATATGATGACCTAGACATAAGGATTCCTACTGGCATGGTTGATTCAGAGTAGGACTGTGCTTTTGTGGGTGGTGCAGGCCTGGCTCAGCTGCCTTGGAGTTTGGTTTGGAAGGCACTGGAATGGCCCGCTACCTCCCTCAAGCCTTTTCCTTTAGGAGTTGCATTGTTAGGATGGCCGGTGAAGCTCTGTGGGATTTCTCCTTGCTATTGTTTTGAATTTCCATCCACTCACCTCTTATTGGCATGCTCCATTGCTGCCAGCCCACTGTTTTCCCATAGAGCCCCTTGCCGGTCTAGAGCAGAGCTTAGGCAATGTTAGCCTCCTGAGGAGCAGCAGGGGGCAGGAAGAATTGATGGGGGAACCTGCAAGGAGCCAGGTGAAGTTCCGTCTCGTCTCAGATCACTCTCTCTATGCTCTAAGGTCACCTGACCACCTGTGCGGTCTCCTCATGTCTTGTCCTGGAGGAAAGGCCAAGGTCAGGGTTATACTTTGGCTTTCCTACAAAACATGGCCTTTTCATATTTGGGGGTAAAATCTGACTTATGACCCCTTAGTGGTCTTTTTTAATCAGGTGTGTGTGTGTGTGTGTGTGTGTGTGTGTGTTAAAAAGAGAGTAAGTGGGAAGTGTGCTGTGGTTCAAAGTGGTAGAGTGCTAGCCTTGAAAGAAAAAGCTCAGGGACAGCGCCCAGACCTAGCTGAGTTCAAGCCCCAGGAACTAGTCGGGGGGGGGGGGGGGGGGGACTGGAACATGGAATTGAACTAGGGGGTACTAGTCATTTATCACTTCCAGAGGCTCAGAAGAACATTCTTCAATGATACCTTGTTCTTTTATTGAGGAGAATGTCTGGGTCTCACACGAGGCAGGCATGTGGGTATGTCTTGGTGTCCTTCCTCCTGCGCTTCATGCTCTCCTTCCTCATCCCCGCCCATACCACACTCGCCACATCCTGCTTGCCATAGGTGGACCCTGAACCTGCAGGAGGCTGGAAGCCAGAGGGAAGCTGGAGTGGCTGAGGAGTCGGGTTCCGGGGAGATCGTTTCTGCGGTCCATGAGCAAAGCCCGATGCCCTTCCCTCTGTGCGTGGGATTGCAGCATCACTGTTGTTCACAGGGTGCTTGTTCCATTATTGTGCTACTCTGCCTTATGATAATACTAAACCCTAGCGAAATAAACCGTTAACACTTGCTACGTCATTTCTAATGGAAAATAGGTTCTAATTTGTAAGCAATAAATATGTAGTTGGATTTATATAATCCTATCAAACTTTTGAACTGGAAGTTATTTGATCCCAAAAATCTTAGATTAAAATACAGGATGGTGGCATGAAACTTACCACCATAGAAGTATGAATACTGATAGCTGTTTTTATAATGCAGAGTTATTGATTATCACATCCAGTTCACAATTTTGTAGATGGAGAAACTAAGACCTAGAGTTTTGAAGTCATAATTTCTTGATTTTTTTTTTAGTATTCCCTGCCTTTGCATTTTCTTTGCTTTTAAAAAAAAAGTTCAAAAAATCTAATTGTTCCATGGAAGAAGGCACTGTTCATTATTAATGGAATTTCTTTTTATTTGATTCTGTGGTGTCCACAACAAGATTATAAAAACAATAATTTGATTTAGAAATCTTTTCAGCTTCCGTAAGGTTACTTTGTGGAGTTGGAGATAAATGACCAGAAGAAAACTTCACAAAATTAGTGTTTACACTTAATCTGGCAACGAGCTATAATTTGATTGGTAAAAAATTCATTTGGTGTACCTCTGGCCCTTTGCTGCTGGATAATGAAAATTTATATCTGCATTTCAGACATCTGGGAGGGTCTGACAGCTTTGGGGCTGGATGAAAGATGATGTCACACTGACCCCTGTCAGCATTTCCTCACACACTGGTTACCCAAAACCCAACAGCAGTCACACTTTTTTTTCCCCCCTGCCAGAGCAGACTCTCATTTTATTTTGGAAGGTTAATGGCACTGTAAATCTAATAGGCCATTTTAGTGGCATCATGTGGATATTAAAAAATCATGTGACCAGTCAGGGCACCATATGTGGGGTTTGCTGTTGTCTAATGGAAGGAATCAGGGACTGTAACAAGGCACTGAGGGGAGTCAATGTTTGGAATTAATTTCAGAACCATAGCTACCTTTAAATGAATTCTGAATTTCTGTTCCTGGTTTGGGCTTGCAGTGTCAGTTAAGTTTGCCTTAATAAGCTGGCTGATATTAGCAAATGTGAAATTCCAGAAAAGTCTTCATTTCTGATAAAGTGATCAGCTACTTGGGTTTTCTGGAGCAGTGTTGCCCACAGAGCGTACTGTGACTTCTGTGGAAGCATTCTCTGTACCCTCCAGTACTGGAGGTCACCTGTGGCCATGTGGCACTCAAAAGATGAAATGTTCTTTCGCTGAGCTGAAAATAGTGATAGGGAGCAAGTGCTCACCATTTCAGATCGTATGAATTGGAGCAACTTTCAGGGAAGACTAAGGTGGTGAGAAGTGAAAAGCAAAATAGGTATCATCTGGGTCTGCAGTCTGCTTTTCACCAGTACCCTGTTTGAAAGGCCAGGCTACCCAATGACAGAGCTGAAGCCAGACTTCTTTCTATCCCAGAAAGTTAAAAGTAGAGCAAAGCAATGGATAAGTGAAATGAGTGGATTCATGTATAATGAATAAATAGAAGCAAGAACTTCAAGTGGCTGTTTTTTTTCTTTCTATTTCACTATTTATGGCTGCCGTTTCTCCTAAGGACAAGTGAAGAAAAATCATAAAAAGTGACAGGCAGATGTGTTCCCATGAGGACTTAACTCATTCAGAATCAGACCAGAGCGATTTCTAGGAGCTTCTACTGACCTTCCCTGAAACATCTTACAATTTCTAAATCTGAGCTCTTTATAAGCAGAACAGAGAGCCATGGGCTGGAGGAAGACAAAGGCAATGACGGAATCACCCTGGGCTCACAGCTGAGACCCTTGCACAGAACAAAGTAAGGGACAGAGGAAGCAATTCTCTAAATAATGAAGGCACTGGTGTGTAGCCAGATAGATACATGTAAGGAAACTTTGTGAATTTTCTCTAAAATGTTATTTAGTAAAGTATTTTAAGATAATTATTCATAACTATGACCTCATTCTTCCCTCATAAGATTATTGCAAACCTGATGATGATTGTGATAATGGTAGTGATGGTATTGGTTAAGTTTTCTTTTACTGTATATTGTTTCAGAAATAGTGCTGAGTGCTCAATTAATCATCTCACCACTAGGAGACAATTCTAGCATTTTACTATATTATACATGAAGAACAGAGGAATGTAAATAAATACATCTTTTCTTTATTTTCTTTTGGCAGTGGTGGAGTTTGAACTCAGGACCTTCTGCTTGTTATGAAAGTATTATAACACTTGAGCTATGCTCATAACACTTCTTTTATTTTTTTAGTTTGTTTTTCAGATAGCATCTTTGCTTTTACTTGAGGTGACCTTGTGCTGTATTCCTCCAATTTTCACCTCTTAAGCAGCTGAGATTCATAAGTCACCATGCCTAAGTTTGTTTGTTTGTTTGTTTTAATGGGAGCAGAGTGGATTTGGAGATAGAATCTCACTACCTTTATTGTTCAGACTGCCTTCAACCGAAATCCTCCTTCCTCTACCTCCTTAGTAGCTGAGAATTACAGGCATGTGCCACCATGCCTGATTAAAGCTAGCTAAGATTATGTAATCAATAAAAGGCAGAGATGGAGTTTGAATCCAAATAACCTGAGCTTAAAACTGGTGTTATTAAACATTACCCTACACAATGTCCTTTCTTACTTTCCCTTTTAATTACACATAGCCAGATTCATTCACTCAGCAAACTTTTTTTTTTTTTTAGTCCAGCTATGTGCCAGATACTATTCTAGTCAGTAAAAACAGAACAACTCTCACCCTCTTGGGCTTTATAATTCACTGGAGAGGACATAAAATAAATAAGTTAAGAAAAACACATAGTTTGTAATATAGAAGTAAATATGAGAAAGAAAAGAATAAAGCAATAAAAAGGAATCTGAAATGTCAGCAGATGGGAGAAATGGATAGAAATTCTAGGTAGGGAGAAATTTCACTGAAAAAATGGTGCTTTGAGGAAACGATGAAGTGAACTTTATTTTCTAATTATATTTGAAACCTCCTGATCTTTTGTCAAGGAGAAAGCTCTCTCTACCTTTATCTCCTACCATGGGAATAATCTTATTAAGATTTGCTTTAAAAACCTGAGGTAGACTGATATTCTATGAAAGACAAAGCATAGAAAAACTTAGGTACCTTTCTCTGTCCATGAACTTTTCAACTGACTGCTGGTTCCATGACATTTCAGCATTTGTTTTTATAGCAAGGTGAGGATAATGTGCTGAATTTTATAGCTCTGTGACAAGGCCACCGCGGTGACCTGGGGCCCCAGAGACCTAGCAGGTACAGCACGTTCAAGGGTCTGAGACAGTTCAAGAGTAAAGCACATATAGATACAGTGACGTGTGGAGCTGGGCAGGTTGTGGGGAAGGACTGAGGGAGAAAAAAAGAAAGATTTTTTTTTCTGTTGAATTTGCATGTTTGGCTGTCCAAACCTGTGATCATTGTAAAGTTAAACAGAATATGATATATATGTCTTTTAAAATAAAAAAATATGAGTCATTAAAGAAACTCTTAATTCTCATACTGAATTTGGACAAGAAGTAGCAGGTTTTGTGCATAACCAATAGAGAATGATTAAGAAATAAAAGTTAATGGTGATCCAGGCTTGCTTATGGAGTGATAAACACAAGCATGTAAATTTTCCTTATCAGTCATGGGATTCCACCTAGGAGACACTGCCTCCCCCTGCTTCGAGGTGGGGCTTGGTCTTGAGAAGGTCAGTTCCAACCAAGACAGAAGTGTCCTTCAGTGATCCCAGGCACCATTTCCTGTTTTTCCTTATAAACTTCCCACTCAAGTTGTGACATCGCTGGGATCCTGGCAAGAGGAACTCTCCCTCACATTGGCAAGTCAGTAGGGATTTGAGTGTGTGCACCTGCTCTTTGTGTCTGCTTCCTTCTAAACACTGAAAAAGTTCTACTGCCAACCAAATAGCAATCCGTTCTTTAGGATCCCTGTTGAGGACTTACTCTCTTTTATCACAATGAGGTACTTTCATAATATCACAAATTGTCATGTGGTTTTTCAATAAATGGATCCTTAAAAAAATCTATAACATTTAAAAATACGTAGATTTTTTTTAAAGAAAAACTTCATTTGTCTTAAAAGCACAGAGTAAACAATACTTTTTCTTCTACATACCTATGAGCAATATTCCTGAAGTTTTAGTTTTAGGTGATTGATAGTGGTAAACTTATTAGTTCAAGGATCATTAGTTTTATTCTGAAGTTATTAAAAGGATAATATTTAATTAGAGGGAATAAAATTTTAAGGTGCTTAATGAAATTGTTTTCAATACATGTCATGCTATAAATACCTGTTAATGCTGGTATGTGAGTGAGCTAAATCTCCCTATGTTGATATTTTTATAACTTTTAAATGAAGACCAATAAATTTATTTTGTTTTGAGCATTTCATGTAAGTACAGTAGTGGTGACATTATGTTAATTGTGGTTAATTTTCTAATGTTAAAGATTGTATTATTTTATTCTCCTGAAATGACAGTGCTGCCATTAAGTACAATGTTCCAGCATATTCCATACCCAAAATACAACCATATTTCAGAATCTTTTCTTTTCTTCTTTCTCTTTTTTTTTCTTGCTTTTTTTTTTTTGTTGTTGTTGTTGGTCATGGGGCCTCAACTCTGGGCCTGGGCGCTGTCCCTCAGCTCTTCAGCTCAAGGCTGGTACTCTACCACTTGAGCCACAGCACCACTACTGCCTTTTTCTGCTTATGTGGTGCTAAGGAACCAAACCCAGGGCCTCATGCATGCAAGGCAAGCACTCTACCACTGAGCCACCTTCCCAGCCTCCTCTTCTTTAGTTTCTTGTACCTACAAAAATGTTTTATAAAAAGCTAAAGGAAGCTGGGAGCTGGTGGCTCAGACCTGTAATCCTACTTACTCAGGAGGCTTATCTGAAGGTCGCAGTTCAAAGCCAGCCCAGGCAAGAAAGTCCATGAGACTTATCTCCAATTAGCTACTAAAAAAGCCAGAAATGGAGCTGTGGCTCAAGGGATAGAATGCTAGCCTTGAGCCAAATGGCTTAGGGAGAGTGCCCAGGCTCTGAGTTCAAGCTCCTGGAACAACAACAACAACAACAACACACACATAAAAAAAAAAAAAAAACAGACAAAGGAAAGCCTATGCAGGAGACTCTTATCTCCAGTTAATCAGCAAAAAGCCAGAAGTAGAGTTGTGGCTCAAGTGGTAAAGTGCCAGTCTTGAATGAAAAAGCAAGTGAGACCAGAGGCCTAGAGTACAGTTCCCAGTACAAGCATGAAATTTCAAAAAACAGAGGTTAGGATAGTTCATTCATTCAGTTGAAAATCTGGAAAGCAAATAGAAGTGATACCAACACCTTTGTTCAGTTTATTCATCATTGTGCAACGCATTCATCCTCTTAGTTTGCGGTTCTGTTATCCAGCTGTGCATCATTCATCCCATCTGTTGCTCTGTGAGGAAGTCTGGGACAGCCGATTGGAGATGAAGTATTTGGTCAGCTGTGTATACATGATACTATGATCTATGTATTTGTGTAGCTAATAGAGATGAGACTGAACTATCCTATGGTAGAACTTTGTCTTCAGTTATTGGGTAATATCCTTATTCTGTTGTAAGTAGTTCACTTAAATAGTGGACATGGAAATTGTTTAATGTACATCTCTTTTTGCCACTAAACACAGTCAACATTTTAAATTATCTTTAAATAGTTGTACAAAGGGATTTCAATTCAACATGTCAGTTTATGAGTACAGGGCATCTTTGTGTGTGTGTTCGTGTGTGTGTGTGTGTGGGGGGGGGGGTGTATGTGTGTGTTCTAGTCCTGAAGCTTGAACTCAGGGATGGGGCACTGTCCCTGAGTTTTTTGCTCAAGACTAGCACTCTATCACTTGAGCCACAACTCCACTTCCAGCTTTTTTGGTAGCTAATTGGAAGATAAGAGTCTCTTGAACTTTCCTGCCTGGGTTGGCTTTGAACTGCAATCCTCAAATCTCAGTCTCCTGAGTAGCTAGGATTAAAGGCATGAGCTGCAGATGCATGGTGCGTACTGTGCAACTTGATCAGTGTCACTCCTTTCATCAGTCTCTTCCATGTCTCCCAACCCTATTTATTCCCTCAATTTTCCTAGTTCCATTTTCACATACCTGCATTAAACATTATGACTGCATTCCCTCATGGTCCACTTTTTATAAATATATGTATAGTATTTTGACTTTATATATATATATATGTCTATCTCTCTTGTGAAATTGGGATATATTTAATAAACAATTTCTCTCATTTAAGAATACGCCATGTAATGTACTCATTATCTTGCCCATGTAATTGTAATCCCTCTGTATAGTATTTTCACAATAAAAAAAAGAATACACCATATAAGGTTAAGATCTTTTTCAGTATTGGAAAGTACTTTTCATGATTGTAATTTTAAAGCCTATGCAGCAAACCCACTAATTCATAACTTTATTACCCACAATTTGACCAAGTAGTGAGAAAAATTAAAAGAAATTAAACATTAAAAGAAATTATATATATATATATATATATATATATATATATATATATATATATATATATATACACACTTTTCTAATTTGGGGAGGGAAAGGGAAATAAAATGCTGAAATAAGGATACATGTTGACCCATTATAACAATGAGATATGCAAGATACTATGTTGAAAACAAACTTTACAACTTGAGGGGGGGAAGGATGGTAGGGGAAAAAACAAAGGAGGGGGTGCTCAATGGGAAATGGACTCATTACCTTGCTCATGTAACTGTAACCCCTCTGTACAGTATCTTTACAATAAAAATATATATTTAAAATTAAAAAAAAGAAATTTCAAACTGGGTTCTAGTGGCTCATGCCTTTTTAGACATTCAGGAGGTTAGATCTAAGAATCACAATTCAAAGCCAGCCTGGGCAGGACTGACCATGAGACTTATCTCTACTTAACCACCAAAAAGTCTTCAGAAGTGGCACTGTGGCTCAAGTGGTAGAGCAATAGCCCTGAACACAAAAGCTCAGAGACAGTGCCTAGACCTAGAATTCAAACCAGCCCTAGAACATGCATACACACCTAAAAAAATAACTTTCAAATAAAAATTTTCCATGTGGGTGGATGGCTGTGGAAGAACTTACAATCAATCAGTCTTGTGTTAGTGTCAGTTGCATCAAATCATTGTATGATCCTTTGGGTATTTCTCTGCCCCGAATTTTGTGAAAATCTGCCTTGCAAAATGCAAACAGTATCCAAAAAAGCACGGTAAGAGTGAATGTGCTTAATTTAAGTGATAAAGTGAACACCTGAGGTTTGTTGTAAGGGAGCGTGTCTGTAGCAGAAGTTGGGAGGTATTATAGGAAAATGAATCAGGTATGTATAGTAGTATGGACGGCTCTCCATCTGTAGTCCACACACTCTTCCATCCGGAGTCCACATACTCTTTCCTCAGAAGTGCCTGTTTGGAGTCGTCTATCTGAGGACAGTAAGGGTCTACTACAGTATATGAAAGACTTAAGTTGGAACATGAAAAATATGATGTCCTTCCTCTAAAACCTATGATGTACATGTCTAATAGAGGTTTGCTTGAAAGGTAATACATTCATTCTCCTTAGTTTAGCAACAGCAAGAAATTGGAGGAAGGCAGGGTCTCACAACCAGGCAGCCAGTGGGTAGAATTCATTTAAGGATTTGGGAATGAGTCAACTCTCAGTTTTAAGATAATGCGCTTATACCTCAACGCCACTAGAAATGACACAACCTGTTTCTTTCCCAGAGGCTCTATGTCAAATAGGATCATTTGAATCTGGTTGAAACAGTAACCTTTTGAGGGGAAAAAACAAAGTAGGTTGGATGTAGTAATTTGGACAACAACTGGTGCTAACCAAGTAGTTATTTTCTTCATCCTACTATTAGACACGAAAGAAAGACTTGGAACTTCTGAATTGATGCTAGGAGCCAGAAAACTTTCTTATTGTGCAACAAACAAGAGGTGGAAACACTTGTGAATTGACTCCACTCAGAGGTCCAGAAAAATTAAAGTTGACACTAAAAATAACTTGGCACACATACAACACACAGCAAATGCTAAGTAATGAAAAAAGATGTCTTTTAGGTTGAAAATTTTCTGGGTTGTGAGAAAATACGGAGCATAAATCATATCAAACTATTCCTGGCATTAGGCCTTCAGGATGCATTTGTTTGAAATCAAGAGCCAAATTGCCTGGAAGAGCGAAAAACTGCTAGATGCCAGCTGGGGCGGCATGCCAACCTTGGATCTGACACGTCATTTCTGGAGAAAGCCATGTGCACGACCCCTAGTTTGCCTTCAAAGTAGTCCCCTTGAATTGATTTTGTAAATTAACAATATTAGGCCTTCTGTAGAATAGAAAGTGCATTAGTCACACTGCTCTTACTTTACCCAGCAAAGAAATCTATTGTTCTTTTGTAATAAAATGGTGCCAGGCAGGGGTGAGGGCAAATTTTGCCACATCAGGTAAAAAGGAAACACAAATCAGTTTTCAGGCAAGTTTAATGAGGAATTTTAATAACAAGAATTTTAAAAAACCAGCATAACTTAACTAAGCAATTCTTAAAGGGAAACTTGTCTACCTCCTGTTTTGTGTGTGTGTGTGTGTGTGTGTGTGTGTGTGTGTGTGTGTGTGTGCATTTTTTGTTTTTTTTACAAGTGAATGTAACCACCGCTGAATGGTTGCCAAAGATCGATTGTTCCAAGCGAGTAAGGACATCGGGTATAGCAAAACCTCGCAGCAATTTATTACCAGGATGTTTTAAAAGAAATGGAGGATTGCAGTAAAGGAGGATTTCCATGGATTCATGTTTAAATTCACCATAAGTGATTAATCTTTGTGTTAATTTTTTGTTCAAGGTTGGTTTTATACACCATGTAAAATTGCTCCTTTAGAAGAGAGTCTGCCTTTTTTTTTTTAAAAGGAGAAGAAGGAGGGGGAAAAAGAGAGTGAGTCTCTCGGAAAAATACTTTATAAGGCTTCTTTCATATTAGCCTTTTGTTTTGTGGAAATTATCTTAGGAATAGTAGGAAGAAATTATTGGAGTGGAATATAATATCAACTTAAACAAGTATGACTACTCTCAATAAATGATATTGATTTTCTAAAAACTGATCTTGTGTTTTCCACGTTCTATGAGAAAAGCCTGGGCATTTGGTTTTTTAAAATCTTGTTGCTTGGATTTTTATGCAAGGAAATAGATATGTACATATAATATATATGTATGCACACATAAATTCATATAGAACATATTTTTCCTTAAGACCTTTTAGGCATTTATTTCATTGATAGAAAATCCCACTGCAATATAAATTAATCATTATGTTGGTCTAGTTAAGGAAAAATGTTAAAAATACAGATAGAGGTACATATTTTCAGAATCATCCACTATAACATTTCTTAAAATAAATTTTGGCCTCCTTAGCTTATAGCATTTGCTACTAGTAGCAAATACTCCATGACTTAAAGACAGAAAGACATAGAGAGTGTGTGAGAGAAAAAATTAAGCAACAACCAAAAAAAGCTAACAAACCTTTTTCCCCTATTGAAATTTAAGAACTTCTTAAATGTATAACAGAAAAATATTTTGCATGAAACTAGAGATCCTTAGTATTAGTTGTTTTGTTTTAAATTTAGAACATACATTCTTCATCCACTCCATTCTTTTTGTTTGCAAATATCAATGTAAACTGATAACTGTTAAGTTGGATTCAACCTACGTGTTTTGGAGAACTGCTGTGGGAGAGGCTGGGGTTTTGCTGCTGAGACTTCAAGTTAAGTGAGTCCCTACTTAATCCCACCAACACCCTTACATGCTACTTTTTTTTGTGGCTTTTGCAAAGCCACAAAAGGGATCAAATTATAGCTGCTTTGCCGTTTTCAACCAAAATGTTTTAGCAATTGGAAGATGGGGGCAGTGTAGACACTCAAAACTGCTTTGAGATCTCGAGATGAATTGTGTTCTACAGATGTGTGCTGTTGCTAATTCTTTGTTCTCAGTCACTTGTTTTCAAAGACACTAAAATGCATGTAGCCCGTAAAAGAAAGATAAATAAGGGCAAGACGCTTTTCTTCCTCCAGTCACAGACTAAAGAAATGATTTCAGATAATATATAGCCCTTCAGCCATGGGAGCAGGAAGTGTTTACTGCTCAACTCGGGATCCCAGTTGGCAAAATAAACGGAAACTTCTGTTCAGTTTTAGGACACTCTTTCAAATAAAAACTTCATTCTCTCTGGGCAAATCAATTAGTGTATTATTGGTAAATTTTCATAAATGGAGAACTATCTTTAAAAGAGCATAAAAACATACCCTTATCCTTTATTTTGTGCTTTAAGACCAGTTAAGTTTGTTTAAGGAGGAAAATTCTTAAGTCATTAAAAAAGCCTACAGCACTGTTCTTTCTGGGAATCTTTAAAATGAGTCCAGGCTCATCTGTTTGAAGTTATTTACCTATTTCTGTATTTAAAAACAAGAACCTGTTCAACTCTTTCAATATTGAGAAAATTAACAATGAGTCAAATAGAGCAAGAGAAATACTTCACATTTGTCAAGAGAGAAAAAACAGGAAAAAATTTTGAAAAGCCAAACATGATTAAAAAAAATTAAGCTCTTATTCCTTTCTATCTTTTTTTCTTCCATTTTGCTTTTCTGTTCTTCCAGCATATTTATAAATTTGAAACTAAACCCAAGTTTACTTTTCTTTTTTGCATATATTTTTTGTAAAAATACTGTACAGAGGAGTTACAGTTACATGAGTAGGGTAATGAGTACATTCCTATCAAGCATTGTTACCTCCTCTGTTTTTTCCCTACAGTCCCTTCCCTCCCAACCTGTCCAACTCCTCCCTCTCCCCCTCCCCAAAATTGTAAAGTTCATTTTCAACATAGTGCCTTGTATATCTCACTGTTACAATGGGTCAACCTGTATCCTTATTTAAGCATTTTGTTATAACCCTTCCCCTCCCCAAATTATAAAATTGTATATACAACTGTATATACAAGATGCAGGACAACAGAATCAGATACAGTGAAAACAAGGGTTTTACTGTGGGGGAACAACATAAAAAGAAAAGAATCACATAGTGTATTATAAGTACCTTAAAAACCATAGCAAGAAAGAAAAAAACACTGTATCCCTGTCTTGGGGTTTATTTCACTTAACATCATCTTATATGGTCATATGTACATAGCTTTGACCTTTTTTGCTTGTCCTAGACATGAACTAGTACTAATTGCAAATAAGGGAAAACATGGGACCCATGTTTCTTTGGGCCTGGCTTATTTCACTTAGTATCATTTTTTCCAAGTCTTTCCATTTCCTAACAAATGGGGCAATGTCATTCTTTCTGATGGAGGCATAGAAGTCCATTGTTTGTGTGTGTGTGAGTGTGTGTGTGTGTGTGTGTGTGTGTGTGTGTGTATCACATTTTCTTGATCCATTCATCTACTGAGGGGCATCTGGGTTGGTTCCATATCTTAGCTATGGTGAATAACATGGTTGTGCTGGTTGCTTTGGTATGACCTTGTTTGTGATCATTTGGGTAAATGCCTGAAGGAGGGATTGCTTCAGTGGTCTGTGCGGTGATCTTTGCACTGAAGCCTTGTCCAGTTAACTTTCTTTTTTTTTAAATAAGTTTTTTTTTATAGTGAAAATACCATACAGAGGGGTTACAATCACATGAGCAGGGTAATGAGGACATTTCTTATCAAGCATTGTTGCCTCCTCCTTTGTTTTTCCTCTACCATCCCTGCCCTCCCATCTCCACAACTACATTCCCTCCCTCCCCTCTCCCCACCCCACCAAAGTTGTAAAGTTGGTTTTTCAACATAGCATCTTATACATCTCATTGTTTCAATGGGTCCACCTGTATCCCTATTTAAATTTGTTTTTTTTTTCCAGTTGACTTTCTTTACAACTCATTCCGTCACTCCTTTCCTCATCCATTGCCATTACACTTGAGTGTAATATCTGTGCTGTTGCTCTGAGATTATGGTAGGAATGCGTAGTTCATACACAATGATTCTGGATTTGTTCTAGATGTAGTAGAAAGACATCAGAACTTTTAATTAGAGGAGAGGGGGGTATGAGCTGACTGGACCCAAAAAAAGGAAAGAAAAAAAGAAAGAAAGAAAGAAAGAAAGAAAGAAAGAAAGAAAAGTAAATGTGAAACTTCTACCAAACATCTAGATGAAGGTGTCAAATAACTCAAGACTGAATTTACAAATGTATGAATTGTGAAAAGAAACCATCTTTAAAGTGCTAGAACTAGATGTAATGTTTTAAGAAAAGAGTCCAGAGAAGTGAAAATAGCCTAAATCTTATCATCTCAGATAGGGTAAGCTCCAGAGAAGACGTACAGCGATGAGATTGGAGCTCTATGAAACAGGACCACCGAGAGTGTTTGTCATGTAAGTCCATGAAAGAATATACATGGTAGTGTGCAGCGGGATCCAATGATGCTACAGAAGGTGAAACCAGAGCAATGAAGACGACTGGTGGATCAGACAAGATTAAGAAGCATGGAAAAGGACTCTCTCTGCTGGGAAGAGCTCACTGAAGTACAAGATAAATAGAAATACCATTTACATAATTGGTTGCAAAGGAATGAGAGATTCTCTGGGAGAGACAACGCTACCTTCCCTCTCTACGAGGGCAGTGGTTACAGATATGTTTATCCAAAGTGATATTAATTATAGCTTATTCTCTGCTTAGCATCAACTCTTACTGTAAATGCGACTTCTGGACTCTGTTTGTATCCAGATGAGGCAGTCAGAGATAGTCTCTTCTTCCTGAGGATATGGAATTCCTACCTTAAAATGAGTGGATTATAAATCTCAATAAAATTGAGAAAGAGAAGGCAGTTTCTTGAGAAAAATTAGTTTCTTGAGACCTGTGATTTTCCTATCATATTTATGAGTTATTCATCTTCTGGAATACTGTATGAACTCTGCTTTTGCTGTTTAATGTCCACCACTCAATTACTGATATCTATTGAGCATTATTTAGATTTTCATAGATTTATTAACAATATTACTTACCCTTATAGAAATATGATTGTTGGCCTTTTCTTGTCGATTTTTATCCTTCTTGAGCATATAAGATAATTTATGTATGTATGCATGTATTATGTAAGTATGTATGTATGTATGTCTCTCTCTCTCTCTCTCTTTCTCTCTCTCTCTCCCTCTCCCTATCTATCTATCATCCTAAGGGCTGTCATCCTACTTTGGGATATATATATATATATATATAAAATCTACTAAGTTGACATCATTTATTACCCAAATTACTTGTGTATTTCCTAGTAATTGACTTCTTGGACCATAAATAGAGTCTGTTATGAGTGCTTTATAGGTAGGTAACGAGGGAGAGGACATTTAATAGAATACAAATTTCAACAAAGGTACCCAATCCTTTTTCATGTCTAGAAAGACTATGTTATAATAGTAACATGAGGAACTTGGGGATGGAATAAGTCATGGATCTCAGACTTGATATCAGCTCTTTGAATTTAGAAAATCATTACTCTTACTGACTTTTAACTTCCTTCCAGTAAAGAGGTAAAGAAACAATTACCTTTTTGTCATATAAAGGCTTAGAAACCATAATTAAGGTTTCTAGTCCAGTGTGTGGCTTGTTATACAAGCTCAAGTATAACAGTGGAGATTCTATGTGTCATTTCTCTTTTCATGAACATGGTCAACATGGTGACAATGTCTCTGAATTCTAAACTTAGAATCCTTTCAATAATGAGGATGGAATTGGATGGAACCTCACAGAATGAATACAGGAAGCTATGAGACATTGCCTGAAGTTTTTGTTATATTTATGCTTTTTAAATTTGTGAAACATTTTCAGGAAACGCCTTTGTACATTAATTTATGCTAATTAAAAGAAAGCAAAAATCACCAATATATATTAGAAAACATTTTCTTAGAAAACAGTGTGTTTCTTCATCTGTTTAACACATGCACACATTTATGTAGCTTTTAGGTTTGCTAAAAAAAATTAGTTCCTCCTATCTGTGCAACTAGGATTCTTAAAAATAATAAAAGTCCCTCTTTAAAAAATTATGATCCATTTATAGAATGCATGTATTTTTATGGCTGTATTTTAATAACAGTTTCCTTGATCAAGGATCACTGCTTCTGTGACTTTACTGGATATTAATTATAGCTTATTCTCTGCTTAGCATCAACTCTTACTGTAAATGCGACTTCCGGACTCTCTGTTTGTATCCAGATGGGGCAGTCAGAGATAGTCTCTTCTTCCTGAGGATATGGAATTCCTTCCCAGGAAACATAGAGAGCTATTCTTAGCCTGGAGCTCCTATTCATCTTGTGTCATCCTTCAGAGATACTGCACCTTTCTTGTTGCCTGTCCAGCCATTTATATGCTCTCTGTTTATTCCTCAGCTATTTTGGGAAGGCCTCTCTTCCTCAGTGATGAAAGCACATTACCTTGAAGCCATTAGTTATGGATAATGTTACAACTCCTTTCATTTTGGAAAGAGGTCATCGTGCTTAAGATCCGTTTGTTCTTTGCCCTCTATCATCATTTTATTTAGTAGAGCAGCAGTTTAAAATTGTTTTCAAATCTCTTTTCTATTTAGTGTCACTTTTATCCCATGAAGTATATTTACTATTATATGAATATCATAAGAATCATGATTTACCTTTGTTCATCCTGGATATATATTAGACTCATCTAGGGATTTTTTTGGTTAAATATTGTATGTGTTCTTGCACTGAGAAATTCTATTTTAATAAATCTGAGTGGGGCCCAGTTCTTAAATTTTTTTAATATTCCACAGATAATTTGTTTAGGTGAAGTCAAAGTTTGAAAATCAATATTTTAGACACAAAAACTGTCTTCTCTTTCTTTTCATTTTTAATTTGTTAGTACCAGGGTTTGAATTCAAGGCCTCATACTTGCTTGTCTTACTTTTTCAATTGGTGCCCTACCATTGGAGTTGTGCATCTAGTTCTACTTTGGGCTGATTAATTGGTGACAGAGGTTTTTTTCTTCCCAGATGGGTTTCAAAACTCGATTCTCTCAGCTTCCTGAATAGCTAGAATTACAGGAAAAAGTCACTAGTGTCCAGCTGGGAGAGTTTTTTCAAGAATTAAAAACACTATCCCCTTTGGGATGTTTTTCTACTCCCAAGGAATCATGAAAGTTTTTATGAAGAATTAAATATACCAACACCTTTTTAAGGATTTTTTTTTGTACCCACAAGGAGTTGTGGGAACCTGGTATTAGACTAGCCTTTAAATGAGATGGCAAAGAAGGGTATGTGATATGGTATCAGAGTTGGTGATGATCTTGATTTTTGAAAGTGTTCTATTGAATTTTAGTGGAAATCATTTTCTTTCAAAAAGGAATAACCAAGTAATGGGAAAGAGTAACGTGCTGAGTGTGATGAGGGAAGGGTGTGGAATTTGAATGGCTTCCTGTCAGTCCACCCATGGACAAGCTTGGAGTCCTGTGTAAGAGGTGCTCTGTGGGCATTCACTGGTATCAGTGTGTTAGGAGCCAACCAAGTGTCATGAGAGTTTTCCAATTATTATCATTGTCAATTTTGTATTCATATTGCAGGGTTTAGTTCAGGCCATAGGCCACTGTTTCATAATGCCCTCAACTTTCTATATCTGGGGGCTGCACATCCATGGAGTCAACCAAATGTATACTTGAAAATATTTGGAAATAAATTATATCTATAATGAACATGTGCATATATTTTTCTTGTCATTATTCCCTAAATAACCTAACAACTATTTATATGGCATTCACTATGTATTAAGAATTATAAATAAGTAATGTAGAGTTGATTTAAAGTATATAGAAGGTTGAGATACAAATACTATGCCATTTAAGACACTGGAGCTTCTGAAGATTTTTGTGTTGGTGGTGGTGGTTATGGGGCTTGAACTCAGGGCACTGTCCCTGAGTTCTTCAGTTCTAGGTGAGCACTCTACCGCTTAAGCCACAGTGCCACTTCCGCTTTTCTAGCAGTTTATTGGAGATAAGAGTCTCACGGACTTTCCTGTCCGGGCTGGCTTTGAACCGCAATCCTCAGATCTCAGCCTCCTGAGTAGCTAGGATTACAGGCATGAGCCCCTCTTGCCTGGAGCTGCTGAAGATTTTAGTATTGGATGAAGCTCCTCGAACCAATCCCTATAGTTACCAAGAGCACCTAAATCTGGATTGAAGAATTTCTAAAGTTCCTTCCATTCTGGCATTCTAGAATCGTAAAATATCTAATTTGGACAAAACATCAAGTCCTCCTCTAAGATAGGAAGCATCTGTCTGAATGTGTGCTTATGTTAATTCACCTTTCCCCAAATCCTCCTGTTTTTAGGGACCATTCATATTATTGTTCCTGGAAGCTTACCCCACTTTTCTATCTTATCCTAGAGTTGACATCTGAGGAATTTAAACAACTGTGCCTAATACGCTGTATTTACAATCTACAGAGGATCCTGGTGTTATGTCACAGGAAACCCTTGTCTTAACTTCTCAGGAGGGAATGGAATGTCCAACACAGTGTGGCCTATAAATCATTTTCAAATTAGTATTCTGTACATCTGGAGAAGAATACGTTTCTACTCATGCATAAATTGCCTATGAACACATTTCAAAAACCTGCGCTTAATCTTAGCAATGAACATTTCAAAAAGTAAATTAATATCTTCAAGGGGAAGAAATACAGTATATTAAACAGGAACCCAGTAGAAACCTGATAGTTAAGAGTCTGTCAGCGTTTCCATTATAAACCCTGTTTTTGAGGGGTTTATAACTCACTTGTAAAAATTCATCGTAGGCTGAGACTTGGCGTGTAAGGGCTCAGCCCGGCAGCTTGACATGATATTAGGTCTGAAGGACCTCGGATTCTTGTCAACGGAATACTATTTTAAAGCTCCAAGATGAGATCTAAATAAAGAGAGGGAGTGATTTAAGCCCACAGAATCCAGGAACTGTAGAGTAAAACTAAAATAACTACTCCAGGATCAGCAGGTTGTGGCTGGATCTCACAAAATCCCACACCTGTCTGCCCTGAATTGTGCATCTTGTATGAACACAGGCTGGAAACAGCTTCATTTCCTTGTTTGGGTGTCATTCAGTGTGATTTTAATCTTCCATTTCATAGCTTAATATATTGTCTGTTGAGGTTTCAGGTTTAGATGAAAGCTTATAAATGAGGCTAATTAACATTGAACTTGTAACTCTTGATTTTCTCTTTCCATTTAATATAAGGTTGTCCCAGAAAGTAGAAATCAAGAATAAAAATGTCTTAGGCCATTGTAAATCTTTTCAGTGAATAGCTTTTTGTGATATGTTGCATTTTAAATTAACACAATATGCATTCATTTAAAATGCTGATCTTTAAGGAAGTCATGTCATAAATTTGAATAGTCTTTTGTGTTACTGTTTACATTAGACCTACTATAGATTAAGAGACAGACGCCTTGTAAATTTGTTTGCAGAGAAAACAGGAACATATAAATAATGGTGTTTCCAATTATCCAAAACAGTGATGATAAGCTATTGGGAGCCATGGGATGATGGTGATTGTGGAGAGCTTCACTGATTCCCAGGCTCAGATCAGGTCTGTGGGATAACTGATGTATCGCTTGCATCGTGGGACTATTGTTTAAAACCAGGAATCCAACGGAGGGCAAAAAAAGGGGCGAAGGGCAAAATTCTACAAATGTAGCTCCATCAAGATGCAGTTCCTTTTGCAGCTGTAAAGTTTCTGAAAAGCTACCCGAACTATTTAAGAACATAAAAACACAATTGTTGGGCTGGATAATGGTAGCAATTTGTCTGTAACAATGTTCAGTATGTTGTGGTCACCTTCATGAGGAAAATCTCCATGGAAGGACTTGGTTGTGGTTTGGGTGTCTACCTTCTCCCAGTAGTGGTTCTTGGGTTGTGGCATGAACTGGCCTTTGAACAATTTGATAGCTCAACCAAATTCCAGTTAGGAATGTTAAAATATAATGGTTGAAGATTAAGAATAAATTTACACCTAAGCCATATCATCCCAAGGCCAATATCAACCCAGTCCCTTAACAGTCCCATCATCTCATCAGGAGAGCAAATATCCACATGGAAGTGAGGTTGGCCAAAATGTTTAACTTATATTGGAAAATATATCTGCAAAGAAGCAGAGAAATGTATTCGCTGCAGTCTTTCCACTCGGCAGAGCTCGTTCTCCCAAGCAAAATACTAAGAATGCAATGACAGCAGCTGCAGCCGTTCCATTTCCTCTCCGGACTTTAATCTTCCCCTAGGAAAAATATTTGTTGAAATGCTATAATGTGTGTGCATTGACACTCTTACAAGATATTTAGATAGCTTTGACCTTCTATTTATTCTCGAGGTCTAGCCGAGTTCTTTTAATCTTTATTTTAAAGGGTGCTTATAATGTTTCGGATTAATAGAGATCATTATAATCATATAGTGCTTTTCAGTTTTAAAGTGTGTTCATGTGTGTTATTTTATCATTACCTTGTTGGCATCCTTGTAAGAAGGTCAATAAATGTGTTGGATCATTATGGTGTTTTTTTTTTAATCTACATCTTTGTTAATGATGAAGAGAAGTTCCGAAAAGTTGAGTGATTTGTTCATGTTTATTCAACTAAATATCAAATCTAGACTCCTTTGCAGCTATTTGAAGTCCACACACTGTATTCTTTCCACGGTGCTTTACAAATGGCATGTATTTAAAAAATCTGCATTTCTCACAGGAATTCCCATGGAAGAAGTATATAACTCAATAATGAACCTTATAGCATCTCCTATTCTTTATCTCTGCACTGTTTCTGAGGAAAAGTCAAGGTAACATGTACAGAATAAACAGTTCTGAGATTTGCTTTTAATCCATGGTCCCAATAAAATTCACGAGTTTACCTTGACCCTGCTTAGCTTGAGAATGCCAGTTCAATAGTTAGAGGTGAGAAATAGTGCAAGATGGCTATGCGTATTACAGGGTTCTTTTTGTTGTTACTTTTAGAATTTTATTTGATCATTATCTGCAGTTCCTGGCATATTACAATTTAAGAATATATACCCAACAAGCCCTCTATGCACTGGGCAGAGCGAAGCTTGATTCCCACAAAGCTGGATGTAGTCGTTAACTCCAACTTAATGGCAAAATATTTTGTAAGTATTGAAAGCTTTGGGGAGCAAACATTAGGTATAATTAATTTCTGTGTGTGTGTGTGTGTGTGTGTGTGTGCGCGCGCGTGTACCTTGATGTGTGGTGCTGGGGCTTGCACTCTAGTCTTAAGTTCTCACTTGGCTTTTTTGCTTAAGGCTGGTGGCTCTAACACTTCAGCCATCCTGTAGCTCCATTGCCAGGTTTACTTTCACAAGGAGGGTAGACACTGTTGTATTCAATTGTACTTTCCTTGGCTATGATACCCTTCTACAAAGGCTGGTTGGGAGGACCAGATCTGAGGAATTATAGCTATCTTAAAAGTAGAATATCCTCTCCATATAGGTGTGATCTCAGGCAATCCTAGAGAGTAGGTGATCACACTGCAATAAAATATGGGATAGCAGAATCTTGATATTAAATTAAAAACTTCAAAGCTTGACCAAAAATATTATATTTAGCCCATATTATTTCAAGGCTTTGCTTATTTAAAACAGAATTTCTGGCCAACATTAGAAAGGAAAATATCCTATAGTAAAATAAAATACAAATGATTCAAGAATACTATGTGACACCTAATTTGGTGGTTGCTATCTTAAATTATATTCACCAGTTATAAAACAATTACTAGGCTCAGTTATAATTATATACGTAATACTGGTTTGCTTTTCCAAGTCCAAATATTGTCTGATGAGAAATGCTCTGCCTCTAAATGGTTTTAATTAAGAGAGTAGTAAGTATTTTAAAAGGTAGTAAGGAAGTATCTATTTTTGTCTTCACTTTGTGTTTTTGTGTGCATAGGATTTGCAACGAAAAAGGAAAGTAATGATTACAGTAAATTACAGGAGTCAGGCAGTAGGGCAATTAACAGGTAATTATCAATAAACAATTTAACCACAAAAGCTTGGATTTCCACCTACCACTTGTCAACAATAAAAGCTCAGTAACTTCACAAGCCATTGGAAACAGAAACTACAGGGATCCCCAGTAAGGACTGCTAATATAAATAAACAGTTCTTTCTGGGGAGAATACACAAAGGCCAGGCTGTGAGCTACCATGTAGAAATCCAGTAGGCAGGAAAAATATTAGGAAACCAAACATTTGGTTTCGAATTTAAGAGGAAAAAATATGAATATGCTTAGTATTAAAGCCAGAAAATTATCTATGAAATGTCCTTCTTATCTGATACATAAATTTTTATGTTAAGTGTGATTGCATTTGGGGGTTACTTAGCCAAGCTGGCATTTACACACACACACACACACACACACACACACACAAAGTGGGCCTTCACAGGGTTTAAATATAGGCTGTGATTTACAAATTGAATGGTGAATAATCTGCAATAAAATATTTATTATGGAAATGTATAACCAGGTTGTGAAAGTATCTCTAAACTTTACACAAACCTTGATTGGAAACATCTTCCTTGTAAAATTGGGCTTTCTAATTAGTGACAAAGGAATCATTTAATCTACATAATATGAATAACAATACCATGACTTCTATTTTGACTTCATTTTGACACTATTCCTATGATATCAAGACAGGATGTGAATTAAAATAAAGATCAAATTTCACTCTAGAAGAGATTTTTCTTTCTGAATTTTATTTTGTCTATACTCTATACTCACATCCTGTCTATGATGACAGTTGAATGTGTCACAGTCAAATGCACTTATCAACTATGATCAACACCTGGTGATGTGCTAAGTATAGCCAAGTGCATTGGGTAAATGTGTTCTCTATCATCTAAGGTATTAGAGATAAAACTGTCATAGAATACACTTGAGAGATGTACATGCAACTGCGTAAACCTTGAGCAGATGTACATATTCAATCAAGATTTCATTATCTACAGGCCAAGGGGCAGGTGTATATTGTGGAGTGATGAGGGTAAGACAGCTGGTCCACTTGCAAGGTTAGATAAGAGGGTCTTGAAAATAATCACAGTCTGACCAATGAGTAGTCAGGGAAGTCTTTGTGGAAGTAGAAGAGAGTGAAGAGAGTCCATGTATGACATAAATGATGGTCTGCATGAGGCCTTGCACATCATGGGCCAGACTTTGTATTTGGCAACAGAGGGGTATGAGAATTAAACTATAGTCACAACAGGAGTCACAACTGTGGGCAGATGGAACTAAGTGGTTTAGGGAAGATCTTGTTCTAAAGCAACAATTTTAATGTGTGTGTGTGTGTGTGTGTGTGTGTGTGTGTGTGTGTGTGTGTGTGTGTGTGTGTGTGAGTGTGTTGGTACCGGGGCTTTATTTTAGGGCCTGGGAACTGTCCCTTTGCTTTTTTTTTACTGCTACTCTGCCACTTGAATCACAGCTTTACTTTCTGGCTTATGATTGTTAACTGGAGACAAGAGTTTTACAGACTTTCCTGCTCTGACCTCTATCCTCAGATCTCAGCCTCCTGAATAGCTAGGATTGCAGGCAGGAGCCAAATGGCATCCAGAAACTACTTTAATCTTTAGTAGGATGGTTTGAGTCCTTCAAGACTTGATTGCCAAACTACTTGACTAGAATGCTCTCTGTTTCTTTTTTTCAACTTGATCTAAGATAGTTCTCATTTTCTCTCTTGCAAGGCATTATGTCTGCTTGAATTTTTTCCTTCAGATTGCCCACATCCAATTGAATTCATTAGAAGTTTGTTAAATGCCAAGTTTCCCATGGTTTTCATAATTCTCTTTTGATTTTTTTTTTTAGACAAACCTAGATCTTGTTAAAAACTCTCCTACTGTGTCTTCTGTTACTAAAATATAATTATATGAAAAGGAAGTTTGGATACATCTATCATGTAATTTGAAATTACATATGAATGTAGAGAGTAAAAGGAACTTTGAAACATCCGTTTTTACATTTTGATTTAAGAACTGTTATTAGCTGAAAGAATATGAATGGAGCCCCTTCTTTTGACCTTTGCAAAGTCTACCCTAGTCAATTACTGCAACAGAGCGGGGAACCAACGGATAGCTTTGAATCGGTCAGACCCAAACTGATTTAAGTTTGCATGTGGTTAAATAAGACATTAGTTAAAAATAATTAATGCTGCCTCTGACCTTTGGAACGATGAAGGACATTCATAGTCCACACTCCATTTCGTGTAAATCTGCTAAGCTCATTTTATTGTTTAAAACAAACATTTAATATTCTTTGATATTAAAATATCTTGAATAGCTTCGCCAAAGTGGTATTCTGCCTAAATGGAGGTTGTCAACAAGTTTCACTTAGATATTTAGAGCATTTTTTTTTGTATTTCACCAGCTGACTTTGAAAACTTGTACACAAATAGTGCCTACCTCATAAAATGATCACAAATAAAAATCCTGTGGTCCAGTTTGGTGAGATTCCTTTAGGATTGTGATTGATAGAACATCAATCACTCTCCTTTTGAGCTTTAATAAGAACCAGAAATTGTTGTAGCTATGTTGTTTAGCATGTCAAACACTTAGGGTTTGGGAGCGGAGTCCTGATCTTGTATCACCATGTTTTCCCACTGGAAGGAACAGTGCAATCTTTCATCTTTCCTCTTCAGTCATCTCCATGCTGAACAGAGTCCCTGTCACCAGAAACCAGCGCAGTTGCCGCTGGTGTGGAGACAGAAAGGAAAGAACAGCACTATCCCCAAAGTAGGCTTCAAATTCTGCCCAGGGAAAGCAGTTTTCATTTTGCTCTCCATTGCTACCCAATAATTTCTAGTTTGTAACAAGTAGATTCCAGAAGCATTCCCCAATGCCACAGCTTTAAGTCAGTGAATGAAGAGTCGTTTCACATGACACTGGCTTTGACACAGGCCCACCGAAGGCTGGCAGTAAACATTCAGCCAAGGAATGGACACATGAAACTGATCTCGGCCTTTCTATTCTACCTTTTTTTTTAGTATAAAGAATAATTAATTGTCCAGTGAGTCCCCAGAACTTTCATAGCTGCTCTTTTTAAGATTATATTGTGTGTCCAAATTATATGTTACCATAGTATATTAGATGTCTGCCATTTCGTTTTCTACATTGTATTGGGATTTGGTGTTTAAGGTCTACTTCCACCACTGTCCAGGGTTAGTATGTGTGGTATTCTATTCCCATTGTCCAGTGTAGTGATGGGCAGAAAAAGGTACTTGGCTTTGAAAATTACACAAGGAAGAATAGCCAGGAAGTAGATTTCAACTGAAGAGAGAGACAGACAGACAGACAGACAGACAGACAGGCAGGCAGATTTAAAAGAAAAAGAGAGATTGAAAAAGAAAAGGAGAAAGAGATTGAAAGAAAAACAATCTACGGTAAGGAAAAACTAGATAAAAGAAGAATGGAATGAAGAAAGCTGAACAGACTTTGTAATCAGAATTTAATACTTGAAACATGGGAGAATTTGTAGGCACGAATGTGATGGAAGGAAGTAAACAGAAAGAAAAAGAAAAAAATAGTAGCAGTAATAGTAATTAGCAATTCAAATACATTAGAAGGGAATTTCTTCCACCTATTTTCTTTTGACTCTTTTTTTTTTTTCCTAAGGCAGGAGGAGCAATGTACTGTCCCTCAAAGTAAAACTCTCTTTCATAATTAGTACATTAAGGACACTGAACCATCTTAATTAAGAGGGCATCTATTGTTATGAATCTGATATCCTTTATTGTTATGAGTCATAAGTAAACTGTAACCCCTCTGTGCATCAGCTTTATAATAACAATTACATTTTTAAACAAAATGAGCAAAAAATAGGAAAAGCAGAAGAGTTATAAGTAGGTTGTAGATTTTTTAAATAAAGTTTCAAGAGTTAGTATTCTACTACTTTAAAAAATCTGAACCCCAAGATAAGTATTCAAATTTTTTTCTTTCATGCAATTGTTTCTAACATATTTATAAGATGATTTCTTTGTTGCTTTGTATGTCCGGTATAACCCCTGCTTTCACTGTATTTGATGTTGGTATAATTTGTGGAAGGGAAAAAAACAAATCGTTTAAATAGGGATACAGGCCCATTGCAACAATGAGATGTACAAATCATTATGTCGAAAAAACGAACTTAACAACTTTGGTGGGGGGCGGGTGAGGGAGTATTAGGTAGGGGGAAGGGTATGAGAAGGGATGGCAGGGGAAACAAAGGAGGAGGCAACAATGCTTGATAAGAAATGTACTCATTATCTTGCCCATGTAATTGTAACCCCTCTGTGCGGTATTTTTACAATAAAATAAATAAATTTAAAAAATCTAGTTTAGTATTTGCAAATAAAATCTGTTTCAAGAGTTTTGCAAAAACATGTTCTATATGTCACTGTGCAGAAAAGCATAGATTTGACTTTTTTTTTTTTTTTTTTCTTTTTGGGTCCGGTCGTGGGGCCTGAACTCTGGGCCTGGGTGCTGTCCCTCAGCTCTTCAGCTCAAGGCTAGCACTCTACCACTTGAGCCACAGCGCCACTTCCGGCTTTTTTCTTTTTGCTTATGTGGTGCTGAGGAATCGAACCCAGGGCCTCATGCATGCAAGGCAAGCGCTCTACCACTGAGCCACCTTCCCAGCCCAGATTTGACATTTGTTTTAACAAACTTGAGAGATTCAAAGGTGGGCTTTACCAGACTTTGTTTGCCTCCAATTAGAGGATTGAACTTAGGGCTTTGAGCTCTCCTCAGTTTTCTTGCTTACTGCTGGCATCCTACCATTGGATCCTCCAGTCTAGCATAGTGCTACTTAACTGGAAACGTAGTCTCACAGAGTTGTCCGCCTGGACTAGCTTCCAATTGTGTTCTTCTAAGTCTCAGCCTTTTGAGTAGCTAAGATTATAGCAAGAGCCTGAAGAGGTGTCTGATCTTGAGAGATAATTTCAGAGAGACCAGTGATTAATACATGCACTAAGTCAAACTGTGATCATGTCTCATCATGGAAATTATGAAGCATTTACAATATGAGATATACATGTGTATTTGTATATTTGTCATAATCTATTATGTTCCTCTAAAAAATGTTTTTCAAGCTAAGGCTTTCTTGTTGCTTCAAAAAAATTTCTACCTTCTTCAAGTATTAGAAAATAATACCTGAAAATTTCAAAGGAAATATTAGAACTTACGAGCGTTGACTGAGAAATAGAAACAACATACCATCTTGTACAGGTCGATCATGTTTAAAATTGTGTTTCCTTTACAGAACACCAATGAGCTATCTCATATAACCGATGGGCTTGACCCCCTATGACCTCTTCTCACACCAGAACCCTAGACATAATAGCAATAGGAACTTGAAAAATTCTTTTCTGTTTGATAACTGTAGAATCCAAGCAAAGTCTAAGGTTTAGCCAGAGAGCATATTGGTTTCAACAGACTATGGTAAAGTTAATTAAGGATGATTAATGGAGCATTTTCCTTCCAATGATATCTGTGACAGAACAAAGCTGTCTGAGCCTTGTCAAGCAGAATTTGAGTTGAATGAGTATTTATGTGATCAAAACTGAAGGCTGCCTCTTGACAGGGTGAGGATTCATCAATCAATTGTTCTGGCTCACAGTGGTGGGAAATTGGTCTATCCGAGTAGGTCTGCTCCCATCCCCCATTTTTTTTCATTCAATCATCCCTCGGGCTACAATGCATCTTTAGCTCTTACCTCTCATCACCTTTAAGGGCAATAGAGAAAAGTAAAGGCAAGAGCGAACACATCTATTATGGCGGTTCTTTCCAGCACAACGTGGTACAATTGATTTCTTCTAAGTAGCAAAGAATTAATGGCATTAATAAAAGTTATCTCACAATATTATGAGAGATAACTGTGAATTTAGTCCAAGGGTATCTTTTAAATTTTCTCATAGCTCTTGCTTTTCTGTGTTTGTACTTTTTCTCCTGACAAAATTGTATGTTGTGTGTGTTTTCAGGCTGTCAAGTCAGTTAATTTTAGTAATACCTTAAAGAAGAAGAAGTTGTGCTCATGTTACAGTTTTTACTTTAAATGTATCCCACAATGCACTCCCGTCAGATTTGATGCACACTGCCCTCCAAGGAAAGGCACTGCTGGGCATGAGTTCAGGCTAGGTCAAACTTTGGTCTCCCTGCAGCAGACTCATTTTTCCCTCAGAATATTCTGGACCTTGCTTAATTCCAGTGGAACAGTACTGGTGTAGAGGGAATAGCTTAAATAGGTATATTCATTTTGGAAGGTTTATGTAAGTGATTTCAAATACATCATCTGATTTGATTATCAAAGCAGTGTCTCCAAATAGGGCAGGTGCAGTTGTTCTCATTAAACAGATGAGGAAATTAAAACTGGAAAAGATTTCAGGATTTTCTGGGATGATGCATCTCTGGTAAGTCCTGGCTGAGACAGAACGTGATTCTCCTTCAAGTATCTCTATTGCATGCTTGTATTTTGCGGACTGCCATCTTTCTTGAGTCATAGTTGATTGCTTATTGATTTTTTTCTCTCACATATGGCGCAATATGGGCACTCAAAATGGTAGTGTGCTCATCTGAACTTTTAAGAGTCAATGCCTTAAGCACATTCAGTTTATTAATTAGGCTAATGCTATATTTCATTCTGAAGTTGAGAGTTTGATGTTGGAAGTGGAATATTTGTGGCATAGTTAGGCTCTAGGACTCTCAGTGATTTCAGGAATGAAACACAACTGCACAGATGGGAGCTGGGGACTGAAACTGTAAGCCTAGATACTCAGGAGGCTGAGATCTAGAGGATCAAGGTTTGAAGGCAGTACAGGCAGAAATGACCACAAAATTCATCTCCAAAATAACTATCAAGAAGGTAAGTTGGAGGTATAGCTCAAGTGGTAGAGGACACAGGCCTGAGCTCAGACCCTAGTACTAACAACAAACTAATAAAAAAAAAAATCACCACAAGTATATACACATATATGAATAGAAAGCTATATGCAAACATGGCTGCCTAATATAGTGGCCTCAGCAATTCTAGAGACATGTAAGAAGAAAACTAATGTGTACATGTCTTTACTGTAAGTTGATATTTTTTTGAGATTTTTACATATAATCATTTTCTGAAGACTTGGTTTTTATATAACATATACCTTATTATTTATCAGAAACTTCACTAAATCCTGTTTACTCAGCTTGAAATGTGAAATAATTGATTTTATAAGCTACATTCTCACTATCTTTGGATAGCAAGAGTAAATGATTATACAACAAGATTTGTATTTCATTTTATTTGAAAGCTTTGTAATCACTTGAAACTACTGTATTAGTGCTTTGGAGGAAAGTGTAGTAATGTTTAAATATGTTTTCAGAGTGCAAAGGGAGATATAAAAAGAAAAACAATTAAATGAAAGTATCACCCATCAATTAGATTAGTCTCAGTATCATTAGTTTTTCCCTATTTGTACATAAGCACAAATGTTGAACAGTTATGGATCTAAACTATTAATAGTAAATTTTGACTTATATAAATCTACTTGAAATGGACAAATAGCACTCCCATTCCAAAATTTAAGGTATACTCTAGTTTTTCAGCTATTTATTATTCAATATCCTTCCAATTTTTTGTGATAATACTAAATGGTTTTCTTTCATTTATTCTTTTTTCATTTTTTTCTATAATAGTGTTGATGGTATTTGTATAATCCTAAAATGTTTTAAACTAATAATTCTTTGTTCTCTAAAGTATTTACGGATAAGAAAATTTGTTTATTGGAAAGTTCAAAGCAGAAAGGGGTGAACATGTATAAACCTCTACATTCTGGCATTTGACAGTGTTTTCTGAGGTTAGAGCATTCCAAATACCAGAGGTATCCTACAAATACAGAATTCTTCAGTATTTTTCAGTATTTTCCCAGAATTTACACCATATTTTGAAGAAAATAGAAAAAACATGAATACCCTTATCAATACTCTGGCTTCAGCAGCTTTGCTAGGCAATTATATCACATTATATTGTTGATCAAAATTCCTATCATGTGAGCTGCGATTAAGTCACATCTTGTCCATTCTGTATGAAGTCAATTACTAAATTTTAAATTAATTGAGACATAGAACTCTGACCTCAGGAGAAAAGTTGAAATCCAGTTTCTGTCATTTCATGGACTTCCTACTTTTACCCCTTACCTGTTCCCTTCTCAGGCTTATATCATTTGATAGCACTCCTACTCCCTTGCTCCAGGTCCCTGAGAAACATCTGAATGGAATAGCACAAGCTCCAGTTACTATTGATTATCTCTGTGTGTCTTTGAGCCCAAATACTTAACAAGCTCCAATGATAAAAATGAAGAAACAACATATCACTTGTTAACATTTTGGGATAGATTCATGACATAACCTTCCAAGTTGGAATACCACTACAGGCAATAGAAATTTCAATCTGTTTGGTAATTGGTAATTATGCTCACTATGGATGTAATATATAATAGAAATGGCCCCAAGGCCACCTTAACTGCCTCAGGTTGATCATTTGTACTGTTCAAACCATAGGTTGAGGATCTGAAAGGTTACTCCAAATTTCCCTGAGTTCATATGTGTAATCTTCATTAAAAATTGGCTGGAGTGCCCTGGATAAGATAATATCTTCTCTGAAGGGCAAAACCTCAGAGTGCAAAACTCTGTTAAGCTTTGTCCTTAATGGACATAAACATGTGGCCTGGAACAAATCACTTCTCTGTGCTTTGTTTTCTCCACTGCACAACCGAGGTACTAACTGGACTGAAGGTTGAGATGATCAGATATATGTCAAAATATGTTGCAACTCCAAGCAGTGTGACATCATACAGTAATACAAGTTGATAACAAGATCATGGGCAATAATTTATTCACTGTGTAATATTGAATTTCCAGCATATAAAATAGATCATGATACCACAAACTTTATGGAGTTAAGAAATGAGATTTGGAATGAAGAATGTTTGTATAATGAGATATTTCTAACTACCTTCTCTTTTATGACTACCACTGAAAATTCCCTCTAGTTTACTGTTTGTTCCTCAAAAAAATTCACCCAGATTTTTAAAATACCTTGAGACTTAAATGTTTAGATTTAGATCATATTTATATTATGGTTTTTTACTTGCCTAGCTATGTGAATACTATTTTTGTATGCAAGTAAGCTTAAAAAATGACTGTCTAAATATTTAACTGGGGTTATTTTAAAAGAATTTCATTATTTATCTTCTTTATGATTTATATGATCACATTTGGTGTCTGTCGTTATGGTTTATCATAAGCAGCCCATCTGCTCCAACAGCCAAACTGGAACATTCATATAAGATGAGTTCAGATATCATAAACATGACAAGAGATGGATTACATTTAGTCTTTCTCTATGTTTAACCAATTTAATTTGTTTCCTATGCAGAAGAGGCTCTAAATTTACTTAATATATGTTAGCACTTAGGAGCATAGTTAGAAACAAGGCGAAGGTCTTAACCTATCCGTAAATAAATGAGAAGATTCCTGTCGGAGTGAAAGAGAGAGAGAGAATTTATGTCAAACAATCAGGAATTTAATACATAGTGGTCTTTTAGGATGTCCAGTTTGTGTACATACTCTTAAGGCGTGATTATGAATAACTTCACTTCCTATAAACAATGTGACTGGAGAAATTACTCACAGATACAACAAAAAGGGAACGAAAGGTAAGACGTTTTAACTAAAGACAGTAAGTGAATTACTTTCCCTGAAAAGGTTAAAAATGGCAGATTTATTTTTCCCTGCCATAATATTTGTCGGGCCAGCTATCTAAGATAGTCTCCTGAAGATGAAGAGTACATCGAGATGTCACTAAGTGACCCCGGGGTTCAGAGTTACAGCAGAGCCTGGAGGATCCCCCCCCCCGCCCCCACATTCCCCTATACCCCCTTCCCTTTTCCGCCCCCCTTGCCTCCTTGGAGTTTGGGGACTCTGAGCTTTAACTGAAAGCTAAGTGCAATGAAAGTATTGACACTGCTGGGAAGAGACATTCAGGTGCTCACGCTGCTTTCTTTCCCCTCTGACCCTGGTGAAGGTCAAGTAGAGGTTGGTTTTGGTGCAGGCAAAAGATCCATTCATTTTTCACACTTTAGGTAAAGGACTTATGTCATCTTATTAGTGAAAATGTGATTAACTGTTCAAGCAACATAGGTCTTAATGATCTATAAAGCCATTTCACTCAAAGTTATGGATTCATTGCTCTGCAGCACTAAATATATGTTGTTCGAGGATCATGGAAGTCATGAATACTAAAAGTAAAAATAAGCATATTTCTTTGATGATGATTTATTCCCAAACAATTTGAGCCTAATACATTCGCATTACGGGATGCAAATACAAACGTGACACAACAGAGTAGGCCTTTAAGATGAAGTATCATTGCTTGGGGAAATATGGGCAGTGCCTCAACTTCATCACAGCCTTTGCAACATAATGTCTGGAGAGCTTCTGACTGATGTCTCAGCTTGCGGCAGTTTGCTTCCTAAATTCTGTACTTAGCCAGAGAATGGTTTCATTCAGCCTCATTGATGACCTAAAAGCCCATACAGGGGGTATTCCATGCCTCTGTGAATTAGCATGCAGGGGTGGTGGGGTGAGAGTGCCGTGTGTTGTTTCCTGAGGACTCTCAGTTCATGACTAAGTGAGTACAAAGACAGTCAAGTCAGCAGCCAGACACAGAAAAGCACTATCAGTGACCTGAAGGGCAGGCTCTGGTAGCTCCTCTATAGGCCATTCAGAAATTCCTCTGAAAGAACCACTACTACCATCTCAGCTATGCACTGCAGTTCTTGTTCTAGGTCATGACAAAGACTTATAATGAATTCCATATTATGCAGCAAAGTAAAAGGCTCCACAGAACCTGAGAATACAGATGTCAATTTGACTTTCTTTCTGCTCCTCCTCCTCCTCCTCCTCTTCCTCCATTTTTCTTTCTCCTTCTCTTCCTCCTCCTCCTCCTTCTTTCTCCTCCACTTCCCCCTCCTCCTTCTTCTTTCTCCTCCACCACCTCCTCCTCTTCTTCTTTTATTCTTCTTTCTCCTCTTCCTCCTTCCTTCTCTTTGTGTCAGTACTAGAGCTTGCACTATCACTTGGGATTTTTTCTCTCTTGGGTGGATCTTACAACTTCTACTACTTGAGCCATGCCTCTATCTGGCATTTTTGCTCATTAATTGAAGATAAAGACTTACGGATTTGTCTGTCCAGGCCTGCTTCAGCTGTCAATCCTCTGATCTCAGCCTCCTGAGTAGCTAGGATTATAAACCTGAGCTATTGGCTGCCTGATGTAGCTTTTCTCGTAATTATTAGGATAGCTACTTTCCTTTTTTGCCATTTATTTTGGATATACAATCGCATGGGATTTTCTACCATCTTCCAAATTTCAGCTTCCTGAGTAGCTAGGGTTACAGACATGTGCCACTGGCACCTGGCCCTGATTGCTAATTTTATTACTTCAGTCTAAGTGGATCTCTTCATTTTTGCAGCTTTAATTTTGTCAGTACAATATGGATAGTAAGATAGTTGTAAGGAAACTCATGCAAGGCTTTTATAAATAAGTTAGGAATTAGAAAAGAAAACAAAAGCAAGCAAATGAAAAGTGTACCTTATAGGAACACTGCCGACTGCAATCCAAGTTAGACGGCTCCAGTGTGCGTCTAATTTATGTAGCTGATAACCCAAGTTAACACAGACTCTGGCTTTATTATAGAAGCAATATTTTCTCAAGGATGTACAGTCTTAAACAACTTCTTCCTATATTAGGTTCCTACATGCTTTTCTTTAACACAAAGCAGGTATGTCTGTTCTCTTGTTCCATTTCATTTTCTTGGAAAAATAAATTTATTGTAGGCCAGGCAAATGGAAATTCTGCTTACTGTTTACGATCTGAAGTTGCTCTCCCTCTCTTCTGTACTACCCAGGGAATTTGTTCAATATAGTCTTATTCCACACCCATTTCTTTCCCTTCCCCTCCATCCTTCTTTTCAGGGTTCTGTTTCTAAAACCATATTGCCACTGGACAGCTGGTAGCATTTAACAACCACCTGAGCAAGTCCTTCTGTTTCCAATAGGGGGAAAAAGTTTAGCTACATAAGACAAAATAAAACTAAACCCAAATAAAACAAGAAAACCATGTAAGGTGTTGGCTTTTCCATTTTTATTTGTATTTGTGTACATTTTTTTTTTACTCATTGATGAATGTTTTGCTAAGTGAAACTTCCTTGGTAAAGAATGAGCAATAGTGTGCTATGGGAGTCAATTTGTTTCAATGAAAAAGTGAAACTGAGATGAAGGTTGACCATCACCAAGGAGACACTCGAAATCTGTCACCTCTTTGAAGAGTGAGCAAACACCCTCTTGAATTGGAAACTCCTACTGTACATTTTCCAAGTTGTAGTCCTCATTATGCAAATCATTGTGTCCGCCATAGTGTAGCAAATGCACAGAATAACCCAGACATTTAAGACCTCACAATAAATAAATTGCTTTCCTATTGCTTGGGAACAAGTTTCAATCAGTGGGTTATTACGAAACTGTTCATACAACTATCTGCTGAATAGTGACCTTCCCTGAGCTAGCAGTGACTAATGTGTTGCGTAGCTTGATATCCTTAAATCAAGGAAGCAATTCTGTAAGTGAAACCCCAGCCTGAAACCTGGCCGTCTACAAATAGTATCTGCTGACTCACCTATGTAAAAACCAAGAACAGCTCATAAATCAGACTTTCCTGCCTCTCTTTTAATCTTCAATGGCCATTTTGTATAGCTTGAGGAACTGAGTCAGAGGAAACCAATGTGACCCAGTCCATCAAGGTAACTTGGTGAAGGTGAACTCATTCATCTGGCACAGCCATCTTACTAGGTGAAATGCTCACTGGGTAGCATGGATTCCATTTAGGCATAAAGGTTATTGGGAACCACAGAACACAGCTCTGCAGTTATTCTGTCCAGGACTGTGAGCCAGGAAAACAAATGATATTTTTTTGGTTTTTGTTTTGGCTTGGACACAGGGTCTGGGCATTTTCTCTGAGCTTTTGTTTTTTTCCCCCTCAAGGCTGATGCTCTACTGCATGAGTTACAGCTCCACTTCTGGCTCTTTGCTGGTTCATTGGAGATTAAGAGCCTTGTGGCCTTTCCTGGTAGGCTGGCTACAAACTATAATCCTCAGATCTCAGCCTCCTGAGTAGATAGGATTACAGGCATAAGCCACCTGGTACCTAGGTAAATGATAGGTTTCTAAAATCCAAATCTAAGATGCAAAGGATCCTAGAAGAATTTTGGTATGATGAGCTGGCTTTCTAGATTGAATAAGCAAAATGAGTGATCAAGATCAACCACTAGTTGGTGGGAGTGGTGAGATGAAACTCAGATTAAATTCCTTTCCCTTTCTCTTCTCTCCTCCCCTTCATCTCTCTCTCCCTCTCCCTTCCTTTTCTTCCCTTCATTTTCCCTTTCCTTGTTTTTCTTTCCTCTCTCCCTCCTTCCCTCCCTCATTCTCTCCCTTCCTTCCTTTTCCTCTCCCTTTATTCACTCATCTTAGCTTCTCAATATTAAGACCATATCCTCAGCCAGTTACTACTTAATAACCTAGGTATTGGAGAAAAGTCACACGCCTTCTTTTCAGAAGCACTAGTGAAGGGGACAGTCAAGTGAGCCGATACTGTGCCGTTTCCGAAGAAGATGCAATCCAGATGCTAGTTGACAAGACCAAATCTTACAGGGAGCTTAGTGGGGAATATTCAATCCCACAGGTTATAAGTGTGAAGTAAAGGAAATATTGTTTAAGATGGGCTCTGGCGTCTCCCCTTGCTGCTGTGGGTACCATGACAGAGGCAAAGAATATTGTCGGGGGTGGGATGGAGCGGGGGTGGGTATGTGTGTGCAAAAGAGAAAACTACCAGTAATGATGCAGCTGTACTTTAAGTGTTTATAATGATTAATCTCAAGAAAAAAAGTGAATGAAGAAGGCTCATACAGGTGAATACACCTCCGGAAGCTTTATAGCAGGATGTGGACCCAGTGCAGGAATGCAACTCTCATTCCAAAGCCTGACCCATACTCCACCCACTGCGTAATCTTAATAAGTTCTATAGAGCCAGATACTTTTTGATATAGGAGCTGAATACTCAGTGAAGTTCAGGTAACATCTCCTTTATTCATGAAAATTGGGGAAGTCACAGTTGCAGAGAAATGAGTTGTCTAGATAGACAAGTGCACCTTTTTGAATCCTGTGTTTTCTCTACTTTTGACGTGAAGGATGAAATTTTATCTAACAATTACTAGTCCAGGAGACCACTCACCATCATTGTTGCTCAGTTCTTGCCCCAATTTAAAGCAAATTGACACTGAGTGACTCTCTTTGAAGAGAAATGTACAAGCATTATTAGTACACGGGTTTAGCTTCTGTGTCTCCTAAATTAAAGGCAGTCTTCCTGTACTTCTGAGATCTTGACTGAGTCCCACAAAACTCTTCCTTTAAGAGTTTACATACCCAAACATGTTTTTGCTGATTTTTTAGTTTAGTTCAGTTTTAGTGTTTTGAGACAAAAATCTTGCTATGCCACCCAGGCTGGTTTTGATCACATAATCCCCCTGCTTCTGTTTCCCAAATGCTGGGATTACAGGCATGAGTCACCACACCTGGCTCAACTTTATTGCTTAAAACAGGTGGGAATCTGTAATATTTTTCAAAGGATGTTCTATGGGCCACATGCATACAAAGTAGGGATATTGTTTCAAAATTCAGTTTTCTGAACCCGAATTGAGATGGGTGAACATTTGGTAGTGATGCCTGAGAATCTTCTTGCTTTTATAACATAAGCATCATGAACAGGAGTGTGGTGATGGGCCTTTGGGAGAAAAAAAGTGCCTGAAATTACTAACCCATCATCAAAGTATGCTGTCATTTAATAATGGCCATTAGTCTTGGCAGGTCTATTTTGTGTTGTTCCCTGCCAAGTCCCTTTTAGCTAGTGTCATTCTGCGGTAATTAATGGTAAGCATCTCCGTCCTTTGCATGTTCAGGCTCACTTCAGACAGCTATACCACCTGCTCAGTAACTTCTATTCCCTTCAGTCTGTTGATTAGTATTGGTTTATAGTTCTGATCTCTGTCTGCCTCTCTCTCTCTCTCCCTTTCTCTCTCTCTCTCTCTCTCTCTCTCACACACACACACACACACACACACACACACGAGTGTGTAGTTTACACTGTATAATGCATATATAATAAATTCACATATAAATATGGTATATAAATATTTAAATTACATATATAATAATTACATTTAAATTATATATATCAATTACATTTAAATTACAGACCATATATATTTAATGCATTACATATAAATATATATCCATATTAAATGTATAAATGTAATGATTTTATATAAATGTAATATAAATATTTACATACACTAAGTACTTAGAAATATGCAAATATACTTTTATGTGTTTGCATCTATTTAAATGGTTTTTTGAGGTCCTCTTCTGAGGACTTCCCACAATGCCCCATAAAAGACAATTAGAAGAGCTCCTTCACACAGAGGAGAAGGCTGAGGCTTCAAAAGCTTAATCATTGTTTCAGAGTCACAGAAACAAGAGAGCTGGAATTGGGATTTCACCTGATTGTGTAATCCTGCCTTTTTTCAATGCTAGTCATTTTGTTTTATTCACTTCCAATGTGATAAGCATGGCTACAACACAGTGGCCCGTGGGGAACCCTTGGCTCACATTGCCACCAGACCCTTTATTGAGACACATATTTGAGTTGCCTTTCTAATCCTCTCCTTACTCACAAGTTAAATCCTCGGGGAGAGAGGCAAATGAGAATCCTTTCAACTTTAAAGCATAACTGAACTTGGGAATTTATGTTTTTAATAGCAGTTAAAAATTTTTTGACTAGCCGAGTGCTGTGGCTCACACCTGTAATCCTAGCCACTTAGGAGGCTGAGATCTGAGGATCATGGTTCAAAGCTAGCCTGGGCAGCAAAAACTATGAGATTCTCATCTCTAATTGATCACAGAAAAAGCCAGAAGTGGAGCTGTGGCTCAAGTGGTAGAGTCCTAGCTGTCAGCAAAAGGAGCTCAGGGATAGCACCCTGCCCCAGAGTTCAAGCCCCAGGACTGGCACACAAAAAAAGAATTAATCTCAATAATAATAACTCTCAATGAATAAATAAATACATAATCTCAATGATAACTAATCTCAATCATCTAATGACTAGCTGATGTGTGGACTTAAGGACTGACCTGTCCCCAGGAAGCCCTGGCTAGTTATGTTAATGCTGATCATTAGAACATTCTCTAAAGAGAGAATGAATCTGTATCTGCATCATGGAAAAGGCTCTGTAGAACAGGCACCAGCCACAACTGTGACTGAAGAACTGAACTTAAATTCTAATTGGGGCTAATTTCCAGTAAGTGGCGTGGCTCAAGGCCATCTTTGGGGGCAGCATAAGTACTGCTAGGTGTGTAACTAGACAGTGAAGTTGAGTGGTTAAGGATTCTAATCTAGAGCCGAATTGTGATAGTCTTCCAGGCCCAAATCACTGGATGTCTTTTTTTGTCATGACTTTCCATACAAAATGACAATGAGAATAGTAGGTACCTTACAGGTTACTTATGAGGATTACCTACAGTTTTATATGAAAACAGCACAATGCTTCACACATCCTGCTGTCTAGTTAATGTAATCAGCTATTATTATAACTTACTATTTTCAGCTCTATTTCCTAAATAGTTTGAAATTGTTTTCCCCTTAAATGAGAAATTTATTTAAAAGGACTAGTAACAGCCAGGCACTGGTGGCTTGCACCTGTAATCCTAGCTACCCAAGAGGCTGAGATAGGAGGATTGAGGTTCAAAGACCATTTGGACAAACTGGAGAGACTCTTATTCTCCAGTTAATCAGCCAAAAGCTGGAATTGGAGGTGTTGCTCAAGCTGTGAAGTGCTAGTCTTTAGTGAGATAAAGCTAAGCCAGAGGCCCTGAGTTCAAGCTCCAGTAATGGTATGTATATACACACACACATACTCACACACATCTTATTAGGTACTAGTAAGATGGTAGAAGTTCAATATGTACTTATTTAAGTTTTGAAAGCTCTTAGACTTAAGACTTTTGATATGTGTATATTTATTTATGCATGTATACACAGGTAAAGAGAAAATTCTGGAGTTTGTCTCAGGAAATGGCTTTCCATCCTCAGGTGTATGTTAAGAGAGACAGATTTATTGGTCAAAACAAGTGAGAAGGAGAGGAACGTGAAGAAACTCTAGTACTTACCAAGACAGGGTATGGGTGAAAGCATGGTATCTCCTGTCTCATACTCAAATCCCCATGATCTTAGGAAGTCCAGGTAATGTTTGAAATGAGTGGGAAGGCCATCAGGAAAGCGTATGATACAGAACACATGATCAGCAGTAGGAAATCATTTCACATCAGACCTATCATAAGTTGATCTTAGTGATTTTTGTATTAGCCAGTTAGTATTTGAGTAAGTTACACATCAGAATGACCACACAGATACACTACAGTGACTTGAATACACACACAGTGTCTTTGTTTATATGTGTTTGAGTGTACATGTACATATATTAATATTGACATTAAAATTAATAAAACAACCTTTATTTAGTGTCAGCTAAGTCTAATCAGAACAAATTGGAAATTTGGACCACCTTGGCAAGCCAGGCTTCTAAAGACTATGTAAATGGCTATGCAAATACTTTGCTAAGGACCATCAGTTTAGGTCTGATGTTTAAAGTCTATAGATAGGAAAGAAGTGAATAATTGCTTCCTTATTTAGTGATGATACTGAAAATTCCATACAATGGAAAAACTAGTAACATTGAAAAGGAACCCCTAAAATAAAACAACAAACTGGCTCATAAACTTCCTTTCTTTCCATCTGCATTGTGAATTAATGTTGACAGAAGGGCCAGGGAGCGATTGCCACAGAGAAGGAGTGATGTCTCTTGGCTGGTGCTGGAGGACAGGTCCAGGGCACAGAGCGAGCCATAGAAGTAGAAGATGAACTCAGGAGCCACCGTACCATGCATAGCTCATCAGTCAGTAGCTTTCAAAGAGAAACCAAGCACTGGGCCAAAAGGAACACAATATGTCTTTTCCCTTTTTAAAATAACCTTGAAACAAGTTAAAGTTGAAGAATGTGTTTGTGTGTGTGTGTGCATGCATGCACACGCATGTGCATGTGTGCATGTGCTAGCACTAGGGCTTAAACTCAAAGCTTCACTTTGAGTTTACTCAAGGCTGATGCTCTACCACTTGCTATATGCCTCCACTTTTGGCTTTTTGCTGGTTAATTGGAAATAAAAGTGTCTTGCTCAAATTGGCTTTGACTCTGATCCTCAGATTTCAGCCTTTTGAGGACCCAGGATTACAGGCATGAGCCACCAGTGCCCAGCTTGAAGAACTTTTGTGTAATTTTTGTGTAAGTGTAATATTGAGATGGTACTGTTGTTGCAACTGTATTTAATTGGTGATTGTGTTGATTTTCTTATTCAAGTGGGCCCAGCCTATTGTGTGAGAAATCAGACAGGCTGATTCCCTGCCTCTCATCTGAATGGTAGCCTGATCAACCAGGCAAGCATTCTGCATCTGCCAGGTTGGAAACTGTCATTCCACACATCACAGCAAATCCCAAACAACTTGAGTTTAATGATTCCCTTTTGACTGCCTTCTCCATTACTAAAATCTCCTTTAACACACTAGCAACGAGAATGTAAGTGTAAGGTTTCTTAGCTCCCAGCACAAAGGCTTTCACATTAATATCTCAGGGCTTATTTCTACTGTAGAGGCCCTCTGTACAGTTTGCTTAAACATAAATTGGAAAGCTAGGGGAGGCTGACACAAGATAGTTACAAAGTTTGAAAAGAAAGCCTGTGAATAACTTCAGGGTTTTTTTTTTTTTAAGAAAGGGATTGGATTCTTAAGGATGTTTTTGGTTGCTTTTCAAGTGGATTTCAAAAGATTTTAATTACTCTTTTGTTTTTCTTAATGAACAGAACACATTTATGTTTTATTATTCTGTTGTATAAATGGGGTAGTCAGAAGGTATCCCAAACTTTTCATGATGTTTAACAGGCTCTTATTTCATGATTAACAGTGACTAATCTCAATGTTCAGTGAAATCTCTTACATGAAAGGAGTGGCGTTCACCATTACTAAAGATTAGCAATCTCATAAAAGGGAAGAGTTCTTGATTATTTATGGTCTTAAAAGTTATGAGAAAGTAGTAAGACCCGGGCACTAGCATAAGATCTTCTGGGATTTATCACAGACTAGAGTTTAAGTAATACAGAATGCAAAAACTGAATAATTTTAAAGTTCATTAAAAAAATACCAAACATAGGGTAATTTACCATAGGTTGCTTTTAATATTAGTGGGTTTGGGATGAATCTTATCTTACCTAGCAAACACCTTCTGATTCTACTCGCTACCTAGCTATATCCTTCTGGGTGTATATTGTGCTGCCCACTCAAGCTCTAAGCTTTTAGCCTGTTTCTGATATGGTTGGATTGGCTTTGAGGGACAAAGGTCTTCTTGATTGTGAAATCTTACTCTAGTTGAGATTTAAAGCACATTGCCAATTTCACAAGTAATCTTAGAAAGGTACCGAATCTGATTGTCTCTCTCCTCTATCAGAATACTCTAAAGATTTCTCATTGCACTCATGATAGGGCTCAAAATTTATATCACTAATGAGGTCCTCCATCATCTGGCCCCAGCAAATTCTTTAGTCTACAAGTTTTCCATTTTTTCTTCCCGTTTCCCGACTTTTCTCAATTCCTTGTACTTGTTCACAGGCTTTCATACCAACCATCCATCCATCCATCCATCCATCTTTACTGAATCCTGATTCTGCCAGGCACCATGGTGAAGCTTTGTAAGAAAACAAGGTGTAGTGGATCATGCCTGTAACACTGGTTACCTTGAAAGACTGAGATGAGAGCGATGGAGGTTTGAGGCCTGCTCAGGCAAAAGGTTCATGAAACCTCATCTCAACCAATAAAGAACTGGGTGTAGTGGTATATGCTTGTAAGTTGTAGGGTCACAGTCAATACTGGCTTAGGCAAAAACAAGAAATTTTGGAAAAATAAAGCATGAAAGGCTAGGGATGTGGCTCAAGTGATAGAGCACCTGACTAGTAAGTACAATAAACTATGTATAAACCTCAATAGCACACAAAAAGTAAAAGCTAGGTAAAATGGGTAAAATAGATATAGTCTGAAGTTAATAAACTAGCCAGAAATCCACAAATGGAAAAAAAGCTTCATAAACTGTTCTCTTTCTTGAAGATAGTTATCTCATTATTATTATTATTATTATTATTGTCATTATTGGTACTGGGGATGGAACCCACAGTTTTACATGGTAGGCAAACACTCTGCAACTGATCTATACCTCTAGCCTACATTACCTTATTCATAACCTCTCGTATTAGATATCTTTTCCACAAGATGGCTTTCAGGATCCTGCCTCTAGGATAGAGACTCTAGATAAATGCTAAGAAACAACCTCACCAGGACTACTGAAAACTCAACTTCGTGACTTTGTGGCCCTCCAGATTCTTGAGTCTTGGATGCTCATCTTCCCTCCCTTGGTGATATTTAGCCCCTAGATGTCAGGTCCAGGTGTCTGGGGAAGGGTCTAGAGACAAGATGAGAAGATGATCTGAAGGAATCAGATGGGATCATTTGTTGAATACTCTCCAATGTCCAGTATTTTACTCCTATTAAAGTTTCTGATCTTTGTGTGAACACAGAACATGGTGAAAGAATTCTAGGACCTCAGAATTTAGAATGAGAAACCCAAAAGCCTAGAAACAGGCCATATAATTCTAGCTCCACCACCAGAATCTGTCTGTTTCCTCCACTGTAAACTAAAATAATAGCTTTTGAAAGTGTATATGTGTCTATCTGTGAATGAGTGAGAATGTGTGAGTGAGAGAAAGAAACAAAGAGAATAAAGTTGTGATTGATTTCTTAAGTAATGGGAAGCAATGGTCATTTGAATAATGTGCCAGATGGCTGCATAAATCTCTGAGAAGGACCATGTTCTTCTGTTTAATTTTTAAATGTTGTATGTCAGGTTGAGAAGGAAAGATAAGAAAGGACTGACCTTGTCTTGTGCTGATAAATTGTTCTCTTCAAATATATCTTCCATAGGATACTATTCTACAGAATCTCAGATCTATGCCTTTCCTAAGCAGGTGTTAGAAATCATAGGTTAGCAGTATAATCCCTGCACTGATATCGATAAAGTATACCTCATGAAGATTGTTCATAAATGAAGAAGCGTTGTTGATGTCACTGATCATTTGGCATTGATTAATTCAGCAGTTCTGTGAACTCAGGTCTTAACTAGGCAAGTGTTTCCACCTGAGCTACACTTACTCACTTTCAAGTTCTATTTTTATGAAGATGTTTCCATTCATGGTTTTCTTTGCATCATGTCATTTGGGATTATTATTTTTTTTTATACCTGTCCATTGCAGTAGTCCTAGTTTTGATGCTTGTGTATCTATTCCTATTCATTTATTTTTTGCACTTCGTGTGTGTGTGTGTGTGTGTGTGTGTGTGTGTGTGTGTGTGTGTGTGTGTCCCTGTTCTTGGGCCTTAAACTAAGGGTTTTGATGCTATTCTAAATTATCAAAACTAGTGCTCTACCGCTTGAGCTACAGAGCCACTTCTGGCTTTTTCATGGTTCACTGCATGTAAGAATCTCACAGACTTTCCTTCCTCTAGCTGGCTTCAAACCCTGATCCTCAGACCTCGTCACCTGTGTAGCTAGGATTATAGGAGTGTGCCACTGGTGCCTGACTATCCATTTTATTATTGTTGTTATCCTTTAAGTAGTTATACAGAAAGGTTTCAGTTCAGCATGTTATTTCAAGAGTACTATGCATCTCGATCAGTTTCACTAGTATCAGCCGTTCCGAAGAAGTGCTTGGTGGCCTGATCATTGCCCATTTGGACAAAAATTTTCCATTTTTATTATCTAATAAGAGCCAGGACAAAGGTATATCTGACCTTTTTTCTGGTCTTGGAAATCTTAGTCTGCAGGTAGGATAGATGGATGACAAAATCAATGCTTTTTAGAAAATATGATAGACTTATGACCAGGAGGCAGAGAAAGCATAGGGAAATATATGTACCTTTGGGAGTTTGGAAATTTTCCACTCATTTCTGGAGACAAAATCTTTATAAAGATAAGCATGAGTTAGTCAAGTAAATCAAGGGTAGAAAGGACAAAGAGGGATTTACGACAGACCAGGAGGAAACTGCCAAATCTAAGTCTTAAAACATGAGCCATGTAAGTACAACTTGGAGCCAGGTGCAGGTGGCTCACACCTGTAATCCTAGCTACTCAGGAGCCTGAGATCTGAGGATCATGGTTCAAAGCCAGCCTGGGCAGGAAAATCCATGAGACTCTTACCTCCAATAAACTACCAGAACACTGGAAGTGGTGCTGTGGCTCAGGTGGTAGAGTACTAGCCTTGAGCTGAAGAGCACAGGGACAGCACCCAGGCCCAAAGTTCAAGCCCCATGATGGACTAAAAAAGAAAAGTCAACTTGGCCAGTGTTTATTTTGTGAAGTATGAAGTGGAGGTCAGTGGACCTAAGTTGGACATGATGGTGGCAGCCACATGGAATACCTCCTTTGTTCCATGAAGTCTCTTGGGTTTTCTGCCTATCAATATCTAAGAAAGCAAAGTAGTAAACTAACATGATTTGATTTTAATGTGTGTGTGTGTGTGTGTGTGTGTGTGTGTGTGTGTGTGTGTGTGTGTGTGTGTGTGTGTGTGTGTGTCTGCCATTCCTGGGGCTTGAACTCAGGGCCTGGTACTGTCTCTGAGCATGCTACCACTTGAGGCACAGCTCCACTTCCAAATTTTTAATAGTTTATTGGAGTTCAAAGCCCAGTCTGGGCTTTGATCTGTGATCCTCACTCAGATCGCAGCCTCCTAAGTAGCTAGGATTACAAGCATGCGTCGCTGGTCCTGGCACATGATTTAATTTTTGCACAAGACAATCACACTGCAATTGGAAAAGGGAATGAAATACTGGCCAACCTGTTTAAAAGAAGTTAGGTGTGCTGATGGAAGTGGAAGAAGACAAACAATATGATATGAACACTATGTAGAACTGACCAGGCTTGAGGTTTGACTAGATTTGGTGTCCAAGGGAGACACCGAGGCGAAGGTAATACCAACTAGAAAAAGCAAGTGAGCTCAAAATGTTGGCCACACTGAACTTAAGATGTCTCTGGCACAACTGGATAAACCAGTTTGGAGTTGAGAGGGAAGTTTGTGGTTAGAGGTGTTGTCAGTACTTATCAGCATGGGGAGGCACGGAGGAAGAGTATAGCTTTCATAGGGGTTGGAATCCAACCTCGTGGCTGTGGTAAAGGAAAAATAAGCTGAAGACAAGTCCTTGGGGGTAAACTCAGCATTTCCTCAGCAAATGGAGAACAGGTGATCTGGGCTACACATTGTGAAGAGGAATCCAGAGAAGATGAGCCAGGAGAAGGTGAGTCATGAAATCCAATAGACGAGACCATTTCAAGGAGGAAGTGATTGTTAACAGAAGGTATTATAATTTTCACATGCACTTTATGTCTGTTGCTATGCTCAATTTGATTGTGTACACTATGGGTAGATACAAGTAAGGCATGAAGAGAATCTAAAGGAAAAGTGGAAAAAATGGACATGTAATTTCTTTAGGGTAAACTATTGAAAAGTACCATTTCCTGATAAAAAGAATAATGACGACAACATTGATACTTAAGTAGACTTTATAAAGTGCCCCGTATCCAATGGCAGTTGATTTTCATATGAGTCCAGTAAAGGGGAGCCACAGAACCCTAAATCCCCCCTCTACTTTTTTCCAATCATAAAACCCAAAGTTTTAAAGAAACTAAGTACCTGCTGGTGAGCTGTAGTTTGTGCTGTGCACGAGTATGTTCTCACCCTTGTATTCCCTGAGACTTTCATATTACCAGGTTAAGAATCCAAATATGACAAAGAGTGCATACTCCTTTAGCCTGTAGGTACAATGTCTTCCCATGCTTCAGGCTTATGATCTTTCTCCCACCATCAGTATTCAAAAATCTTCAGCCAGGCGCTAATGGCTCACACCTGTAATCCTAGCTACTCAGGAAGCTGAGATCTGAGGATCATGGTTCAAAGCCAGCCCAGGCAAGAAAGTCTCTGAGATTCTTATCTCCAATAAACCACCAGAAAACTGGAAGAGGCACTGTGGTTCAAGTGGTAGAGCACTAGCCTTGAGCTGAAGAGCTGAGGAACAATGCCCAGGCCCAGAGTTCAAACCCTACAACTGACAAAAACAAAAAACAAACCTTAAAGTTCATCATTTCATGAATGAAACTATATTAATACAGAACATTACTATTCATACTATTTTAATGCAGTCCCTCTGTTCTACTTTTTTATATCTAGAAAACGAAATTTGCAGTTGCAGTTAATTTCTTCTGATGTCAAAGTTATTTCAGGGATAATAGTGAGATATTTAAGTCTTTCGTAACATCAGCAAGGATGCCTACAGAAACAAAGTGAAAGCCCATGAAACAAGGAGAAAAAAAAGGAAATCGATGTGTGTCAGAATTTGTATGCCACTGGGGAAGGTTATCACAAATAAAACAGATAATAACCTGTGCAAGCCAAAATATTAAATCCATATTGGATATGGCATGATTATATTACATGATATAAGGAAACAGTGATCTCAGTTCTTAAATATGAATTACATTTTTATGTCGGATCAAACTGTGGGCAGATTTTTTTTGTAATTTCTGCATATATTCTTCTCAGTACCAAAAAAAATGGTAATATCCAGAATAAAAAGAGAATTCCTCTTCCTTATTCTTCAGTTTTTCTTTGTCCATTTTAAGTGATTCAGATTTCACATGAGTTTCTCTGTCTTATACCACCTTGGATGGATGCAACCAAATGCCAGTTTCATTTCCTATTGCTCTTTCTGGAATGATCTGGCATTCCTTTAATATTTATGTTTCCTCTCCTGGGAATTTCCTATGTTGTTAAAATCCGTTCTCTTTCTTCCCTTGAAGAAAAGAAGGCCAAAAGTTCTTCCCATTTCACCTTTTCATCTAGATTATAACAGTTGGGATAATCTTCCAAAGCTACTTTCTCTTTTTTTATGCTTTTTATTGTGAAAATACTGTACAGAGGGGTTACAATCACATGAGCAAGTTAATGAGTACATTTCTTATCAAGCTTTGTTGCCTCCTCCTTTGTTTTTCCCTATCATCCCTTCCCTCCCCATCTCTACAACTACATTCTCCCCACACCGCCCCCCCCTACTTAAATTGTAAAGTTCGTTTTTCGACATAGTGTCTGTACATCTCATTGTTGCAATGGGTCCACCTGTATCCCTATTTAAATAATTTGTTTTTTTCCTTCCGCTCCCCAAATTATTCCAACATCAAATACAGTGAAAACAGTGGTTCTACCGTGGGGGAGGGACATACAAAGCAACAAAAAAATCATGTGATACCTAATAAATATGTTAGAAACAATAGCAAGAAAGAAAAAAACACGTATGTCCTTATCTTGGAGTTCATTTCACTTAATATCATCTTATCTGACCTTTTCTGCTTGTCTCATATATATACTAGTTATTGCAAATAAGGGAAACCCTCGGACCTATGTTTCTTTGGGCCTGGCTTACTTCACTTAATATAATTTTTTCCAAGTCTTTCCATTCCCTAACAAATGGGGCAATGTCATTCTTTCTGATGGAGGCATAGAATTCCATTGTGTATATATACCACATTTTCTTGATCCATTCATCTACTGAGGGGCATCTGGGTTGGTTCCATATCTTAGCTATGGTAAATAATGCTGCAATAAGCATAGTTGTGCTGGTAGCTTTAGTATAGTCTTGTTTGTGATCATTCAGGTAAATGCCCAAAAGTGGAATTGCTGGGTCATAGGAGAGCTCTATGTGGAGTCCACTTTCCAAAGTGGTTGAACAAGTTTACACTCCCACCAACAATGCAGTAGAGTTCCCTTCATGTCCACATCCTCTCCAGCATCTGTTTTTTTTTAAATTTAATTTAATTTTATTTGTGAACATACTGTACAGAGGGGTTACAATTACATGGGCAGGATAATGCATACATTTCTTACCAAGCATTGCAGCCTCCTCCTTTGGTTTACCCTTCACATCCTCCAGCATCTGTTTTTATTAGAGTTCTTGGTTATAGCCATTCTAACTAGGATGAGGTGGTATCTCAATGTTGTTTTGATTTGTATTTCTTTTATGGCTAGGGAGGTTGAGCATTTCTTCATGTGTCTGTTGGCCATTCTTATTTTCAGGGAAGTTTCTCTTTAAGTCTTTAGCTCATTTACTTATTGGGAAGATGTTTCTTTGAGGATTTGTTGTTGGAGTATTTAATTTTTTGAGTTCCAGGTATATTTTAAATATGAGACCCTTGTCCATTGTATGGCTAGTGAAGATCTTTTCCCAATCTGTGGTCTTTCTATTGATCTTGCTAGCTATGTCCTTTGCCATACAGAAGCTCTGCAACTTCATGCAATCCCATTTGTCCAACCTTTGATTTGTTGTGTTTCTGGGTCTCTATTAAGAAATTCTCAGGGGCTGGGAAGGTGGCTCAGTGGTAGAGCGCTTGCCTTGCATGCATGAGGCCCAGGGTTCGATTCCTCAGCACCACATAAGCAAAAAGAAAAAAGCCAGAAGTGGCGCTGTGGCTCAAGTGGTAGAGCACTAGCCTTGAGCTGAAGAGCTGAGGGACAACGCCCAGGCCCAGAGTTCAGGCCCCACGACCGGACCCAAAACAAAAAAGAAAAGAAAAAAGAAAATTTCAGCCTGTGCCAAGGAGACCTAGGGTTTCTCATATTCCATAATGTAATGTTTTCAGTGTCTGCTTTGACTCCAAGGTCTTTGATCCATTTGGAGTTGATTCTGGTGCAGAGTGATATATAAAGATCTAGCTTTAGTTTTCTAAAAGTGATTAACCAATTTTGCCAACACCAGCTGTCTTTCTTTCATTGTATTTTTTTAGTTCCCTTATGGAAGATTAGGTGGCTATAGGTCTGTGGGTTCATTTCTGGGTTTTCAATTCTATTCCATTGGTCCTGAGGTCTGTTCTTGTGCCAGTACCAAGCTGTTTCGATTACTATGGCCTTGTAGTAGAGTTTGAAATTTGGTATTGATATTCCTCCAGCTCTGTTCTTTCTATTAAGGAGCGTTTTTGCTATTGGGGGTCTTTTATTGTTCAATATGAATTTTTGGATTGCCTCTTCTATTTCCTTGAAGAATGAGGTTGGAATATTGATAGGTATCATATTGAATTTGTAGAGAGCCTTGGGAAGTATTGCCATTTTCATGATGATCCTTTCAATCTAGGAGCATGGGAGGTTTTTCCCCTTTCTAAGTACTGTTTTGATTTCCTTTAGTTTTCCTTAAAGTTTTCGTCATAGAGGTCCTTTACTTCTTTGGTTAAGTTAATTCCTAGGTATTTAATTTTTTGTGGGGTTATTACAAATGGAATTGCTTTCCTGATTTCAGCCGTGTTCTTCTCATTGTTGGCATACAGAAAAGTCATTAATTTTTGAGGATTAATTTTATACCCTGCTACTTTGCCAAAGTTTCAAATTAGCTAGAGTAATTTGGGAGTGGAATCCGTGGGATTCTTTAAATACAAGATCATGTCATCTGCAAAGAGGGAGAGTTTTACTTCATCTTTCCCTATTTGGATTCCCTTTATGTTTGCATCTTGTCCTATTGCTGTAGCTAGGCATTCTAATAGTAAATTGAAGAGAAGTGAAGAGACTAGACATCCTTGTCTCCTTCCTGAGTTTAGAGGAAATGGCTTTAATTTTCACCATTAAGTATAATGCTGGCTGTAGGTTTGTCATATACAGCCTTTATTGTATTGAGGAATGTTCCATGGATTCCTAATTTTTCTAGAGCCTTCATCATAAAGGAGTATTGGATCTTGTCAAATGCTTTTTCTGCATCTATTGAAGTAACCATGTGTTCTTATGCTTGCTCTTATTGATGTGATTAATTATATTAATTGATTTGTGTATATTGAACCAGCTTTGCATCCCTGAAATGAATCCTGTTTGATCGTGGTATATGATTTTTTTGGATGAACTGTTGAAGTCAATTGGCCAAAACTTTGTTGAGAAGTTTTTCATCAATGTTCATCAGAGAAATGGATCTATAGTTCTCTTTCTTTGATGAGTCCCTGCCTGGTTCTGGGTTGAAGGTTATGATGGATTCATAGAAAGAATTCAGTAGTGAACTTTATCTTTCAATTTCATTAAAGAGTTGAAGGAGTATTGGTGTGAGTTCTGCAAAGCTACTTTCTCTTAATGGTCTTTTCCATTTTACTTAGGTGAGGAATAGCTTATTTTCCTTGGTATCATCTTCCCCTTCCTCTTCTTTAGAGTAACAGGAACTACCTGACAAATTATTATTAAATGATTTCTTCCAATAATCATTTATCTTATTTAAAATTTTTTTATTTTATTTTGGATCAATTTCTTAATACATTTCAGAGACCATCTCAGTACTACTCTTTCTTAAGAGGAGTTCAGTGGTTATAATGTAAATGTTAAGAAGCTCTTCTTATATGGATCTCAATGTATAAAAACATAAACATGTTACATATTAATGGGGGCCAGGTAATGTCTTGATATATGTATATATTGTATGATGTTTAAAGTGGCTTAAATACATCTGCCTCTTCAAGCACTTATCATTTCTTTATGGTGAGAACCTTCAAAATACTTTAGTTGTATGGAGCTGTGTGCTGTTGTTATCTACAGTCAGCCCACTATGAAACAATACTTCAGAACTTTCTAGTAACCATTGGTCAGTATTTTGCCTCCCTCCCTCCACCCCCTCTCTCTCACCCTCTCCCCTTCCCTCCCTCCCTCCTGCTCTTTGTCACCTCTGGAAATGTTACCATCAACTTACTTATTTTTGATCCATGAGATCAAAAATGTTAGAGCTTTATAACTGTCATAAAATTATATTTCAAACTGTATTTCAACCAACATATGTATTGGATACCTCTTCTGTGCCAATAGCTGGACGAGCCTTTCAAAGAGATACAAAAATGAGCAAGGTCCTGTCTCCAAAAACAATGCAATCTATAAGGAAACTTAGTATGCATCAAAATCTGAAGGGTACCTTAGGTTATTCTTGATCGATAATAAATGTCTTCCTGACAGCCAATGCAATTTAATTCATACTTAAATAATCAGAAAACATTTTTAATGAATAGGAAAGGAAAATGGTATTTTACTTATACTACCTGTTTTATTTTTTCCCCTAAAGCTTTGTTATCATTTATTCTTCAGAAATAAAAATTCTTTTCTGAGAGGAAACTGACACATTAGAGATGATAAATATTCTTAAAAGAACAAAACAAGAAATTTGTAAGCATACAGTGACATAAAACTGAATCCCAGGAATTCCAGGAGTACATTCTGAAAAGTCCCTGTCACTTTACCAGCATGGAAAACAAAATTCTCACGTTTGAGTTTCATTATATGCCTGCAGAAGGTGCTTCTGCAATTTAGACTTGTGGTTTATTTTTGTTGTTCTTTTTCTTCTATGATTTGTGGGACCTCAAGCATGCATATGTTCTACTATTATGCTACATCCCACAGAGCTCGTAATTTAGTAATGAAATGAATACATGAATGACTGCTTAGATAACGAGTTGCTTGCTGGATTTAGAATGCAGAATTTAACACAGAGAACCCAAGAGTCTATAATGTTGATCATTCCTTGGTGGAAAATGAGCTATGGTAAAGCCTCAAGTTTATTTGAAGTAATTTTGTAAAAATCAAATATATCCAGACTTGTTCCCTACATGGCTACTGAGTTCAACAGTTTACCTTTCTTCAATAATATAAGAATAGAAGGATCCCCTGGTGTGACTTTTATACAAGGGATGACCGGTTCTCTCAAACCTACACAAATTATTATGGGGATTCCTTATGAAACATGTGGAATTTTGCCCAGAATTAGAGATGCTGGCTGGCAATAGTGAGTGGAGAATTAGCTAAAGCTTTAGCTGCTTTGTGCTGAATGGGAACACGATATTGACTAGTTTGCATTTGGGGGGCACTCATACAAGGGTACACATTTCAGTTGCGCCTTTGTCTGACTTGCTGCCAGGAAGTACACTGGGAAACAATATAATTTCAGGATTACTTCCCAGACAATGGAAGGCTCAGGGGTCTGATTTGGGACAACTTTAGTGATTAAAATAGATATCAAAATCAACAGAGGTTAAAAATAGAATGGTTTGGTAAGAAGAGAGATTATACCATATATATGAAATAGCTTTTATGCTAGTCTGGGGATTTTATTTCCAGTATGAACTACAAAAGTGGCTAAATATAATTTTCCTAAAATATGACTTCATTGGGCCAGTAGTAAGATATCATCTTGGCCTTTGTATTTTGGCTGGCTGACATTTGCTTATTTCCCATGGGGAAAAAAAAGAAAGTTGAACTGCCTTCACACCGAATTGGACAAAGCAAAGGATCTTGCTGCCTCTCTTTCTATGTGTATTAAGATAAACTTGTGATAAGATGGATAAACAGGAAGTGTGACTATCTGAGGAGAGGTAAGGGTGACTCCCCGCTCTCACTATCTTGTTCATATCGTTTTACCTTGTGGAATTCTATTGTGGAGGGTTTTAATACAGTACAAGATGTGCTGGATTCAGAATGACACTTGAGGTTTCCTCTCTCTTGGGTATGTCTAAGTGTGAAAAACTGTCCGTATTTTTGTTTGTATTAACACTCTGAGGTCAGAGCACACATTTAGTCACATAAAAAAAATGCCACTTGTGTTCTTTGTGTTTACAAAGAACATGGCAGGATAGGTTTGGAAGAAAAATCACCTTAATTTACATTTATTAATAATTTTATGGGCTATTGATTATGTATGTCAGAATTAATGTGGTTCATTTAGCATATTTTGGTAACTCCAGATGCTGGTCTTTTCTATTTCACGTGTCAGACTTGGGAAATTGACCTGTGAACCAGGAGAAAGTATTAGGGTATTTATCTGAAGTACGATGTATAGTTTTTCTCCTACGCTAAATGCTAAAAGAGGAAACAATTCTTGAAAGCTGCTTCCCTCAGCTGAAGAACATGGTTAAATTTGGTTTACTCTGTGCTGATGGATTCTTAGAAGAGGGAGAACTCTCACCTGTAACATTTTTAAAAGCACAAAGCTAAATATGAGCAGCTGTAGTTGTCCTTATTCTTGCTCTATGACTAGTTTTCTGTTCATAGTATGTGTAATTTTTTTTTTTTTTTTTTTTTTTTTTGCTACTCGAGCTTGAACTCAGGGCATTGTGATCACCAAGTAGAAACTCTTCCACCTGAATCAGTCTCTAGCCCTTTTTGATTTAGCTATTTTTTGAACAGTGTCTTGTATTTATGCTCTGCCAACCTGCACCACGATCCTCCTATTTACACTTGCCACATAGCTAGAATGACAGGTGCATCCCTAGTGCCATGCACTACACCTGGCTTGATTGTTTGAGATGAGGTCTTGCTAACCTTTTGACTAGACTGGCCTTGAGATATGACCCTCCCAATCTCCACCTCCTAAATAGCTGGGATTACCAGAATTACCATGCTGGCTGCTCTAAATTTTATCTATAGTAATCTATTATAGTTAGAGCTCGTATCCTTATTCTATTTTATCATAAAAACATGTTTGGTTCATATGTTTTACCATATTAATAGTATAGACTATTTTATGTGTAATAACATAGTAAATAATTCAGAAAGTTCCTTGTGGCTGGAAAACAGGAGAGCTACATGGAGAGAGGGAGACACAGGAGTGAATGTATGGGGCATGTCCACTGTCACCTCTTGAACTGCTACATCAGATGCATAAATGGAGGAAAACTGAAATAACAGATTGTAAAAGCAGACAATAACCTGTTTGCCATTTTATCACATAGTTAAAATAAGTGTAATTCATAGATAAGGTATGCATGTGATTTGCATATTGATCTTAGACTGTTTCTGAACTCTTGCTTTTACCCTTCTGGTTGTAAAACAGTTAAGTCTGCTGTTAGATGTCAGATCAATGGAACTCAGCACATTTGCACAACAGAGTAATATTTTGGTTTTTTAAACATGGATTGCTTTTGCTTTGACACTGACCTAACATGACATCTGAAGGCTGCACACCTCTCTTCATTCCCTGACTTATGATCATGGAAACAGCCGGACATTGGTGGCTCATGCTATGCTTTTAATCCTACTATTCAAGAGGCTGAAATCTGAAGATTGAGGTTGGAAGCTAGCCTGGGCAGAAAAGGGTATGAGACTCATATCTCCAATTAGCCACCAAAAAACCAGAAGTGGGGTTGGAGTGCTTTAAGCACTTAAGGCTTTAAGCAAAAAAAAAAAAAAAAAGTATAAGAGCAAGGCCTAGAGTTCAAGCCTCAGTAAAGATACCAAAATGGACTGGGAAGGTGGCTCAGTGGTAGAGTGCTTGCCTTGCATGGTCTGGGTTTGATTCCTCAGCACCACATAAACAGAAAAAGCCAGAAATGGCACTGTGGCTCAAGTGGTAGATTGCTAGCCTTGAGCTGGAGAGCTGAGGGACAGCGCCCAGGCCCAAAGTTCAGACCCCATGACCGACAAAGAAAAAAGAAGATAGCAAAACAACACCCCTAAGAACCAAAACCCCAACAAGAACAAATCATGTAAATGTATACTGATGCACAGATACATTTATGTACAGCTCCTTACCAGGGAAGGATTGGCAAGCTCATTAGGAGATATCATTTGTTTGGATGATCTTTGGAGAATCTGGAATGATACTGAGAGAGTGATTTTAAAAAAATGTGAGCAATTCAGAAAGCATGTATTGGAATGTCCAGTGGAACCTTAAGAAGCCCTTCAAGAAGGCCTGGCAGTACACAGTGCCATCTTCCCAGTCCTGGCATGCTGCTGTCCTTTTGCCAGAATACATTCACCAGGTGTTTGTGCCAGTCACCACCCTCTTCTTGAAGTAGAACATGATGAGTGTTTTCTGAAAAAAAGTACATGCTTTGTTCGGGAATATGTTCTTTAGGCAGTCAGTGTTGTAAAGCATCCATTGCTGAAGAGAGCCCTGGAATAATCATTGGAAACTGGATGAATTAGCAAAGACAGGCAACTTGGTGCAATCACGGAGATGGGACTTTCAGGGAGAGTGGAATTCAAGATACACATGGTATGGTCCAGCTGTTCGGGAACATTAAAAACCCCTTCACTTTAAGCTGTTGAAAGCTTCAAAAAAAAAAAAAAGACCAAATGTTTTCCATCTCAAAACACATTTTACTTAGCTGTGTTTTGAAAGCTGCTATCTAAATATTAAAAAAAAAAATCTAGCATATTTGAACATGATTCCTTCCTTGGGTGCAAATCAACAACTATAATTTAATTTATAAAAGAAAGAAAAAGGTAAAAGGGAAAAGCACATTTGATTCTTCTACCTTCTTGTTTATCTTTCCTTAAAGTACGGGAAAGACATAAAACAGGGAAATAAAAAAGTCACTCGCTTACACTTTCGTTAACTTATCTTGTGAACATTAAACATTATGCCTCAAATTTCGTATGGTACATAAAGTGTTTAGCCTTGCCAGATCGTGTATACAGCACTTCAAAAAAGCCAGGGACAGCTCACTAAATGTAATGGATGTCTAATGGCCGATCTTTAGATCTCTTATATTTAGCATGACAGTGTCGGGCTCTTTAGGTGCTTTAAACATGATACCTAAAACTACCTATTTTTTGTCCCGTGATGAAAAACATAGACTAATTATTAACTTCTCATATGTTCTATGAAGATCTATCCTCCAGTGATATGGCCCCATTTGGTTATATCCTATCGTATCTTCTTTTGTTACCCAATGAATCAGGTTTACAACTTCACTTCAGTGTTCTTAATGTGACTTCATGCTCCTTCTTGTTGGAGCAAATGCTCCCATGAGCACAGTCACATTTTAGAAATGTTTGTTGAACAGAACAATACAATACTTTGAGCAATTGAAAGCCGTGAATTCTTACCCGCTTTCCTGGGACAGGCATCTTTCACAACTCTGTATAACAGTTTCAGAAGATTTCCCGAAATAGAAGAACTCATTTCTCCTTTCAGATCTACTTTGATAAAGCCTATTTGGTGTCTGTTAAACCTTATGTTACTTCTATGTAGAGCAAACTTGAACCAAGGAACTTCCCTAGGGAGTGAGTGGCTTAGACAAAGGTATGCCTGGAAGTCAGTAGCTTGTACCTTGAGTACAGACCACCTGGAGTTTTTATAATAAAATCCACAAAGACGTTTTAAGATGTGTAAATAATCAGATAAGGAAACAGAAAGACAGACATGCTAGATTTAAGAGAAAACCTCCTGTATGAACTCCCAAGGACCTTCCCTGCGTTCTGAGACATCATTTTGGTTGGATAATATAATGTCAAAACTAAAAGCAATCACATTAGGATACAGGTTCATAATTGGAGACCAAAGAGTAAGCACATTATTTTTCCTTGCTTTTATTCTTTTTACCTTTATATTTTCATAGAAATTTATGTGATGAGTATAAGATGCGATAGGTGATATATTTTCTAGTCATTTAGGAACAACTTAGTAGGTGAATTTTGCTTTTAAGAACAGAGAGGAGGCAACAATGCTTGATAAGAAATGTACTCGCTATGTTGCCCATGTAATTGTAACTCCTCTGTATGGTATTTTCACAATTTAAAAAAAAAGTTTGAAACAGTAAAAAAAAAAAAAAAAGAAGAAGAAGAAGAAGTGTCCTTTTCCTTGTCTTGAAATTCTTTTTGCATTCATCTTTTTCTAAAATGCTACAATTAAGATGCATTTGGTCATTGGGAAAGGAATTGAAAAAAATAATCCTATGACGCAACATAAGCATTGGTACAAATTAGTTCTCACTTGGATTTTGGTGGAGACTTGATAAAATCAAGGTGCTCCACGAGCCCCATTTAATTACTAACAACCATCAAATAGATTTTTCTGTTGTCTCAGGAGTTGTTTGGTGGTCTTGGAAATCCCCCTTAGTGGTACTTTCCTTACTAATCTAATATATATTATTAAATGGAGGGTTTGGATCCTACAGGTCTTTCAATTCCTGAGTGGCCAGGAATGACAGCTCTCAGTTATCAGGAAGATGACACCTTTGGCATCATAGCCAGCCAATGTCTCAGCCTCAGTTAAGTTGGAAGTAGAAAAGCTCTGGAAAAATGACCTAACAGAATAGACTGAGTGATCAAGAGGGGAACTCAAATACCTACCCACTTGTGTGGCTTAGAAAACACTTATTCAACCTTATTGAGTCTAGTCACCCTTATTGTCATCTAGTTTGATTAAAGATAATAATAAATACCTTATAGCCTGTTAGCAAATTATTCAATGAAATTATACCTAATGAGTGATCTCCATAGTGAAGACACTTAAGAAAATAATTTCCTTGTCATCATCATTATCATCATCATCACTACTACTACCAACATTTTACCATCATCTCTTATTTCTGTTATATCCATAGATCACTAGTTGGGCATTTCATGTCTACTGCTCTGTCCCAATACACTGGCCACATGGTTGCAGGTGAAGTTTTCAAAGTTAAGAAATTGGCAAGGATGATGTCAGATTTCTTTCTGGGAGGAAGAACTAAGTAAATGACATTTGCAAGAGTGATTAATGTCATAAATAATATATTTAAATGCATTTTTAAAAACTAAGGGGTAAGTTTTGTCTATCTTTCTAAGTTTAATTATGTAAGTTTTCAGTTAAATCTAAAGGCCTATTTTAAATTGACCAACAGAAGAATATGTATTTTGGCATTATGCTTATGATTTAAAAGCACTTTGTTTTGTAATTAGTAATAGTAATAGTAGTAGTAGTAGAGTATAACACAGATAATAATGTCTTTGCTTGATAGATGAAATAGGAAGAAACTTATTACCTGAAGTCAATACATTTAGTTTGCTTACAAATTCTTATGCCTAGATGAGTCTTTACATAAATTTCCTCACACATAAATATCCACACACATAAGCTAATATAATATATATTTTCAAAACATGTAAATCTTACATAGTGAAAAATAAAGGCGATATTGAAGATGTATTTGCCCTAAGCACTCATGGAACATTCTTATCCCCCTGACAGAGCTCTTGAATAGGCACAGATCTCACCCTTGTATGAAGCTGCTTCCACTGTGCCAGCCTTTACCCGTCTCCCTCCTGTCTAAATGTCTGCAGAGATTAGCATTCAAACCATGTCATTTAGTTCTTAATAACTTGCAGCCCTGTACTGTTAGCTGACTTTCAAGTGGCTTAGTCTTGCTCCTCTAAATAGACTGGGTGGGTCTTAACAGCAGGAACAAAATCAATGTTGTTATTCCTTCTAGCTTCTCACCCTTTTCCCACAGCGTGTTTAGTTGGGTCATTTTCAACCTGTGAGTCCAGAGATATGGAATTGGATGGAGTAATATGAGTGCTGGGGAAATATTGCTGAGTTCTATACCAAAGCCCAGGAGTCCATGTGAAAGTGTGTGTGTGTGTGTGTGTGTGTGTGTGTGTGTGTGTGTGTGTGTGTGTGTGTGTGTGTGTGTGTGTGTGTGTGTGTGGTGTGTCCATTTGAATAGTTGAGATGAAGAGCTTCAAGCTTTAAGCCATAGCAGGCCTGAGATGAGATTGTCATATTCAACAAACCAAAACCAAAAAGACATGCATAGAAGTAGTGGCTACTATTTTGGTAAAAAATTTTTAAAAAAGCAAAATTGGTTGAGATTATTTCATTCTTTATCCTTTTTTAGTTCAGTGTTGCCGTTTGTAAAATAAGGGAACTAATTGGCATATGTTGGTGAGGTATTGAATGGAGTGGCCCTCAAAAAGACCCTGACGTAGCTTTGGCTGATAGTCAAGCAATCCTGGCACGTGCTCTGGGAACCTGGGCTGTGATGGGCAGTAGTGATTTTATTGTAAGTGGTTGCAGGTCTCAGGAGCAGTCCTGCCACCACACCTGAGGGGTGAGGACAGAGTCCAATTCTCTTTGATGGGAGGTACGAAGACACAGGGAAGAGGCTTTGAGAGAAACAGGAATTAGCACTCATCTTCCCCTTGCAAATTTGGCACTGTCATGGTTTGTCTGCCTTCTTCCCAGATTTGGGGAGTTCCTGGAAAATAACATGTTCCAAGATCGACCTCTTAGTCATTCGAAATGCAAACACAACAAAAATCATGCTAAACTTGCAAATCAACATAACCCTAATCTGGTCCCTCTCCAAATCAGTGAAGAGCTCAAGATCTCTTACGACCTACTATGTATTCAATCCCATTTAGCCCAAATTCCAACTCATTTTTAGAAAGCTGATCATATTTTGGCTTTATCAAATCTTATCAACTAGTACTTCTTAACCTATGCATTCTAGGGTATGCTAGTGAGTCTATCTAGTGATTGTTCATGAACAGAACCAGAGGCAAGTATTTGTTGGTTGACTGTGTGAGACCTCCTTGGCCCTCCACCTCCATTGGAGTTGCAGTGGGGTTAGGAGAGGCCAACATTAAATTCAGGCTAGAGAAGAAGGCCAAGGAACTGAATTCTTACCATCTCTCAAAGAGCTTTCCCTGGGTGTTTGCTATCGATTGCTATATAACAAATTACCCCAAATCTTAGTGGCTCAAAGCAATAAATTCTGCTTGAGTTCTCATGTTTGAGTCATTCAGGAGCAGCTTAGCCAGATGGGTAGTTGTGATCAAAAGTCTTAACAAGGTTCACTTTAGATGGCAGCCATAATCTCCAAAAGATGTGACTTAGGAGGCTGAGATGCGAAGATCAAGGTTCAAAGTTAGCCCAGGCAGAAAAGTCTGTGAGATGCTTATCTCCAATGAACCACCATAAACCCAGAACTCAAGTGGTAGAATGCCAGCCTTGAGTGTAAAAGCTAAAGGACAGTTCCCAGGCCCTGAGTTCAAGACCCAGGACTGGATACACCACATATACACACAAAAGATTTGACTGAAGATGCATGATTTGTTTTCTAAGACCAGAATTTGCTCACATTGCTAGCAAGTTTGTGCTGGTGGCTAGTAGATATTAGTTATTTCCTCCGTAGTCTTTCACACAGGATGCATGATGTCAGTAGTATGTGGCACTAATGAGAGAGAGAAGGAGAAAGAGAGAGACACAGACAGAGACAGATAGACAGAGACAGAGGGAGAGAGAGAGGGAGAGAAAAACTTTTTTATGAAAACATTTCACCACATGCATGATGAGAATAATTAGACTCCATTGGGTAATGACAAATTATATAATTTATAGACATATCTTAAAACCACCCTAGTTGGGTATTTGTACATTCATCTTTAATCTGTACCATGAACATGGTGCTTATAGAAAGGATAAATGAAAGGTTTATCTTAACTATGTGACCAATAAATATTTTTTAGATAAGAACACAGGTCATTCATGTTCTTGTAGACATATCCCCCCACATCCTCTTAATTCTGAACTCCGTGTCAGGAACTCTGTAATGATCCAGGTCAGACCGACTCCCTTCTGATGTCAAGGCAGGCATGTAGGACAGAATTCTGGGACTCTCCTCTCATTGGTAGCACCTCCCGGTACTCAGTCTCTGGCAGTGGTGATGATTCACTACAATTCTTCTCTTATGACTCTTAGGTGACTGTAGGGTACAGATTATAGCCAATGGCCAGCACAATACATTTTTGTCTACTGGTATTTAGAAATTCTTGAAGGAAGAAGCTTAAAACCTTAATTAGCAGTATGTACTCAGTGCCAGATGATCTGTTAGGACATGGAAGATCCAAAATAAGTCCTTGAAGAACAAAGCGAGCTAAGCTGAGTTGTTAATTGAATTCATGGCCTTCCTGTTGTAACATAATGTCCCAGTCAGCAGAATAAATTTACAACTATACAAGTGAAGCCCTCCACCAGGGTCCTCTGGATTCATGCTGTATCTTTTTAAAAAATTTTATTGGAAAGTTGATGTACAGAGGGGTTACCAGTTACAGAAGTCAGGTAATGAGTAAATTTCTTTTTGAATAGTTTTACCTCTTCCCTTGTTTTCTCCTTTTTTCCCCAGTTCCCTCCCCTACAAGATATATAGTTAATCCATTTCTAACATAGTGTCTCGTGAGAATCACTGCTGTATGCTGTGTCTTATTTTGTCTATAGACTCCTTTTTCTCCAAGGCTCACTTTCTGTTTTGTTTAGTATTCTGAAAGATTATGTATTTTTATAACTTCATCAAGTACTGATAAAAAAAGGAGTTCCAATTTAATTTCCTTTCCAGGTTAATTTTTTAAAGCATATGTTGCTTAGAGCGCTGCAGATTCCTATTGTGTTACCTATGTTATCTTTGTTTCATTTCTAAAATTTCCCTTCTAAACAAATATGTATCTCTATTAGGATTGGGATCTCTCATAACTTAGTTGCTCAATAACATAATGTCTTTCTGTCTTATCTCTGATTTGGGTTCTTCACTGGCTCTGAATGTTCAAAGAGATATAAGAATATCAACATAAAGCAACAACAGCAAAAAAAGAAAGAGGAGGGCATTTATAAGGAAGGTTGCTATATTAGGGAGATAGAATTCTACTTAATAATAACTAATTGTTATCAGGTGCTAGTTACTGATCTAAGAACTAAATATAGATTATCTCAGTTATTCTCACTAGCCTCATGGATGCTATTTAGTAAATATTACTTCTTGATAAATTGTTCGCATTTTACAGATGAAGAAACCAGAATCTAGATTCCATATAGAGCTATTTAATTCCAACAACTTCTATAGATACAGCAATGGCAGTAATTGGCAGTAACGCTCAAGAAGTCGGACCAATTCTCTAGAGCCAAACTCCAGTACAGACTTCAACAGCAGGGGGCTACAGTATAACAGGAACTGAGAGTGAGGCTGATTGCTCATGTGTCTAAGGGCTTTCTTATTTCAGGGAGAGAGTACTAGGATGATCTCATTCATAAGACAACTAATTCCATTCAGCCTATCACTTTCCATCTCTTTGCCTTGCTAAAGGCAAAGGAGGCAGGAAGTGTGTGCACATGAACTACCTCCCTATCTAGGTATGGAAGATTTGACAGTTGAATTCTGTGAGTCACGAGCCACTGATGTCACCTGGACCACACACAACATTATTGGAAACCGGGAAGAGTTAGTGACATGCTGGCTTATGCTCCACAAGGACTGTGGATGGAGAATACTCATTTATCTTGCCACTGCTCTAGACTATTGTTTTAAAGATCTAAGCCACATTCAGTGAATTTACATCTTTCTGAGAGCTTAGGTCCTTCAGTGAGCAGGTGATTGAGAATTAAATAGAAGAGAAATTTGTATTGCTTACCCTTTCTCCCATTTTGGAAAGGGTAGCCACTATGGTATCAATGAAACACCAGAGCAGGTGGTCTGCTTACATTCAGAGGCTTTGTGGTGTATGTTCTTCTCACGCAACAAGATATTTGAATACTTAAGCATTTGAAGGCTGATTCCTACAGGGACCTGATAAGTCCCTGGACATCTCAAGCTCTTTCGTCAGTAAGAGCTCATTGCCTGCTTCCTCCCTTAGGTCCCAGCTTCATCCCACTATGTGTGGTTTGCAATAGTATTTAGTAAATCGAATGTTTCTTATTGTTGCTTTCACTTTTCAAGAATAAAATTTAATAAAACATAAGAAAACTCTTAATGACTTTCTTGAAGTGCTCCAGTATTGATTAGCAAGAAGATAAGTATAGGAAATTGTATAACCATATCTATATGTCTATATAGATATCAGTATCTATCTATCTATCTATCTTTCTATCTATCTATCTATCTATCTATCTGTATCGTATATATACGTTTTTAAAGCAATACTGAGATTTAAACCTAGGTTCCTGGCTTGCTCAGATGACTTGATTGCTTACCTGGCACTATACTACTTGAGCTACTCCTCCAGTTTGCTTTTTGCCTGCCTAATTTTTTGGAGATGGAGTCTACCAGAGGTTTTTGCCCCTCCTGATTTCAAACCAACATCCACTGAAGGTTAGCTTCTAAGCTTCGATTATGGGTATAAACTTGGATTATGGGTATAAGCCCCCCAGCACCCAGTATAAAAAATCATAACATTTTCATGGTAACTTTAGGAAAGGCAAGAGCTGTAATTTTTATTATTTGTTTATTTTATTTATGGCAGTACTGGGATTATGAACTCAGAACCTTGCAGTTTTTAGGAAGACGCTCTTACTACTGGACCATTGTTTAAGATAGGATCTTACTTCCTGCCCCAATTTAATATATCAATTGTTTATCAATTTTAGACACCAATTGTTTCTTAACCCAATAGAAGCCTGTGCTTGGGGATGATCTTCCTATTTTAGGCTTGCCATAGCACCTAGGTTGACTGGCTGGGATTACTCAGGAGGAGGGAGCAGAGGGTACAGCTCATGGATAAGAAGCAATCTCAGGCTTTTATTTGCCTCCATCCACGTTCCACGTTCCTCTCCATCTCAGCCTCCAAAGTAGATAGGACAACAGGCATTAGCCACTGGCTGTTGGCTCCAACTTTTAATTTTTTTTTTTTATTTTTGGTTGGTCATGGGGCTTGAACTCAGGGCCTATGCGTTGTCCTTCACCTCTTTCACTCAAGGCCAGTTAGTGCCCTACCACTTTGAGCCACAGCTCTGTTTCCAGTTTTTTTCTGGTGGTTAGTTGGAGACAAGAGGCTTAAGGATTTTTCTGCTTAGGCTGACTTTGAATGGCAGTCCTCAGATCTCAGCCTACTGAGTAGCTAGGATTACAGGTGTGAGCCACCAGTGCCTGGCCTATTTTTATGTCTTAAAGTTACATCGATGATATGCAGTGAATCATTTAAATTTGTTTCCAGCAATATTTTTGAAGATTTAAGATCCTCGGTAGCTTGTAAAGTGGAAATTCAGAGGAGGAATATAAAACCAAGTATGATACTATGTAGTATTACTCACAAGTATGATTTTTCCAATATAGTATCTATAGTTATTCAGATTTTACCATTCTTGGCTCATATTTTGATGCTGTCTATATTATGGCTGGGTTTCATGGCTTATGAATAATAACTGAGTAATACAGAGTATTGAGAGAGGAATTAGGTATGAATTAAGATGTGTATTTTTCTTTCCTCTTTAACTATTTCCAGTCATGTCTTCTCAGACATTTCTCTTTTCATTTGTAGTTACTGCATTAAGAAAGTTGAATTTATCTTCCAACCAACATGTGTTACAAAACACAAGTATCTTTGAGACTCTGCATTGCTGGGAATTGACCAGTCCCCAATTCCAGAGTTTTCAGACAGGCTATATTGGAATTTTATGTGATGTTAAAGAATTGACACAACAAAATTTATACAGGAATGTATTTTTTCAAAGCCACAACTAAAATCAGTGTCTGTATTTTTCACAGTGGTACTGAGATCTTATAATACCGTTACAATTGTGAGAATGTTTTGATGTGTGTCCTAAGACATGTTCACCACTTAATAGCTTGTAAGCCTAATGTTCTATGGCTAATGTTCTGAGCCTAATGTTGTGGCTCTGTAGGGTTTTTGTTTTGTTTAGAGTGTCTAGTTATGATCAAATGAGATTGAAGGGTTTCCAGCATAGAGAAAAAATAGGTGTGATTTCAAGTCACTGATAAGAATTTAACACAGCAATTGTTTCTGAACTCCATAGCAGCAATAAGTAACAGGCAGCATGAGTTGCCCGAACTTTGGTTCAGAGGAATGATTTGGAGCAGAACCGTTCTGCCAGCACATTCCCTTGCCTCAGTGTTCACCTCTTTAGCAAGAAGTCCACACTTTCAATAGATGACCAAATAATCAGGTCCTTCAGAGCTGTTTTCAGAGAAGATGATGAGTTTCATCCTGTGAAATGTCCTGTTCTTCAAGATGATGACTCAATTCATCTGGAACAGCATTAGTTCATCAAGGTTTGTGGTTTATCCAAGAATCAAATTCCAGTAATTTTCTTTGCCATCTGATTTAATGTCTACTTAGTTTAGTGGTCAGACAGTCACAGGCTGGCACAGCACATGAATTCAATGTCAAAACCTGGAGCGAGAGCCAATTCCTAAATGTTTAATTCAAGCATTCTTAGATGGGAGATTGCCTTGCTGCTTTTCTTTCTCCTGGGGAAACAATATCTCTAGATAATGCCAAAACTTATTAAAAGAAACCAAAAATAAAATAAAACAATACATATAAATATGCTCATGGTAAAAATCTGTGCCTCAGAAAGACTTTTAATGGAAGAGAGTAGGAAGGACTGGGTTGATTTTGAGATGAGATTGTATACATTCCTTTGCAAGACTCTCATGCTGTGTACTCAAATACAATTACAACCAGCTTATAGACAAAGGACCCACTGGCTAGAGTTCACCAATAACCCACTTTCTTTGTGTGCTTGAGAAACCTTCCAAATGCTTTCAAGTTGAATGAAAACTTGATGCTTTGCTTTTGTCTTTTTATTTGTGACTATTTTATTTGTGGCTATTTTGTAGTGACATTTTTGATGAAGAGTTGTGTTCAGTCAGTTGTAGGAAAATATACAAGAGGAGCTGTACCTTTTACTGAAATAGATATACAATAATACAAAGGTTCATTGCCCTAGGTTACTATAGTGGAATCAGGAAAAAAATCTTTCCAGTATGTTTAAACATCCAGTTAAACAAGCTAAGTAGGATTTTCTTTTTATTAAAGCACTTGGGGTTTTTTTTTTTTTTATTTATAACACATTGATGTTCTTTGTGAAGCTACAATAATTGGGCAGCTGTATTTCCTGCAGTTGACCCCAGTACACATTTCCAGGGAATTCCTGCAGGTAATTCCCCAATTAGAAAATATGATGGGGAAGGATATTTCTTGCTACCAAAGAGTTAGATTGGCTGATCATAGAATAATCCCATTGTCCCTAACTGTAATGGCTGCCTAGTGAATTGTTCTAGTAGTAAGTACTGTAAGACTTTCAGGGTAGTGAGCCTGGGGAATTTCATATGAGCTTAGTCATTAGAACTATTACATCACCTCCTCAGTGTATTGTATCAGCTCCTGGATGCTATTAATCTCAGAGATAAGAGAAGAGAAGGACCTGTAAGGGTGCAGTGAAAGGGACAAGATCTCCTCGTGTTCCCAGCTGTTAACCAGAGCTAAACGTGTGCAGAGCAGACAAGTGGGGATAGCGGCTGGAATTCAACCCCAAATTGCAGAAGATATTGCAGTTTTAATTATTAATCTGTTAAAGTATTTTTAAAATTTTAATCAAGTTAAGTGTAGTTGTACAAAAGGGTCCCAATTCAACATAATCCACTTGTGAGCGCAATGTCTCTGGACTCACATCACCCCTTCCATCCTTCTCCCTCAGCTCCCTGACCCCACCCAACTTCTCTAGTTACCTGGATCCATTTTCGAGTATGTCTACTGAATATTATGCTACAGATTCGTTGATATGGTGTTTGTCCCTCCTCATTTTTTGCCTTCAGTTTACCTTTAGCCTTTCCAGAAGACTACTTTTTGATGTACAAATAGAAAAATAAGAAAAAGACCTCTAATGACAAGGCTTGGACGAGATCTCCATTCCACCTGGATGGAGAGGGAGTGTTAGATACAAGTGACTATGCTGGTGAGCCAGTGAACACTCACCAGAGCAAGGGCAAGGGAGAAAGCAAAACCAAGCAAGAGCCTCTGGGCTCCAGGTCACGTTCAGAAGCCAGCATAAAAATCAGAATGGGGGACTGGAAATAATAGACCCAGCAAAGGAAGAAACTCCCATCTCTGAATCCTTAAGAGGAACTTTGAACAAATCAATCGGTTCTACAGTGAACAGTATTAAATACCAAAATATCCATTAAACAGATATTAAATATGATATTCGAATCACATCACCTCACTCTTCCAAAAAAGTACACAGATTAGTTATAGAAAGATGCTATTGAAGATGTCAGTGTGAATTAAATGAATCCATACCTGAGCATTTCCTCCTGGTTCTATAGAAGATCCCAACCATCACCTACACACCTGCGCAATAGAGCAGGTACCAGACAGGCTGTACCAGAGGACAGAGGAAGAGATGGTGTGTGGTAAAGGAGGAGAGAGGTTAAACCTGGGTGGTAAAAGTTAGCAGCCATAAAAAATGCCAGCTTTGAAGGATAGATGAGATTCTATCTGTGATCACCAGGGCAAAGTAAAATGCTAGGCTAAGAAATACTAATGATAATAACGAGATTAGTGTTACCAGTAGTAGTTATACCATTTTGTACTGACCTTATTCTGTGTTCCTTACATGATGGTAAATGATTTGTGTACAGAGCCTTATTCTCAAAAAAAAAAAGTGCAGTAAGTTTATGCTAAGTGGTTAAGACCAGTGCACCCCACTGTATAATTTTGAGAAGGGAAATGGCAGTTGCAAGACTGATAATATGGATGGAAAATGAACAGGGGAATAGCATCAGTGGTGGATTGGAGATCTGTTGGAAGACCATGGCAGTAATTCACACTAGTGGCATCCAAGATAGACATTCAGACTATGTGAGGATGCAAACGAAGGAAGGAATTGATCTTTTCTTTTTTCAACCAATAACTCCTGATTACTACTTTGTGCCAGGCATTGTGGTAGACTCTGGACTACCAATTCCTGCCTTCTTGGTACTTGATGACCACCAGAAGCTATTGGAAAGGATACATTTCCTATCCATATAAACAAATGATTACCTAAGAGCACCATGTGTGTGTGTGTGTGTGTGTGTGTGTGTGTGTGTGTGTGTGTGTGTGTGTGTGTCACATGCGCATCTGTCCTCCTCCTGATTTATAAGGCTCTGGGATCTGGTAAGCATTCTTCCTCTGCCTCTGAACTCTCCCTCTGATTGGCAGAGGGCACAGTGGGAGGGACAGAACAAACTCAGCTGCAAGCCAGACAGAGACAGACATCTTGGAGAGTAGCACAGCTTGAGAGAGAAAAAACATTTTTTTTCTTAAAATTCTTCTCTTCCAAGGTCAGGGTAAGGATTAGGGCAACTGACTTTGGAATGGAAGAAAAGAAGATAGGAAAATATTTTGTCACATTGCCATTCTCCAATGCCCAGGCTCTTTCCTAGTGTACCTGTATGTGCATGAGGTCACTCTAGCGCATCAGACAAACACAAATCCTGTGCAAGTCAGAGTCTATTCACCCTGTTCCCATGCACTCAGAGAAATTCACATTCATGTTACCCAATTTATTTTCCCAACACTCATATCATGCCGATATTATGAAACATCCATGGAAATCAACTGAAAGATTACGTGACTTACCCAAAGGTATAGACTAGGAGTTGAAGCAAGCCTTTCAACTCACTTTCCCCTCCAGATTAGGAGTCTAAAATCACCCTTAAATCGTGTCTCTAAAGCCCCATGGAAGAAGCTGACTCCAGAATTATTGTGTACTCTGTTAAATGCTGTCTTGAATTCATTAAATATAATGAAATCAGGAAAAAATCAAGTCCTTATGGAATTAAGGTGAATTGTAAAAAAAACACTAACTTAGTTGAAATCTAAAGTTAGGATTTGAGGCCAATGAAAATCAAAATTCAAATTCTCTTCTAGTATGTGAAAGGATAACAGTTAAATTTTCCTCGGTGATATAAAAATGCCTATTTTTCTTAACAAGGATGAGTGCATGTCTTGGAATACTTATTTGCTCATTGCTTGTTTATTTATTATTTTGCTGTGATTAGGGCTTGAACTTAGGGCCTGGATGCTGTCTTGCAGCTTACCCCCCGCCCCAACTCAAGACTGCTCTCCCACTTGACCTGCATCTCCAACAGTTCCAGACTTTTACAGGTTAAATGTAGAAAAGAATCTCATAGACTTTCTTACTTGAACTAGGTTCAAACCACGATCTTAGCATCTCAAGTAGCTAGGATTATGGGGGTGAGCCATTGGCACCCAGCTCACTTTTCTTCTTAAATGCATCTTTCAATGTATTTATGTCAGAGTATTAAACACTTACACTTTGAGGGAGGGGATAAAGAAAAGAAAAATAATGGTATTTCACTTCTTTTGTCTATCAACGTTTTACTACATTCAGTGGTTATTTTATGACAAGGGTTTCATTTGCGCTGGGTATACATTGTTATCGTTGCTGTGTTTTAACCATTCAGTGTAATAGCTCAGGATCGAAATCCATCAAAATAGCCCAGTGGAAAAAAAATATTTTAAATATGGCAGCCTTCGTTGGAGTTTAGGAAATAAATCTTTGAGTCTAATAATTGATTCACTTGGGCTGTTGTTTCAGCCAAGTATTTCATTTTAGTTTGCGAAGGGCTGCTCATCATTACTAAACATATTTTTTAAAAATCCAAGCAAAAATATATTGCTTCAGTTGTGGCCTGACGTACAATGCAGTGTTCAACTGTTAGAAAATCTGCAGTCACCCACAGAACAGACAGGTGATTAAGCTTGGGTAGCTAATTAATAAGAAGAGAAGTAAGTAACGGCTCACTCAGGAAACTTCTGCACTTCAGTGTCTGTTCTGAGGGAACCCATGTTGTAAGGGACAATAAGAGTGTTAATTCTGAACGCACACAGGGCTGTCCTACAAAGACATCAAGATTTGTAGGAAATCAACCCTCCAGCGATCCTGGCAAGCCAGACTGACCCCAGCAAATGAAAATAATCAAAAGTAATTAGAAGCGTGCTCGACTACTCCTCGGAGAGCCAAGCAGGAGAGTAAACATGCCTGAATCCTCGAGCCACTGCAAAGGCCCATGTCTGAGCTGTTAGGTGCCCTGACCTTGTCCACATAAAGATGTGATTTATGAAGTGCAGGGCACAGCAGCAGGGCTTCTGTCCTCTCCCGAAGAACCAAATTACTGAGGCGGAGATTAACATGTTTTCAATTGGGCCCATTTCCAGACCCAGGGACATTTTTTATTTACATTTTTTACCTTTAATTTCCTCTTTTCTTTTGTAACAGCACCATCCCCTATAGGTTTTCTCTGTCTGTCTGTCTCTCTCTCTCTCTCTTTCTCTCTTTTCTCTCTCTCTCTCTCAAAGAAAAGGCAGAAAGGCCAAGGCTATCAGATATATTTTTCCAGGGCAGTGGTGATGTGTATTGTGGCTGTGGCCATTTAGAGTCTTTTTGGTTTTCAACTCTGTATTGTGAAAAAAATTTCCTGATGAAGCAGCATCAGAGATTAAAATTAAACAGAAGATTGCCTTGAGTATCATGGCTTTCTGATCTGGTCCCCTTCCCTAAATGTTATGTTTTGTGACAGCCTTCTTGATTAAGTAAGAATTAGAAATTGTGACTGAGTAGAGCATTTGGAGGAGTCGGAGAGGAGAGAAATTGGGAGAAATATTTTGTAGAGCAATCAGTGGGAATTCTGAGTCCTGAATACAAACTTGCATTATTTTACTTTTTACTTATCTTTGTTTCAGTTAGGGAGGGGTACGTGTTTTGTTGTTGTTGTTGTTGTTTTTAATGAAATCTTCTGCCATGGAAAAGGAAGCATTGATTTTCTTTTTAAACACACATAAATATCTATACACAATGCTAATTTAATTAGCAAGGTTATTGTTCAGCTAAATGTCAATTTCTCAGATTATTTCATGCATCTTGTCGTGAACTGTATGAAACAGGATTTAATAGGATGTCTGTGAACAAAACTGCACTTGAGAAATGTAAAAATGCACTTGTACATGATTGAAAAGCTACACACACACACACACACACACACACACACACACGTGTTAAAGCAAAACGTTAGGCTTGGAGTTCAGTATATATTTAGCCACCTTAAAAACCCAAAGCTGCAGAATTAAAGGAACTCTACTTAGGCAAAGGTTATAAAGTGCCTTCCTCTATAAACTGAAAACATAATGTCAGGGTGAATGGGAACATACTTTATTAACTTTATGATATTGAAAACTGCCAGCAAGTTGTCTTGTTTTTAAATATTGTCCTCTGCAGAGTGTTACAAGGCCGTTTGTCCGCAGGAAGCCCATTAAAAGTGGACAGTGTAGTCATTTCATCTGGCTTTGGCTGAACTGCTTTGCTTTGCTTTAATGGTGTGCTGGAATGTACCATGCCCCATAGGGTCTCCATTAGCAGAACTTTTACTTCTGGGACGACCATGAAGTTGAAGGCTAAAAAGAGGCATCAGTTTACAGTCTTAGGGGAATCACTTGAATACTGGAGCACTAACTTCTTACTGCTTTACCTAATACATTGACTTATTTTAAATAAACAGTTACACACAATACAGCCAGTGGCCTTATTGGAAATCTTGGAGCATTTTTTTTTCTTTTAAGATTCTGCAATCCATGCAGCTGGGAGAGGAAGGAAGGGGCCTGTGGAGGGTTTACGCCCTTTTCAAACCAGGAAGAAAACACATTAACCTCTCCCACCCTGTGTGCCTGCTATCAACCAAAGGGGATCTTTCCAACCCCCAGAAAATCTATCAGCTCGCATTCAAACCTCATATTTTCCAATGCCTTTTTCCCCCTGGCTGGTAAACAACAATTAGCAGGGCTAGAAAGGAAAGAAATGAAATTCTAATCGAAAAAAAATTTTACAAATAGGATTCACTTTTCAAACATTTCTGATGAACCACTGTCTTCTCTGTTTCTCAGAGCTAGCCATTGGTGATAGATAGTTCATTCTCCCCACAGCATCTTTCATATCTACATCCCCCCCTCTCCTGATCCAGGCTGGCAAATTAAAGCTGGTTTGAGATTGTAGTAAAACCATTATTTTTAATAGCCCATTTCAAGGGCGGCGTTAAACACTGCCTGGTCTTCATTATTGCTGAGCAGACAGCGGCTTTTGCAGATTAATTTGTAACTGGGAACGACTGTAAACAGATTTCACCAGAAATCCCAAGGAATAAAGGGAATTGGTGGTGGTGCGGGGCCCTGGTATTTATTTACTGTTTTAGAGATCTCCTAGGGAAAAGCAGAGGAGCAGGAGAGAAGAGAGAGCGAGCTGGGTGCCAAATCCGACTGGTCTCAGGGTCTCACCCAGTTTCAGATCTGACTGGGGAGGCATCAAGTCTGCCCCTGGGGGTGGGGCGGGGGGAGGTTATGTTATTTTGGTCTCAGGTCTCATCCCCAAACGGGATTTTTTTTTTATTTTAATTTAAATGAGAAGAGCAGGAGGCTCCAAGTGCGAGGGGAAAACAGGCTTCTCCACACTGCAAGGATTCCACACTCTTGCCTCTAAACTTGAAGTGGGGTTCCGAAAACGTGGGGGTGGCTCTGCTTTTTCATGGTCATTATTAGATGATCTGAAGAGGAAAGTGTGTGTGTGTGTGTGTGTGTGTGTGTGTTGGTAACTTTTGCCCACTGGGATGAGTCCCTTTGGTCTTCTCCACAGCCTACCCAGTGGACAAAGCGACGATGACATGACAATCACGACATTAACTAGTAATGGTACTGATTAAATTCATCCAATTTCATCCGGCCAGAACTCGGGGTGGAGACGCAGCAACTCCTTCGGCTGTGTTTGGAGGGGAGCCTTCCAGACTTAGAAACAGGCCCGTGTGGGGGCCGGGTGTGCGCGGGTCCTGGGCGGCAGTGCGCGGGGCGCGGGGCGCGGGGCGCGGGGCCCGGCAGCGCCTGTCGGTTTCACCTGGGTGGCGGCAGCCGCCGGCGCCGCGCTTTATTCCAGGTCGCAGCGCCATCTACCGCCCGGGCGCCGGGCCTGCGGGCGCCGGGACCGCGCTGCCCGCCCCGCCTCCCCCACTCGAACCTAATATAAGGCGGGCGGGGGGGGGGGGGGGGGACTCGGAGGCCCTTTCCATGAAATCCTAATTTAGCCAGGACCTGCCACCGATTCCACACGACCTTTGTCTCTCCACCGACGTTTCCTCCTCCTTCAAATCCGCTTTGTAAAGGGCACGGGGCAGGGGGTTGGAGGGGTGGTGGTGGCGGCGGGCTGCGGGACGACGAGGTGTTGGGGGGTGGGGGGGGAGGCGGCCAGGCAGGGTTGGGGCGCTGAACGCTCAGACCCCCGGATCAGGCCGCACCGTCTGAAGCAATCGGTTCCCCCAGATTACTTGTATTTAATACACAATGCATCATAAAACAAATCCCTCATCCTGACAGGAAGAAAATAGAACAGCTCATAGCTCGAGCCGGTCCAATTTATGGCTAAATTAAAAAAAAAAAGAAAGAAAGAACGAACTCCGACCACGGGCAAGTCGAGGGGAGGCAGGAAATCAATGCTGCCTCGGCCCGAGCCTTTAAAGGTTCGCGAGCGCCCAGCTCCCGGGGACGTCGGGCCGGGCCCGGGGTGACTCACAAAGGATCGTTGCTGTCCCTCTACCTAAGCGCCACCGCGCGACCTTTCCCACCGCCCGGGCCACCGAGGACAGGCCACCGCCACGAGTCCGCCGCCGCCCCGGCCATTTCTCTTCCTTCGCTTTTGTTAACTTTTTCTTCTTCTTGCTTTTCAGTCAGCATTTTGGGGGGCGAGGGAGGGGGGAGGAGGAGGGTGCAGATCGACTTCGATTTTCACGTGTGATTCACCGGGAGGAAAGGAAAGTGGGTGGCCCCCGGGGCCCGTCCCCGCTTGCACATAAAGTTTCCCCGAGCAGCTCCCTTCTTGGCCCTTCTCCTCCCCTCCGGGGCGCCCCGACTCCCCGCACTTCACTTTTCCAGTGTGGAGCTGGGGGAGACGTTGTGTTTTTCTTTCTTTGATTTTTGTGAATGGGGTTGTTGTTGTTTTTTTTTTTTTTTTTTTGCCTCATTAAAAAGAACTTATTTGCAGCTAACTGGTGGCTTTCACTCAGCTCTTCCCAGCCTACTTTGGTCACCGGCATTCCTGTTTCCAGTGTTGTCTTGATGTCAGTTAATTAAGCAGACTATACGTGTGTTACACACAGTATGATAATCCGTAAAAGCAACAATTCTGAGGTTGGGAGTTTTGTTAATAATCGGGACGGCCAGATTGCGAAATTCCCCTTCCGGGCGTTCCTGGCGTTTGAATTAATGTACCAGAGAAAGTGGTCACCGTTCAGCAGCCATCGATCTCGATTCGGATGGGTCGAATCTACCGCCCGCGTCCAAGCGGAGCCGTCCTCCGCGGACCGGGGCTGGCCGGGAAGGGGCCGCCCCTCCGCCAGCTTCCTCGCGGGGAAGCGCTGGGAGGCAAATGCTCAATTAGAGTGGATCAACACTCACTGCGCGGGGCGGCGGCCACGGGCGTCCCCCCCTCCCCCGACGCTCCTGCGTCCTGAGAATCGCTAAACCCATCTCCCTGGTCCCCCGACCCCGACACCTCGTAATCCCGGCCCTCGCAGCGCCCCCCCCCCCCAAATCCCCAGAAAAACTCTTCTTCACCAACCCCATCCCTCCCATCCCCCACCCCCCTCACACACTCACAACCCGTGCTCGCAGGACAGAGAACCCGAGGATATTTCCCCGGGGAGAGGAATCCGGCCAGCGGGACCTCCCGATTGGCTGTTTACCCGGGAGCAGGCTCCACGTTTCGGGGGGGTGGGGAGGTGGCGCATCCCTCTCCTGTCCGTCCCCGCACGCCTCGAGTCTGGCCGACCTTTGGGTGACCTCTCCCGCCGGAGCGGGCTGCTGTCACTTTAAACCCTGACGAAAGGGGAGCCCCTTCGGCGTCCCCGGGCCCCGGCGCTCCGCGGACCCGCGCGGGCCCCGTTAAAGAGACAGTTCACCCCCCCCCCCAGATCCCACCCCGCGCGCGCGCGTGCGGGGTTGCGGGGCCCCGGGGAGGCCGGCGCTGCGCGGGGGCCCGACGCCCCTCACCCCCCCTCCGCCCCCTCCTCCTCCCCCTCCTCCCCCTCCTCCCCCTCCCCTCTCGCCCGTCCCCCCCCCCCCCCCCCCGGGGACCCGGGAGCCGGGGAAGAAGTTTCAGAGGGTCTCGGAGAACTTTCCCGAGCGCCCGGGGCGCGTGCGGGGCCGGCGGGGTCGCGGGGCGAGCGCGGCGCAGGGCCGGAGAAGGAATATATACATATCTATAGATACAAAAACAACGCGCACGGCCGGCGGACCATCCACCCGCCCCGCGCGGGCCGGGCCGGGTGCGGGGCGCCAAGTTCGCAGAGCCCCACGCCGCCCGCGCGGCGCCGGAGTCGGGGCGATTTCTCTCTTTTGAATGCGTTTTCTTGCGCTGCGGCGGGGGCCGTGGAGCGGAGCGCGGTGCGGGAGCGCGTGCGGGGCGCCGGCCGCGCCACGCGGTTCAGCGGGATTCCTCCGACCCCGGCCACGCGGCCGCGTGGGGGCCGTCGGGACCCTAAGGTAAGTGCGCCCACCGCGGTCTCCACGCGGGGAGATGTCTGGGCGCTGGGCAGGGTCGCGGTGCGGCGCGGGGCTCAGGCGCGGGGAGAGGTCTGGGTCCCGTGGAGGAGGGAGGGAAGCCGGCCGGCCTCGGCGGGTCCCGTGCCGGCCCCGCTCCCCGTCCTCCCGCTCTGCCGCGCGGCGCGGGGCGCGGGTGCGGGGGCTCCGCCGCGGCGCCCGGCCGGGCTTCACCTCCGCTCCGTGCTCCGCGGGCAGTCGGTGCTCCGTGAGAACGTCCCAGCCCGACCCGCGGCTGCGTGGCGTGGTGCGGATTCTCGCCCTCCGGCTCCTCGTGCCGGGGCCGGGGCTGAAGTTCTATCCAAAGGGACATGTGTGCCTTTCCCCCCCCGCCACCCCCCCCCCCAAGCCACCTTCAGAACTTGACAGCCCCAGAGGACAACCAACACCCCCAAAGCCTAGGGGCAGCCACGGGGAGATGCGTGGTGACTTTATTTTTTTTTTCTGGAGATTTCCAGGACGATGAAGACATCTGGGAGATCAAGGCAGTTTGTGCCAGCGATGCAAACAAAAAATGCATAAATAATTCAGTAATTCACCCCGGGTGCGGGAGGCGTCCATGGGGAAAGTTCAGCTTTTGTCTTGGGACAGGACTAGTGAGAGTCAGGAAAGTGAACACGGTTGGTGAGATCCTGAAAATAATTCATGTAACAGATTGGGGGTGGGGGGGGGAAGACTTGCCTTGGGAATGAATCTTTCTGGAAATTACCTTCGCTGTTGACAGTGGCAAGGGCAATCATGTTAACACGGAATAAAATTACACCTCGGATTTTATGTGCAGGCTCTGTAATTCGTAACTCCTCGGTCCTGCAGCCGAGAACACTTGGAAGCAGGAGGGCTGGGAGACTCGACTTGGAAATTAGCAAGTTTCCCAGGTCTTTTCTGCAGATGTGAGATGGCACTGGTGTCGCCTTTCACGGTCTCCCTCTGTGTATTAAATATGTCTCTGGTGTGCCAGCAGCCCCCCTCCTCCCCCAAAGACACTAGTCAAGAAAACAAACAACAAAGACCAAGTAGAAAACAAATCAACAAGGCTAAAGAACCTCATATACATATCACACAACGTATGATGGTATATGTTTATTTGTGTGGCTTCTCAGCATCTGGGCAGAAGAGAAATCTCAAGTTGCCATTTGAATTACTCAGCCTTGAGAGCTGAAGGAACCAATACTTTAAAGCTTCTAATTTTCCAAACAACAAATGCTTACGAATTGACCTTGTTAGGAAAGGGGTAGTTATGCTTAGTTATGCTTAGTGTGAAGAGATGATCTTGACAAAAGAAGACCTCTGTGTGTGTTTGTGTGTGTGTGTGTGTGTGTGTGTGTGTGTGTGTGTGTGTGTGTGAAGCAATTACTGTCTCTTACCTTCTGTTTCCATCCTTTTTCTTTTTTAAATTGTGGGAGTATTACTGCCTTTCAATTGCCCTATGGTCAAGTACTTATTCATAGTGCCTCTTGAAGTTTATGGTGAGTTAATGACTTGAATCTGCAGTTTGGTGATTACCTGCTTCTATGCGAAATGGCTTTTGGTCTCCATACTCAAGAGTTTCTTTTAAACTGTTATGAGGGTATAGAGTTCTGTAGGGCTCCTTTAATTCATCCATTTTTGTTTAGACTATCTTGTTGAGTCTTTCTTAGGAAACCTCAAGTTTGCATTTCTGAGTGACTTTACATTATCAGCCACTGTCATCATTCACCTAGGTCAAAAACTCAGAAGCTTCTGACAATGATGTTTAAGAAATTACTGCTTTTGGTGAATCAGAATGCTCTGTGTTGAGTATGTAAAACCTTAAAAATGGAGGTTTTCTCTGTTCATTTTTTGTTTCATAAGTGTCCTAAAGTAATAGTCACACTTCTTATAGGCCAAGTGGAAAAATCTCATGAAAAAAACTGCAATTTTCAACTATTTATGATGATGGGAAGATATCACAATATCCTTATATATTTTGTTTTGTTCACAAGCCAGGTTTGTGGGCATAATATTAAAATATGCACTGACATGTGTTAACTAAAACCTTGGATTGCTATACTTTGCACGAGTGTTTATCTATCGATTGTTTTCATTTGTTTTTCTTTAGTCTGACACATCTATGAGGTAAATCTTATTTTCTTTTTTAACTGAGAGTGTGATTTGATTGTTTTATGGTGATGAAATAAAAACTAGGAGAAAGAACTTAATCATGTTTATATTAAGGTTTTTAATTGGATTAAAACTCCAAAATGTGAAAATATACACCTGACAAGTGTAGGCAAAGCTAAATATTGACTTGTTTAGCTATCTAAACCTAAACATTGAATGTTTATGATTAGAAATATATTACTATAGGCTGTGCAAATTTTTTTTGTAAAAAGTACATTGGATAAAATTATGTCCATAGTACTCTTTCATGCCTGATAATGAAACAAGTATGTTTTGAAACCAATGAATTCGTTTTTGTAAGGAGTTAAATTATTTTATTCCTTTCTCCTTGGAAAAGAAGCATGTTGTCATCTCCAACATAACTTATTACTATTTCTCCTTTTGAAAATATGCACACTGTTGGTTTTTCTCTTAAGGTTTCAAAGAAAGCGTATATGCATTTCAATGAAATATTTTCAGGCAACTACCCGCTCTCATGAATGGTAACCGATTGTTCTCATCTTCCTCCTTCCAGATCTTAGATGAGTTTTGCAATGTGAAGTTCTGCATAGATGCCAGTCAACCAGATGTAGGAAGCTGGCTCAAGTACATCAGGTTCGCCGGCTGTTATGATCAGCACAACCTGGTTGCATGCCAGATAAATGATCAGGTATGTTGTAAAAGATTTTCTTGTCTTTTTTTTTTTTTTTTTTTTGAGAGCATTAATGTATCAGTGAAGCCTGAAGAATAAGTTATAGTAGACCCTCGTGGCCTGTTTGTTGGTATGATTAGAAGCAATGCACAATATAAGATGCAGAAGAAACCAAGACATTTCTAGTAGTACTTTCTTTCAGTGCTTCCCTTTGGGTAGTTGTTCACTTTGTCTTAGTATCTTTCATAAACATTTCAGTTTTCTTTGTGTAGCTGAATGATTTAAAAACCAACTAACTGCTTATTCATTCATAGGAAATACTTAGCTAATCAAGTATATTTTTGTGAATTTATGCAGAAATTGTAAGCAATATATTTGAATATTATATAGTTTTTATGAAATAGTAGGTAGATATATGTGTATGATGTCCATGGATACTGATCTGATGATGAGTTTTAGTAGATGTATCTATATGTGTATGAGGTCCCTGCATATTTATCTGATTATGAGTTTTATATTGATTTGTCTAGTTATGAATGAAATTTTTTTCTCTCAGAATAAGCCAGGTAATCGTTGTTGTTGTTGTTGTTGTTTATCTAAAATATTTTTAAAAATCACTGCTGGAAGTGGTGATAGTAAGGCTGACTTTAACACGAGTAACTATGAAATAAAGATCACAATAGTATCATGAAACATTTGCACTTAATAAAATTAGATTATGAATCTTGTAGCATAGTGTGACAATACATAAAATAAGAAGAGGTTCAACCTGTTAATTTTTGTTTTATAAACATCACTGGGTTAGAATTTAATTATGTTATAGTAATTTATTTCTTCTAAACTCAGTGGCTACTTAAATAAAAAATGTTTCCCAGACCATATTGAAATGGCTACTTGGCAAATCTGCTATGAAATCACCACCCAGAATAAGAAAAATTTAAATTAGATGTTTCCAATTGAAAGCTGTTAAATAAAGCTAGCGTCATATGTTCTAAGACTCTTTCAATCATTCTTATGAGATTATTCTTTGGCGTTTGACCAGCCACCAGATAATTTTTACTGGCGAAACTATATAGGAGGTAGTAAATTGTAAGATTGGGTTTAAATGGAAATCATTTAAAAATCTTCAACATATATCAAAAATAATAAACCAATCAATTGGGGTTTTCCCCTTTGCTGTAAGAAAACAAGAGGCATTATTGACAAAGGAAAGCATTATTAAATTAGCTATTGATTGTGAGCAGAAAAGACTCCAACACTGCCATACCAGTTACTGTCACTACCAACAGCAGACATTTCCTGAATGTCTACTATTTGAAGATATGGGGAATAGGTGTTGTGAATAATTGTTTTATTCTATTTCCTAAAGAAGGAACAGGCTGATGTTGAAAAATACTTTTAAGATAAAATAATATGATTCTATTGAAATCATTACTTGCTATTCATATGTACTGACCATGGGAGCTATGTTGTGTTATATAAACCTGTTGTACAATGAGTGAAAAGATGATGGCAGAATAGGGCTTGTAGCTGGCTTTTCATTTAATACTATGTGTCAAATGTTTTCTGGTAAATATACACTTGTCATTGGGAATCTTGATTGCATAAAAATGGGAAACTATTTTGCTGTTCCTATGAATTAGGTGGCTCATTAGAGTAGGCATCGATAATTTTAGCATAGTGACTTTAAAAGGCATTGCTTTCAAAGGAAAATGTGCTGATTTCATATCTTAATGAATAGCATGCTTACTTATTTTAATCGAAGAGTCAGGGAATATAGTTCATTAGGAAAGACATAGAAGGCTATTATTAGAGATTTACTTACTACTCCTTTAAGTACTCGTTTTCAACTTCAGTAGTATGCTGACAGAAATCTAAAATGGTAACAGAGTACATATCAAATAACATAACTGTGAAATTGGTACTCTATGGTCAAGTAAGTTGGCCCATAAACGAGAGAAGAAAGTGGGAGGTAGAAGTCAGACGTGTGTGCTGGGTCCTGTGTATATACAGTCACACAGTCTAATGACATGACAAAGGAGAACAGACTCTCAAACTGTGTGTGTGTGTGTACATAAGTGCATATACATATATAAATGCATATCCACTTTCTAAAAGCCAATTAAGACTAGCCATTCTAGACAGCGATAAAAAGTAAATGTTGGACAAGAAACAATGATTAAAAGGTTGACTAAAGGGATAGTCTAGGTCTGATTTTTCTTTTCCATGAGGAATAGAAGCTGCCAAATGGTAAAAATAAATAAAAAATAAAATAAAAAGCACATCTCCCACTGTGTGAGATATTATTTAATATCCAAACATTGACAGAGACCTAGGATAAGGGATAATTATGAAACATTAATGACACTGATTTACGTGTATATCACAGAAGCAAATGTAGCATTGTACCAGAAACTGTCAAAAAGAATTTTTCTCTTTGATTCTTAGAAGGAGTTCAAGTTTAAAAACGAATGCTAATAACACAACGAGTATTAAGTCTTGAACTCTAAAGGAAAGGAATGTAGATTAATCTTTTTTAACTGCAGTCTAATCATGGTAATGACTGGGCATCTAACAAAGAAGGACAGAAGATTACCCAGTTCAAAACAAGGGTAAATCAGTTATTTTTGTGGAGGCACATATTTTTTTAAAAAATCCAATGTTGTTCAAGATCAAGTGTGATCAATTTAAATCAGTTTTATAAGGAAGGAGATCTTTAATAATGGAGGAGATCTATAAAAGAAAAAATTTAAGACGATGAAATAATTTTATGATAGAGAGACTAACAAATACATATACTGGATAAAACCCACATTTGAATTGTTTAGGGATAAGGGGAAGAAGTTCTTGAAAACAGTGTGAATTTTGGTTTTTAAGTACAGTTGATAAAGGATGTAATCTGTTTTATGTCATAAAAAACAAAAGCACAGACAATTCAAAAAAACATTTTCCCAGTACCTTTCTACAAACATTTTGTTTGAGGTGATTTTCCTTGCCTTTTAAATTTTCCACTTGATTCCTATGAGTTATTGTACTTCAGATTTTTTTTTCCCCAAAGTACAGTGAGCATTATGGGAGCTTTCTTTCTCGACAGTAGTGCCTAGAAATACTCAAGTATTGTGATTTTAAATGTTTCTTTCATTTTACATTTTAAATATGATTGTGGTGATATTTTTGGAGATAGAATTTTTGAAAGCACTGGCATGGCTGCTGAACCTTAATTTTTAAAAAGGTGCAGCTTCCAACTGCTATTCTTAATGTCCCTCTGAAAATGTTGTATTAACTATAGTAATTGATCTTTGTAAAGGAAAGCCACACCAAAGGACACTAGTAAATTAAGACCAAACTCACACTCAAGTCATAAACTTACAGAACCATTACAAACACCCAAGGCTCTGGATTCTTGATGCCCTAATTATTTCCCCTTTATCCCTTAAAGTTTCTTTACATACTGCATAGTTTTACTTCTGTGAGATGGTGTTTACTGACTGAGAGAGACAATGCCTAAATACGTTTACATTTACCAACCTGTAATGGTTCTTAGTTGCTTTTGAGGTTAGGAACTGGCAGTGAGCAGTAGAATGGGACCGAGCTGACAGAGGGCTGCATGAGATCAGCTCTCTCAAGTTCGATCCTCAAGGGTATCAAAAATTACAGAGGACACATGACAACCGATTAGCAGTCATTCAGAGGTTTCATTCATTCACACCTAAGAGCACACCTGTATCTAAAGTAAATAGTCCAAACACTGAAGTGATTTGCTGAGTTTTTTTCTAAAAATCTAGATATTTTGATATGTTATCCTTTAAAGCCTTTTCAACATCTTATTTGACAGACCATTTTGATTGGATGGTAGGTGTAGTGTGTTGCTTCAGATATGGTCTCACCTTTCCCTCCAGGCTGTGATAACCTCCCTCTTCACCCTGCATTTCTGTAGCTTCACCTAGATCATAGATGGGACTACCTGTAGGCCACCTAACATCCTGCAGTAATTCTAGTTCTCATCTTCGAATCTGTTCACAAGTGTTGCATTATCGTGCATATTTTGCATAGCAGAAGAGTTATCTGCACCCAGCAGTTACTGATACTTCTTTACACTGAACCCATAATGGTTTTAATAGACAGAGAAGCCATTATGTGACTGTTTGTGTAGGTCAGTGCTTAAGACTTAATCAACACTTGTTGATCTCCACTCATGCTAAGTAGTATGAGTCCAGTGAGTCTGTTGGCTAAATCCTGTACATTCTATACATTCCCAGCCCTAGGAAAGGACTCAGGTTCATTCCAACTCCTGACCTGCCCTAACATGGTCTTCAGAAACCCAAGATATTATTAATATTTTCATGGGCACAAAATGATAAGTCCTTTGATTTTTTTTTTCTTTTTAAGCAGGCTCTTGGCGGCTGGTATTTAGTGAGTAAAATTAGAGTACTCTGCAGTTCATTCCACATTTTTAAAAAAGGGACTTGTCGATAAAGGATTATCTAATGTCTGACGAATATTTGGAAGAAACCAGAATGGGAATACGAAGTTAGAATGCAACTGGGGGACACTCCGAGCTCCCTTGGGGTTAATGATTGGCAGCAAGAATCTGCTGTGTTTCCAGTTGAAACAGCATTGTTCTCATTTGTGCTTTACCTTATAAACTTTTAATGGCTTCCAGGACGACCATGCTGATTTGGCACACCCACTTTCTTTCTCCTTAGGCCCACGTGAGTGATTCTATCCGACTGTGTGACACTAGAGCACTGCTATTAGTACAGATGTATTATGGGCTCAATTATTAACTTACTTTCTTAGTACAGAGGAATGAAAATATCCACTTTTCTGCATCATTCAATTAATACAATTTGTGGGAAAAAAATAAATAAAAGGTAACTCTCATTTTAACAAAAAAGGTAATTTGTTAGCTGCTTCCCACTTAAAAAAAAATGTTTGCCTCTACAGTCAGGCAATTTGTTAATTTTTTTTCTTCCTTTACAAGGATTTCTGTCCACATTCTGTATGACTTCTTTTGATGTTAAAATTATTATTGGCTTTGGGCATTTTCTTTGCTTTGCTTTTAAGTCAAGTTCTACTTTTATACCAAAGTTAGGCTATGCTGTTTTAAGATGAATGCCAGCTGGCGATACGCAGAGTCTGGCTTTGTGAACAGTGCCTAAGCTGACTTGGAGGTAGTGTTTGTTTGTGGGAGGGGGGGAATATTGTCTAGATGATAAGTTGCTCCCCTCACCCAAAGATGAAGCTGTCTCATACAAAGCTTTCTGTCTGATACTTACTGTTACGAGTACCACCTCTCTCCTCAATGTAAATATCTCACTAGGACTCAGCACTGATAGGATTTTTGCACATGTGTTGGGATTGTGTCTTGAACCCAGAGCCTCGTGTTCTCTTATTTGGCATTTTTTAAGGCTTGGTCCTCTACGGATCAAGCAACACCGCCACTTGTGGCTTTTTGCTGGTTGATTGGAGATGGGAATCTCTGATTTGTCTGCTTAGTCAGGTTCCAACTGGGATCTTCAGATTTCAGCCTCCTGAGTAGCTAGGATTACAGACGTGAGCTCTCAGTGCCCAGCTATCACTGATATAATTTGTGTAAGCGTCTTTTTAAATTGAAATTAAAGATTCATGTACCATTTCAGCTGAAAAAGGTGATCTGAAGAGTTGAGTGCACAGTTTTAGTAGTCAGTGTTCGTATCTATCAGCTTTCATTCAAGACATCACACACTGGAGATCCTGCTGTTTCTGAGACAGTGCCAGGAAGGTGTTCCTCAGAATGCCTTGCCAGCCCTCAAGGAAGAGAACTTGATGGTCTAGGACCCCAGCAAAGCCTCCCTTTAGGAAACACAACACCCTCAAAACATCTTTAGCTTCCTTAAAGTGCAGTGATGGATCTTTTGCCAAATGTTCAACAACCATTCAGTGACCATCAGAGAGTTTTCATAGAATGAAAGGAAGCTTCCACTTTAAAGACAGGTGGCTGATGGATGTTTCCTGTGAGCTCTGTGGACATATTCTCCAAGGTTATTGAAGAGAAAAGTTGAGTAGCTTCCAGTCTGGGTCCACTGTAGGCTGTAGCTACAATTGTATGTGGATCTTTATCACTTGCCATATTGAAGACCCAACAGCCAATTCTCTGTTTTTGTTTTTTGTTTCATTCAGGAAATTATATTTAGTTTTGTCAGGCCCTGATGGCTCATGCCTGTAATCCTAGCTACTCAGGAGGCTGAAATCTGAGAAATGAGATATGAAGCCAGCTCAGGCAGGAAAGTCTGAGACTCTTATCTCCAATTAACCACCAAATTAACCACCGAACAGCCAGAAGTGGAGCTGTGGCTCAAGTGGTAGTGTACCAGCCTTGAGCAAAAAAGCTAAAGGACAGCACATAGGCACCGAGTTCCTATCCTAATACTGGCACAAAAAAGCGAATAAATTCTATGTGGTTTTCTTTTTGTAAGATAAAGAGGGAAAGATGTAGAGAAGAAAAAAAGCCTCTCCAAGAATATCTTGGACTTACAGGATTTAAAAAAAAATTTTGGAGGCAGATATAGCAAAGTAGTAACTGATTTTTCTTAATTATGTTTGTGTGTGTGTGTGTGTGTGTGTGTGAGAGAGAGAGAGAGAGAGAGGAGAGACAGATAGAGAGAGAGGGAGAGAGAGAGAAACCAGGGATTTACCCATGCTAATAACTAAAGTATAACTGACCTAATTTTCAAGTCCTTCAAATTAATACCTTCTTGAGCATAGACCATGATCCTAAAGATAAACACAGACTACCCTCTCTTTGGAGTCAATAAGGCTAGTCTGATTTGGCAACATTTGGTCATGATAAAACTAACATTTTGTCGAATACCTCACTTTACCTCTTATTAAGTTAGGCTCAGAATGTATAATAGAATCCTTCCACCAGAATCCAGAATCGTGACGTCATTCTTGCATGCATGACTTGGGGTTTTCCACATGGCTAGGAGTCCAGGTCAGGCTTCCTGGAGCTATCTTATAAGCACACACTTTATCTGTGATGCGGTGACAGATGCCACCTCCGTGCAGCCCCCACAGATGTGTTTGTGCCAGATGTTGGCTCTGCTCAGAACAGAGACTGTCATCTACCCTCCTCTGCAACCACTTGCCCAACAGGAATGTTTCATTGAGCTTTTCCTCTTGTTCCTGAGTGGTTCACCGAAGGAAGCTAGAGAAAAGGAAACAGTCTGTTCCAATGTTGGGAGCTGGGGGAGGAAGAAGTCAGCGGTGAACTTCAAAGTGACAAGACAGCAACTGTCTGAAAAAGTTGTCTTTAGTATATAGATTTTGCAGGGAGTCCATTTCTCTATTATTTCAATTATTACAACTTCCTGAACAGGTTGAAGGTCATTCATAATTCACACTTCTGTCACTTTTAGACATGCCTAATGCAGTCTATTAAGCATAAATAAAACTTCCAGTGTTTGACCAGGAAAAATAAATGGGGATTCATAACAATGAAGGCTTGTTCGTCTTTTCAAAAGTAAATGATGTGTTTTTTTTCTTTCTTGTGTTTTTCCCTATGCACACTGAATTTTTCTTGTGTCTCAGGAGTACAAACATGGTACTTTTAAGTTGATCTCTGTCTTGAAAACTAGACAGCAAGCCTAGTCTGATCGCTCTGGATTTTTCTGTTCTATAGGAGAATCAAGGAGAACCCACCCTTTATAGATACATATGGTAACCTCATTAGTTTGATGGAAGATTTGGTTAGACACAGGCCTTGACAATATAAAACAGAATTCACCTGAAAGTCTTTTATGGTCTATTAGCTTTCCTATTAGAATGTTTATGAGAATCTATATGGTCTTTAGTGCTGTCTTCTGCAACTTACATAACTAAATAAAATGGATATTTAGTGACACATGCTTAATTTTGATTCATCCCACTTTCAGCTATATATGATTTATATAACATGCCATGTAACTAAATTTTTATAACTTCTATAAATGAATCCTATAATTTATATTATATAATTTATATTTTAAAAGGTGATGCTGCCAATATTCTTGCAAATATAACTTGTCCCAAAACATACACTTTGCCACATACATATCACATGTAAAATATTGTCAGATATCCTAGCACATATGTATTTATATGTAACATTGCATGAAAATGTTCCCTTTGGAAGTGAAAAATAAGCTGTTTCAAATCTCTATCAATATTGCCGTCTATCCCTAGCTCAGCCTTGTATTAACAGGATGGATATTGTTTTTATACTTGGAGCTAGTTTCAGGGTTTGATTAAAATGAATTAAGTATAAAAATTACATTTAGAGCCCAGTGCTAGTGGATCAGGCCTGTGATCCTAGCTACTCAAGAGGCTGAGATCTGAGGATTGCAGTTTAAAGCTTGTCTAGGACTCTTTTCTACAATTAACCACCAAAAAAGCCAGAAGTGGAGCTGTGGCTTAGCTGGTAGAGTGCTAGCCTTGAGCCAAAAAGCTCAGGGATGCCAGGTACCAGTGGCTCACACCTATTAATTCTAGCTACTCAGGAGGCTGAGATCTGAGGAACAGCCTCAAAGCCAGCCTAGGCAGGAAACTCTGTGAATCTCTTATCTCCAATAAACTACTTTAAAAAAGCTGGAAATGGAGCTGTACTTCAAATAGTAGAGTGCTCAGGGACATTTCCCAGGCCTTAAGTTCACACCCCAGGACCAGCACATGGAATATTAAGGGATATTAGGAATATTAAGTTCCTATCTACATCTATTAATTTTATACATTAGGTTGTATATTTCACCAGTCTAAAAGTGAGCAACTTTGTGGTTTCTAACACCAGTTTATAATGACTCAAATGATTAAGATTTTTAAATTGGAATTTTACCAAATAGTAACACATCATATAAATAAAAACGATGCAAAAGATCTCTTATTAGAACATGTACTATTAAAGTACTCAAAAATTAAGATGTATAAATATCAAAATATAATATTCATGCTCTAAAGATAAAAACATGTACTTTCTGGAAAAGTAAAAAAGAATTCATGAAAAGATTAGAAAATTAATTTTATGTGATAAAATAAGAAGGCTATTTCAACTGTCAAATGTCCAAATGTATGGAGAGTCAGTACTCGCTCATAACATGTTGTATTTCTGGATTTCAGGTTTAGCACCAAATATAAAATCCTGGAGGAGTTAACTCATTAAAGTTATTTAATAATTTTCTTTAAAAAACAAACTATACATAATCCTATTTTCTTATACTATAAGGACCTTCTCTCCTGATCTTTAACATTATACCGGTGGTAACTGAATTGTTGTTTTTTTTTCCTACAAGACTATTTCAAGACAGCAAAGTAATAAATCAGTAACTCCTTTATCGATTCAGACTTTTCACCAAGTGTTTGAGATTTTTGTGCCTTTATATACTCCATTTAAATTCAGCACAAAATACCAGTTTCACAACATTTTAATTTTGGATCTAGATAACTTTTCCACAGAACACTGATGGCAAAGGAGGCTTGTTAACTCTTTCATGGAATTTAACAGAATAATTGTCTCTTCTCCAGTTTTTACCAATACAAAAATCAGAGAGGTTATATTAGTAGTGTGTCTTGCTTCTGGTCCATCACTCAGCTAACATGTGATTTATAGGATTTGTTACACAGTTGAGATTTGGGGAATAGATCAATGTTTAAGATCTATTTTTCTAAGTAGATCTGTTTTGCTAAGATCTGAGAGAAACATCTTCCTAAGACTTCTTTTTGGTGATACTTTTATTTACTGAAAGTTCTCTTTTATAACATAAAAATATAGTCACAATCTTTTCTGAAAGATTTAGTTTCTCAGTATCACATCCTATCATTACCCTATAGAATTGTTCTGGTGCAAAAAAAAAAATTTTTTTTTGAATTTTAGCTTTAGTCATTCCTTTCAAAACGTGTTAGTGTATTTATATTGTTTGAAAGCAAAATAAATTACTATGTAAGCATTTCTGGATTCAAATATTCAAATTATACCTTTGGATGGCTATAATCAACATAATTTCACTTCGTTTTTAAGGTCCTAAGGAGTGAGAGGTACTGGGAATCACACTGGTAGAAACACCTTGAGTATGGGAGTCAATCTATAAGGGTGAAGTAGACAGGACTTGCAGGCACATTCTTATTCTATTGGAGAAACATGCCCAGAAGCTGTCCTCATTATGTCTGGCACTTGCCAGTTTTTTTTTTTTTTCCCAAACCTCAGTTTCATGAGCACCATAAAAACTCACTTAAAATCGAAAAGAACCCCCTGAACTTAAGGGTGATCCAGTCTGCTTTGCCTTGCCTTTCTGGGCTTGGAATGTCACCTTTTACCTTCAGTAAATAAAGCCAACATCAACACTGTTCCGTGTCTTTTATTTTTATGCACTCAATATTCTTCATATGACAATCTGGACACTTACAGGGAAATTACAGCAGTGATCTATGTCCCTGCAAAGAGAATTGTCTTTATAATATATAGGTACCATGTATCCATCATTTTCTTTTGTTCCTTGGACTGTTCACACTGGATTGAATAAATCTAAAATGGAATTAAAAGAGACGTGATTAATAGTGAACTACCAAGAAATAATGATATCATAATACTTTCTTAAAACGATCTGGAATGTGTGTCTAAGCATTTTCCAACAGACAATTACAGCTGCTTTACTGTCTCGCAGGCCATTGTGTCTCTAACCTCACTATTTCCGAGAAGCCACCGAAAAGTTCTAATATGTCACAATTCAAATGTCAACATGTTGTTGGAAAGGAAACTAATAAGTTAAGCCTTGTAAGAGATGCCAAAAAAAAAAAAGAGGTGATTCAAAACTGTTGAGAGCAGTCTATTGTTTTCTAAAGGGAAATAGAACTGTGGAATAAAACAGTATTTCATTTCGTTCAATAAGTATTTAACTGGAAGGTTTAGGGGAAAAAGGAAACTTAAGCATGATGAATATTTTTCTTTAATCTGTTAACTTTTGGGGCAGGACTATTTCTACTTGTGCATCTCCAAAGTGAGGATGTGAAGATTTTGTTTTGTTTTGTTCGTAAGAGCAGCACATAATGAACAATTTTCCTGATGGTCTGGATTCTATCTTTAGATAGATACAAAGAATCCAAGGTTATATTACAACATGGTAGACTAATACTTTTAAGATTTACATTGCATTCTCTAAAGGAACGTTGGTTAGTTAAAGTATTATTGGATGAAAAAGAATTAATTCATTATGACAAGAAAGAAACTAAGAAGAACACATTTCTCCTGGAGGTATTTTTCAAATTTAGCACAATTTTGTGCTCTGGTTTCTTTATAGAAAAATAAACAATTGGACTTTAGAGCCACCTACTGGAGTAAAAGGGGCACATACTTACATTTAATGTCTTCAGCCTTTCAGAAAACAAACAAATAGACAAATAGACATAAAGTATGAGCATTTCTGCTGATTTTCTAAGTTATTCATAGATCAGCTTTTCTCAATTTGAAATACCAAGCTAACATCATGAGACATTGTAGTTAAGAAGCAACCCTTTCTTTCCTTGGTTATGTTTCTAATGCATGATTTTTTCTCCTCATTTTGTCTTGTTTCTGCTGGTGTGTGTGTGGTAGGGGAGGGATGAGTATATGTGTGTGTGTGTGTGTGTGTGTGTGTGTGTGTGTGTGTGTGTGTGTATACCCAGGTGTTTAGAACCTGGCTCTGTCTTCCTTTCTTCCTTCTCTCCCTCCCTTCCTTCATTCTCCCTCTCTCTTTTTCCCTCCCTCCCTCCCTCCCCTCCCTTCCTCCCTCCCTCCCCTCCCTTCCTTCCTTCCTTCTCTCCTTCCTTCCTTCTTTCCTTCCTTCCTTCCTTCTTTCCTTCCTTTCTTCCCCCTTCTCTCTCCCACATACAATCCCTTGCTTGCTAACTCTGGTTGGATTGGGAGAGAATAAAAACCGTTCGCTGGTGACACTGTGTGAGGAAAGAAGTCTCTTTCTCCAAATATTGGGAAGTTTTTACAAAGATACTGTGGCAGAAAGTAATGGTTCTCATTTTCATTAGTTAATTCTACAACTTTACTCTTCCAAAAACTTTTTTATCTGGTTGTGGAATTGTTGTTTAATAATCTTCGTATACAATAAAAAAAAAAAAACCCTAAGACTATTGTTGAGCACAAGGAATAAACATCTTGAAGAATCTTATGCTGAAATGCTTTTGTCACTGAAGAGACTAGTGCCCAGGCTTGGGTACTGGGTAGTGATTGACCAAGTCACTGAGCTGCATCAGAATCTGTAGCAGCTCTTGGAAATCTCAGGTTGGGGTTTTTTTCCATCTTGCTTTCCTGCCTTCCAGTCAGTAACAGGTGGATTCGATCCTTTCTCTCATGAGCACGTTGCTAGAAAGCAAGGAAATAAGCACTGTCACCTACCCCAGCCTGATAAAAAAATCAATTAGAGGTATAAAGCTTGCTTTCAAAGAGTGGCCATCAGGGAAGGAAGGAAGGCCAAGACCAAGGTATGCCAGCCCCCCCTCTGACTGGTGGAAGAGGGCTTTCGTGTTTAGAAGGCAAGCTTCTCCTATGACTCTGTTCTCTGGAGAGCTGGCCTGTTTCTTACGTCATGTGCCCTTTACAGCACCTTATTGAGAAGGTCTTACTTTTGCTATCTTGCTCAGAGAGGGCAGCTCAAGGTGAGCTGACCTATTTCTGGCTATTACAAGACAGGACTCGGCTCTGTGTGGGTGGTTCCCTCGGTGCTTGGAGGAATTCAGAGAAGGGAAAGTTCTTCGTTAAACATTACACAGGCTAAATGTGACACAGCAAGCCTGCTAGCAAGAAAATGTGATTTGTGAAGTGAGTAGGATTTGGAAAAGATTTATGAACTGGTGTAAGAGTCATAGCTTTCTGTTTCTTAGGGAGGGTTGTTTTTGAGTGCTTGAAACCAAAATGATCGATGCATTTGATTAAAAAATACAAGGAGTCTTGTTTATTGAGATAAGAATAACGTGTACAGCTATGTGTGTGTGTGTGTGTGTGTGTGTGTCCGCGCGCACATGCGCGCGTATCCTGCCTTTTGCTAATAGTCCCTTCTCTGTGTCTTTTCCCTGCCTTCTGCCCTTTTGGTCCTTGAAGATATTCTATAGAGTAGTGGCAGACATCGCACCTGGGGAAGAACTCCTGCTGTTCATGAAGAGTGAGGACTATTCCCATGAAACCATGGCGCCCCACATCCACGGTGAGTGCCACGCCCTCCAGTGCCCTCCAGCCACCTGCCTTGGGTGGCTGGGGCACAACATCTGGAAGGGGCTGGTGTTTCTTTATCAAGAGCTTTCAGCATGATGATGATTATTATTTTATCTTTTTGGGTGTTGGTACTAGGGCTTGAACTCAAGGCCTCATGTTTTTGGTCGGCTTTTTTTTTTTTTTTTTTTTTTTTGCTCCAGGCTGGTGCTCTTACTACTTGAGCTATAGTTCCGTTTCTGGCTTTTTGCTGGTTAATTGGAGATAAGAGTCTTAAAAACTTTCTTGTCCAGACTGGCTTTGAACTATAATCCTCAGCTCTATAATCCTCAGCTCTCTGCCTTCTTCCTGAGTAGCTAGGACGGCAGGAGTGAGACCCTCAACATCATTTTTGAGGAATCTGTTCTCTTGGGAGGGTCCATGTGCCTGTACTGACCACTGGCTAATATGGACAAGGTAAAGTAATCAGAGTTCTTCCCTGAAGAGCAGGTGTTGAGGAATTTGAAATATGTGAATGGAAACATCACCTTAAGACTTCTGTCTACGCTATGGACTGTTGTGTAAGAATTATCTCAGAGAGCTTGGCTTTGAGTTTTCCTAAATCTAGCAGATGTTTCTCCCATCTATTGCTCTGTTGCTGGGTGAAGTGAGTAAAATTCAAGCCATTGTGACTCTATGGGAGGGGCAAAGGAAGGCACTGAGAAAAAAGTACAGATGAGGAAATTTTAGAATCAGATCTTTGCTACAGCTTATTCTAAATCAAAAGAAGTGCAAGGAGCAATAAACAGTAATGATTAGTGACAACTGTTCAGTTCAGATGACTGGAAAACTCTGCTTGTGTTGTTAATGCAAGAGTATCATTGAGCTGAAAATTTAATATATTTTCTTTTTCTTATTTCTCTTTTAATATAATCCGATTTGATTCGACATCATGGAGTGGTGGCCTTAGAGTATTTTGTGGTTGGAAAGAGTAGCCGGTCCCAGACTACAGGAGAGATCAGGTTTCCACATTCTAGAAGGAAGGGAGCTGAGCTTTTGCTTCTGTCTCCTGTGAAGGAAATGGTTATTATTGACTGGCCATCTTTATTTGAATATTTTTCCATGTCCTATGAAATATTCTGCCTCTTTATAGGTTATACCAACTGGATATCTGTTGGTTTTCCTTCTTATTTTGGAAACTCTCACTTAGAAACCTGAGTTCTTAGCCTGGAAGAGTGGATGCATTGGGAACTGGTACCGGGGTAGGGTGGGGGTCATTAATGATAATAATATAATCTGTAATGCGTAGTTCCTCTGTGAGCATGAGATCTAAAATGCTTGAACACAGTTTTTGAGATGATTAATTTGCTAGTCACATAAGGCCTACACAGAAGAGACTATTTCTCTTTTAGGGGCTACCATTCATAAATTACCTCCCTTTAAAACATTCTTCAACTATTCATTGCTGCTTTTTTTTTTTTTTTTTTTTTTGGTCATGGGACCTTAACTCTGGCCTTGGGTGCTGTCCTTAAGCTCTTCAGCTCAAGGCTAGAGTCTACCGCTTGAGCCATAGCTCCACTTCTGGCTTTTTCTGCTTATATGGTGCTGAGGAATCGAACCCAGAGCCTCATGCATGCCAGGCAAGCACTGTACCACTGAGCCACCTTCCCAGCCCCTATTTGTTGCTTCTTGTTTTCAGTGTGTCATGTCCATAGGCTATCAAATGATAATCGGCCATATATTGTATTTTTAAATGGTATTTAAACTTTTTACTTCTAAGATTTACCATGAGAAAAGAGACACCACATACACACACATTCCACACTGCATCTCATATATTTTCTCTGTATTGTCTCCTTTAGTCTTGTACAAATGGTTAAAAACCTATGAGAGGGGAATTATACTCAGACTAAATTAATTAGTAAGACTGGATAGTTAATAAGTGGTAGAGTCAGTAGTCTTTTCTAAAACATTTTTATAAGCATAAACTAATGGTGCAAAGTAATTTTATTGTGATAGTTACAGAGAGCCACAGTGTACTTTGATCAAATTATCTATATTACTCTTTGATAATCACCTTTTTTATTCTCTCTCATTTTTAACAGATTTTAGTGGGTTTCACTAATGCTATTTTCATAATATATAATACACCTCTATTTTATTTACTTTCTATCACGCTTTGCTTTTTCCCATCCTGTCCCATTGATCATACTCCCGAATAGTCTCCCCTTTTCAATGATGTTACTACTACTACTATTATTATTATTATTATTATATTTTAGGTCTAGACTCTAGGTATGAGCACATTTTTTTCTGAGCTTGGCTTACCTTGGACAACATGATAATCTCCAATTCCATACATTTTACTGTATAATTTAATTCTCCTTTATTGCAGAATAATATGCCATTGTGTAAGTACCACACTTTTATTTTTATCCATTCATTGGCTGTGGAAATTATTCTTCACAGCTAGGTCTTCGCTGTCTCTACCTTGTCTCTTTGCCTTGTATCCAGTGGTCTGGAAGTTCTGTTTTTGTTTGGACTTTGGCTGAGATCTAAATATATATCTCAAGTGTATAAAAACTGTCACAGACTGTAGAAAATGCTTCTTCTAACTGGTAAATATCCCTGAGATTTCTGTTTGCAGAGCTGAGATGATACATTTTAGAATACCCCCTCTTCTTTACCTATCTACATGGAAGGTTGACAAGTGATGGAATGTATGTACTAATTTCTTTATGGGTTAGCCCCACTGTTACTGGTCTACTTCAAACTAGACCAGTGTCTTAAATGTCCTCAGGGCCCAGTAAAGCCTCTCTACTGGCTTGTCATACTACAACTATTCTAAAATCCAATCCTTAACACATCCTAACTTTCCAACTTTCAGTGACTTTCTATTTCCTCTAAACATGAACCTAAAAAAAAACCCTCATGACTTGGCACCCTCTCTGATTTCATTTCCACCCCTCATTTCATGCCCCCTATAATCTCCCATCGTGCTTTACTACAGTTCTCCCTTTCCATAACTGTGCCATGTTCTTCATTTTAATTGTACAAAGATGTCCATATATATGGACATATATGTGCATATATACATAAGATGTACATCAGACTCCCCTGTCCATCACTTACCTTCAGCCCTACCTTCTCAAAGCAAAACTCAACAGTTTCATTCTTACATCTTCACACATATATGGAAAGTATTTTGATCATATTCACCTTCCTTCACCTCTGTTTGCCCTCCTCCTTTCTACCAATAGCCCCTATCACAGAACTTGTTTTACATCCTCTCATTGATTTTATATTTTGGTGTATACTAATTGCTTAAAGGGGTTTCACCATGGTATTTCACACCTTTGTGGTGCACATTATTTTAATCAGATGGACTCCTCACTTCCCTCCTACTTCTCATCAGCTTTCCGTGGGTTTCCTTTTTATCATCTTTATTCAGGCTCAGTGGATTTCCATTGTTCACTTTCTAACGTTGTCTTTCCTTTCTTGTCTCCATCACTAGTCTATGCTATTTCCATTCCCCACACCCATTTCACGTCATCTAGCTGATTCTTACTCACGCTAAAACCTGTTCTAAACCATTTGTCCCCAGATTACCTGGGTCAGACATAAACTCTGGAATTCTCTTGGGTATTTTTTTGCATGCATCTATCATAAAATACAGTGTTTTTAATTTATATGTGTATCCCCTTGAGTTTCTTGAATATTTCCCTAGCAAAGAGTCTGATATTTAGTAGATGACTAAAATATTTCCTCAACAACATATAGTCAATGAATAACTGAGCAGTAACCTCTTCCTTGACTCCAGTGTACAAAACAGCACCTGTGTCACATGGTCTGCTATGGGTGCTTTTCAGCATCATGAGCTGTTTTTAAGTTTTCTGTGGCTCTATCTATGTGACCTGTACAGAGTGGCCTCATAGCAGCTTATGAGAAAAGAAAAAGGTAGAAACAATACCATCCCTACCTGACTCCCAATAATACCACTATCTCTAGTTTCTATCAAGTTCATTTACTCACACTCACTTACTGATCTAAAACACAAATTCATGGTATGCTTACTACTTAACAAAGCTGTGTCCATGAGCACTGGCCCTGGAGTCATAAATTAACCCTGAAGGGGAATAAAAATATTCTGTGCTCCATTCTAAGTGATGTTGGATATTGATGTATAGCCAAGTTTACTGAGAGTAACAGGCTTAAGCGGGTTCAGGTAGCGTCTGAGTGATGCCTATACCCACCATGTAATATGGCATTGGCCTAGAAAGGAGTGAGTGGGGCAGAAAAAGGTTCAAATTCTGATGGGAACTTGTTGGATCTACACTTCTTGACTGATTAGCTAACTTCTCTGAGCCTTTATTGAAACTTGGGTTACACATCAGACCCACCATTTCCCATACTTGGGTTTTAAGGAATAGTGGCCATCCATGTCCTGGCTTGGGAAAACAATGATGATCAATATATGAACATTGTTACTGTCAGTGTTCTCCAAACCTAGAAAGATTTAATCATCTAATTTGATCAGAAGGGTGTACTATAGCCACAATAAATGTTTAGTTATTCTTCTGGATTCTGTATTTACATATTTTACTCCTCTCCATGTTAAAATTGATTGTCTGAAGGACTGATAATAATTCCAATTATGTCTTGTGTATCTCAATAAGATATCTGGCTTATGGCAGCAGACCACTGAAATACTAGTAACACCAAAATTGTTTTCACAGAAGAACGGCAGTATCGGTGTGAGGACTGTGACCAGCTCTTTGAATCCAAGGCTGAACTAGCAGACCACCAAAAGTTCCCGTGCAGCACGCCTCACTCCGCATTCTCCATGGTGGAAGAGGACTTCCAACAGAAACTGGAAAGTGAGAATGAGCTCCGAGAGATACACGCCATCCAGGAGTGTAAGGAATGTGACCAGGCCTTCCCCGACTCACAAAGGTTAGAGATGGCATAGGGTACCACAAACCTGGTGGATTTACTCTGCAAGAAAATGTTTTACTGTATTTTGAGAATGTCCTCAGTTGAGAAATTCGGAGCAGCAATGAACTAGCCAGACATGCTAGGGATATTATTGGAAAGTCCCCAACCCCTCGGAAGGGACATTTGTAAAGTATTTACGGGGAAGTTGGAATTATTATGTAGTTGTCAAGAAGAAGACAGGAATTTATTTATTTATTTATTTATTTATTTATTTATTTAGTACCTTGTGCATGCTAGGCCAGTGTGCTACCACTTGGGCTATACATATTATTATTTAATTTGTGTTATTTGGAAGTCTTAACTTTAAGAGAATGATGATTTAATGGAAAAATTCCACAGTGCGGTGGAGGGGGGGGATGAATTAGTCATATGTCATGAAACACTAAAACAATAGCTAACTACACTTAGATGATTTTAAAAAGATTGAATCTAGTACTCATTCAATTAAGATGGATAATTTGTGTGTGTGTGTGACAGCCCTAGGGTTTGAACCTCAAGGCCTGGATGCTGTCCCATAGCTATTTTTTGCTCAAGGCTAACACTCTACTACTTGAGCTACAACTCCACTTCTAGCCTTTTGGTGGCTAAATGGAGATAAGAGTCATAAGGATTTTCCAGCCTAAGGCTGGCTTCTAGCCTTGATCCTCAGATTTCAGCCTCCTGAATAGATAAGAATACAGCTATGAGCCACTATCACCAAATGAATAATCCTTTTAACAGAACAGTATAATAGAGTCATTGAGTTTAAATATCTATGGAAACTGCACATATATAAGAGAATAAGAGAATGCACAATTTCTGAGTGTTATATTTCCTAAAAGTTAAAAAAATAGAGAAATACAAGAATCTAAGTGGAGTAATTCTTTAAATTATTTTTTAGGAAAGGAAAACAATGTGCCAATTATTCATTTATTCTTCACAGTTCTGTGAATTTAACTTAAGAACACTTTAACATTTCAATTGCAGAACACAGCATTCCTTTGAAAATGGTGTCAAAATTGTGCTACAAAATGTTCCTCTATGACCAGGGTAGTAAGTAGCTAGTAAACAGGTTTTTATTTTGTTTTTATCTAATCCTTTTTTTTTTCTCAGCCCACAATTTTAATAATTGTATTGGCTTTTAAATCTAGACAGGGTCCTTGGAATGTGTAATTAGAGTTTCAGGTGAACAGAACATCATTGTAATGCAATGGCGGGGTGGCAGAGCAGCAGATCTTACTCAAGAATGTGAGTTGCTCAGAGTTACGCCTTCACACTCATGTGTTTCATTTGGCCATTTGTTTCTTTTCTTTCCTAATGGCTCCTTTCCCTCCATTTGCTGCCCTGAGTCCTCTCCTCTTGACTAGGTCTGTCATAGGAAAGATGTCATATAGGTTGGTAATTGACCTTAAAGGCATCCATGATGAACAGGCATTAAGTATAATCTCTTCCTTGAAAAGGTTGTGTCAAATGAATGTATTTCTGGCTTGCAAAATTTCAGCATTAGTTAATAAGGGAAAAATCTTTTTAGGGAATAAAAGAGCTTTCTTAGTACCGTTTAAACTCATCTGTACCATGTAGTATATATCTGCATAGAGAATGTCTGTTACATATGTTGGGTTAAATTTGAGTTTCTCACAAAAAGATTACACCCTGTCACCTATAACCACACTTAAATAAAACAAATGAAACTAGTAAGCCCTAATGAGTACAGATAGTATTTACATTGAAAAGCCATAGCCAGGATGTAAGCATATTTTTTAAATTTTATTATCAACAATAATGAACACCATTATGAATGCAAACCTTGGCAGACTAGATGTAAAATGCAGTTCTTCTTTTCAAAGTGTACAGCAGCATGTTGTAGGTAGAGAAAGCTACTGGTCTATCCTTCTTCGAAACTGAGTCAGTTCTACTTATAGAGTGAGCCCCATCTGTTTAGTTGCTTTTTATCAAACATTTAGTGGAAAACAACAGGTGAACTCCCCGAAATTGACCATCCAGCTAGATATAAACCATGCCTTCCTGGAACTGGACATCGATCCTCCAGATGGCACCTGCAGGTATCACTATGCAGAGCCTGCATCCATTCTCTGAGTATTTTCCACTTTACTGAATGCTACAATGTTGTAAAGGTGCTTGATTTTTTTTTTTTCAACAAATGGAAATTCCTTTCTTGGCATGACACAATCTTCTGGTCTCTGTCTTTTAAAATCTTGAGAAAATGGCTCACGCCTGTAATCCTAGCTACTCAGGAGGCTGAAATCTGAGGATTTCGGTTCAAAGCCAGCCCGAGCAGGGAAGTCTGTGACACTTCTCTCTCCAATTAACCACCTGAAAACCGGGAGTGGCGCTGTGGCTCAAGTGGTAGAGAACTCAACGTTGAGCTGAAGAGCTCGGGGACAGCGCCCAGGCCCAGAGTTCAAGCCCCATGACTGACACACACACACACACACACACAAAAGATGAAAAAACAATGAACGAACAACTAAAGGCCAAGCCATATTCTATAAATTAGTATGAAATTCTATGAAAAGTGAAGAAACATCCCTGGTGACTAAGTGATTCAGTACTTAGGAAGGCAAACCACAGTTGCTTTTGTGAGAACTTGTTTTTGCCCTTCTTTTTGATGTGCTTTTAAGTTTTACTCTGTTGGATTATTTTTTAGTAGTTGGACAAAGATGTTTCAGTTCAACATGTCAGTGTATGAGTACAGTGCACCTTGCCCTGCATCACCCAAACCATTGTTCTGTCCCTTCTCTCTCATGCCTCCCTGCATGTTTTCCCTTCTTTTTGTTTTTAATCTCTGGTTAGCTGGCAATTTACAGTGCTTTGGAACAATATGGTCTTTACGCTAGATTAAAAGAAGCAAAGAAAAAACATTGCCCTTGCTTTGCCATGCCTCCTCTCACCTCCTCGAGTACCATGTTGTAATTATACTCCCTGAAAACTATACTGTGTCTTTGGATTTCGGACAAGGAATAAAACTCAACCTACAGGCCCAGCTTTGGCCAGTAGGTTTCAGAGATTCTTACTTGACACACCGCACAATGGAGTGGATGATCAGAAAATGGCTTGCCTGTATAAGTTGCTGAGGACAGGTTGTGAGAATTGAGATCAATGACTTTGGAGGATGTCCCTGACTCCATTCAGAGTTAACTCCACTTCCTGATAGCTCTCCTAACTCTTTTGTTAGCATTTCAACTTTGGTAACATACAGAGGGTTGTAGTGTGGATAAAAGATACACCTTTTCTTAAGGGTCCTGATGCTTGTTTCTCCTGGCGCCTTCTGTTTATTGGAGATATTGCCATTGGTGCTCTAATAGAATAGCATTTCCAACTCAACGACTCACAGGGCACAAACGAAGTTCATGTGCCAATTTGAAAAGAGCTGTTGGGAGGAAGCCAGGGAAGAAAATAAGTGTGGGAAAAGTACTTCTAATTTCTGCAGATTTCTTGCAAATACTCCTGGTCCCACACCACAACCACTGGGGAATGTATTCTTGGTGCACAAAGGTCTTAATTGAGCTAATTGATTCTTGAATGTAGAGTTCTCTCTTTCTCTTCTCTGTCTAAATCATATACTATAGAATTATGGAAGAAATGGAGAGTTTTCTGAAGCATTTTCTCTGGCTCCTTTGTCTATTCCCACTATTCTACATAAACTGAAAATTACATCCCTAGCCTTAGGTGAGATTTCGGTTTGGAAGAAAGTTCGATGGATGGTGTATTCTTTCCATCAGTAGGTAGGCAATGGATTGCCTACATTCACTCATCCTTTAAGGGCTACAAAACAATGTCATGAATTCTATCATTCTTTCATCACTTATCTTTTTTATTAATAAATTTTTTATTATGAAAATACCATACAGAAGGGTTACAATTACATGAGCAAGGTAATGAGTACATTCCTTATAAGCATTGTTGCCTCCTCCTTTGTTTTTCCCTTACCATCCCTCCCATCTCCAGGACTACACTCCCCTCCCCCCACCCGCCCTGCCAAAGTTGTAAAGTTTATTTTTCGACATGGTATCTTATACCTTTCATTGTTGCAATGGATCCACCTGGATCCCTATTTAAACAATTTGTTTTCTTCTACTTCATTCTGTGGAAAGAAATTTTCATTGTCTACTTCATCACCCTAAAGCACAGCTTGTATAGGAAACACAATACATGCATGTTTCCCCTCTGCTTTCAGAATGATAATTTGGCTTCTTAGTATCCTCTATGGGTATCTATGTGTTCTGAATATTATTACTGTCAAATGACTTACTGCTATTGATGCTTAATTTGGTCTACCTTTGGTCACTGGGTAACTCTTCACATTGGCATTGAATTCTTTTGACATTATCTGTAAGGTTCTTGCTCTGTGCAATAATGAAACACTCAGAACCCATCTTATGTATTGCATTTGGTTTGCAATAAGTGATTTCTCTAAAGAGCTCTGGTTACTAAAATTGGGTGCAGTGTAGGAGTATTACTTGTGTTTGTATTTAATAAAGAAAAAACATCTATAATATAGCAATACATATTTGCTTTTCATTAAATTTGTGCAGATTCATGCAGAGAAAAATCTTGAGATATTTTAAACATTAAAACAAAACAAACTATCTTGTGAGAAACATAACCATGTTTTTCCTACTTTGGCTTATATTGTGAATTTACTTATACCTTCCTTTGTAACTTATAAGTTCCAGGTATGGTGTATGCAAACACATCTATATGTATGTATGTATCTATGTCTATGTTATCATCTAAATAAAAATATCCATCCGTCTACTCGTACCAACACCCAAACATCCATCCATCCATTCATCCTTCCATCCATCCATCTGTCCGTCCATCCATCTGTCCATCTATTCATCCATCCCATCAGAAACATTGGAAGTTTCTTTTTGAATAGATAGCTCGCAGCTCTTTCTTTTATGATGACATAGCTAGAAATATTAATACTTTCTCCATCTAGAGATTATGTATATCAGACAGGATCCTGGCTTTGTGCTCTTTGGCATTTTCTGTTTGAGTGTTTGTGCTTGAGTGAAGTAGACATTAGCAATATGTAGTGCTGTAAGAATTGTGAAGGGAATCCAGAACTGGACAAATAATTCATTGTTTATCAGGCTCTGGTTGCCAGATGATCTTTGCTAACTCTATCACATTTATTTCCAACAAGCAGAGCCACTTCATGGTACTGGTGGGAGACACAGTCCAGGAAACATAAAATGTAATTTTAGGCCTGTTTTTCTCTATCCTCCTTCTTACCTCAGCCTCTATTCCCTCTAAATTCTTACACTGCCAGTTGGATGTGTAAGAACACAGCATTCTGTTTATGAATGTGTTTCTTGTAAGCCTGTCTTATGAAATCAACTGTTCTCTTCACAGCTTGGAGAAACACATGCTGTCCCATACTGAAGAGCGCGAGTACAAGTGTGATCAGTGTCCCAAGGCGTTCAACTGGAAGTCCAATTTGATTCGCCACCAGATGTCACATGACAGTGGAAAGCACTATGAATGTGAAAACTGTGCCAAGGTACAGTGAATTTGTAGGCTACTTGGCCTCTCTCTGTCATCCTGCTCTCTCTTAATCCATCACTTGCTATGTTATATGAAAACAAGCCTTGAGAGGGGAAACTATAAATATCTTGAGAAAAGTAGGCTGAGTGTTGTATGCTAAAAGACATTAGTGAAGTGTATAAAAACACTTAGTGAGTATCCTTCTATTTTTGTAAGGGAGGAAGTGAGGCTTAATGGTGAGTTCCAGAACTAGGTGTTAGACATCCTTGGTAAATTCCTGGTTCCGCTACTGACTTGCCAGCACTGGGGTTGTTTTATGGCTTTACAGGGAATGAAAACTTTATCCAGTGCACATTACTGATTTCTTTTAATAGCAATTTGCCAGGAAGTTGCATAAAGTTTCTGAATGCCTGTTCAGAAAGAATAGGAGACTCCTACATCTGCAGATTTTTCCATCTAAGACCTTGTATAAATCACGACTTGGGCCTAATTGAGAAGTATAAAGCCTCTGTCTTAGTGACCAGTGCTGAATAATACAACCATGCTCCATTTAAGCTACAACTGTGATTGTGTTTTACGTTTTCCAATTAACTCAAAAATATCCTGGGCATCATTAAAGTTGATTTCTGTCTCCAAAAATTGTTAATAGCATTGAATATCTTTTTCTTATGCAAGTGGAAATTGTGACATTTGAAATTCATCTTTAGGAATGCTTTCTTCCCAGATGTGTTAGAGGGGCTTTTTCATTTTTTATTAATACAGTATTTTAAAATAAGTTTTAGTTTGCTGGTAACTTACTGAAATGCCTTGGTGGAATTCAGCCCCCTAGGAAAAATAGATTTTGGTGCTTTAGTCCATATCTTTCACATTTTGCCACCAATGATACTTATTCATTAAAAAGTGAAGAGAACAAAAACCAAGTTTTAATAATGGTATGATCAGCGTTTCATTATTTAACTCAAATCACTGTAAATGGGATGCAATGAGGCTTAAATATGCCCTGATTGCAATGTTCCTTTTTTTTTGTCTTTTCTGTCAATGGGATCAGGAATACCAACTGACACTCTCTGTTAGGCATTCAGGGCTGGTTAATTGTCAATTCTTACCACAATGGAGATTACACTTTGGAAATCTGATATTATTTATTTCTTTTTGTTCTTGAATGGAGAGAGGACAAATAAATAAACCAAAACTCCTTCTTGAACCATCCCTGGTGTTCTTGATTGTGTCTTTGAACTAAGTTTCTGGATTAATCAGTACTCATTTCCTAGCAGGTGTTCACGGACCCTAGCAACCTACAGCGGCACATTCGCTCTCAGCATGTTGGTGCCCGGGCCCATGCTTGCCCTGAGTGTGGTAAAACGTTTGCCACGTCATCAGGCCTCAAACAACACAAGCACATCCACAGCAGTGTGAAGCCCTTTATCTGTAAGTTTTTTTGTGTTTTTGTTTTTAACACTCCCAGCCGCCTTCCTGCATCTGTCTTTCCTCCAAAAGGCACTGTGGGTAGGAAAGTGGCCAGAGATGGCCAATAGGGGCAAGGAGGAGGGGGTGGGGGTTGCTGGAATAGCTGTTTATGGTCCAATATAGTAGGGTTATTTTCTCTCTCCCAAGAAAATCCTTTTTTTTTTTTTTTTTTGAAATAACCAGATCCATGGTGTTTTGTCTATAATCCCTGGGGTGTTTTTCTTTTAGATGAAATCAATAACAGGTAAAGAGAAGAGAAGTTGTTAAATAATGAAAGGGAAGGCTCCCTGGGTTGTAAGATTTAATCGAGACAACCAGATTTGTCTCACACTGTAAATGTTCATGGCTTTGTAAAGACAACAAATAACAGATATCACTCACTGAGATGAAGTGATTAGAAACCTGTTTGGGATCAGAAAACACTGGAAGAACCCCACCTGGCAAGTCGGCTTAGGACTGCATGTATGGTCTGGGTGTATGTGTGCTGAGAGATGGAGTCAAACTTTCTTTAATCTACCCATTGTTGCCACACACGGGCTGCAGATCAAAGTTCCCTGTGACATGGAAAGCAGAACGTTTTCCCATTGATGCCTGACAAGCTGCCTCCTACCCTTGCACTAAAGCAGTGTGCTTTCTGACCCCCACTTCTTGAAGCATCTTGGCACAGAACACTTTCAGACATTTCAAGTCAAGTCAAACTTGGCCCTCATTTGCTTCTTCAAACTTTCTCCTGTTCTCCAAGTTATACAGAAATGTTTCATAAAGAAAATCTGCTTTTCTTTATCCATCTAACCAGCAACTCTAGGCTTTCTTTTCCCCGTGCTCAGTTAGGTGTATTCATACAGGAACTCATTGTGTTGTGCTATAAGCTTCAACACTGATTTTGGATGTAGATATGAATAGGAATCTATTGAATCCTGCTCAGTACTTGGCAATACCCCTGATTTGGAAGCTCCTTGAAAAAGGTTTTCTGAAAAATGTTAATGTTTTGCAGTAGGTATATGAAACCTACCATAGGACCTGGTAGAAGAAAAGCTAATTTTCAGTGCCAATATGGAGATGCCAGAGATGAACTCTGTCCAATCTTTGCCCTGACACACAGTCTTCTTTTGTGTTTCCAAGTATCAAGAGAGATTTTCTTTCTGTTTCCAGCACATACCAGAATTCTGTTTTGTGCAGCTATTTTGTTCCCTGGGTGGAGTGAAGTGGACTAGAAGACAAAGAAAAGGGTGCTCCAGTCTCCCTGGGGAAAGCTTTGTTGAATTGGTGGGAAATAAAATACACAGAACATTTAGACTTGCCTCAAAAAGGCAGTCATGATGCCAGGCCGTTGAATTCCCCGAACATTTAAAGGGCTAGAGATATACACTATCAAATGGTTCATTTATTTCTGACTCCTCAGAAATAGATGTTGGTAAGTCTTCCGATATTTTGGTCAGAAAAAAAAGAGGAGAATAGATTATGAGGAATTCCGTTCACCCACTTTAATTCATTATGCTTAGAAGCCAGACTACATTCTATCTTTGGAGTCTCTGAGCGCTGCAGTTATAATTCAGTGTTGAATTCAAGGGTTTTACTTTCACTCACTATAGGTTGTCCCTTCCCATTCATATGGCATAAAGTGTTCCCCACGTATGCATTTTTAGTCATTATTGGTAAATTTAAATAGCAGATGGCATTCCTCAAACATAATATCTGACAAGAACTATGGCATAATTATGAATAATAGACGTGACTTTTCTGAACAAAAGAGTTTAAAGATCAGGAGTTGGTATAGAGGGCTGGAGGAGAGGAGGTTCGCCTAGAGTTGATACTTATTTCTCAGCAGAAGGCCACCTACCATGACTCACCCCCACTGCTGTGTTTATGGCAACTGTCTCTTATTACAGTGTGCCAAAGAGCTTGAGCCCAGAGAAACCAGTGCAAAGGAGCCTCCAGCCTCCCCAAATAGAAACCACATGCTTTAATAGACTGAATATATTCAAAATACCTCTTAATTTGTTTAATAAGTAGAAAAACGCCACGCTAACTGCTGGCTAATTCCTTATTACTGAGGTAATTATAGCCGAGCATAGACTTCAATATCAATTGAACCAGAGTAACCTAGAGGCCTGGTGGCTTGTGGTATCCCAGGCTGAGCCTTTCAGTGCTGAAAACCCTATGATCTTCAGACTAGGCACACATGCTAGACCAAAAGTCCCACCAGGAAAGTGAAGTGCACTGGCTGTTACTCCAATACAGAGCAAAACTGGGGTTTCTTAAGACCAACCAGCTGTAAGAAGAAAGAATAGAAAGCAGCATTTCCATGCCCCCCAAATTGCACACCTTTCAAAAACTCACACATTGGTTGAATACTCATCAAGGCATTTTCTCAGCACCCAGAGGAGAGATGTTGTATAGTGCATGTGGTGAGTGCATTAATATAATTTCAACAATGTTTCTTCATTTTGTAGTCCTTGTTGATGCTCATAACTGAATTAATATAATCTAGTAAAGTCTGATCTTCTAGCCCTCTATCATATGATTTGTGTGTGTTATCCAATAATCTAAGTACTCTACATATGTATGGCATATGGAAAAACAGTACGTACTTTTAAAAACAGACTTTGGCTCATGTATCCTAGTAGGATTATTTGAATAGAAATCACCTAGCTCTTCCCTTCCCATTACCATGAAATTTACAGTGTCCCATTCATGAAGGCAGCTTTAATAATAACAAGTACATTTGTATTTTCTGTTTATTTGTGAAATAATACATTTTTTGTTGGGTTTTGACTGACTGAAGTCTATAAAATCGTATTTGCATGAGTTTCACAAACTTCTTCTTGCCTTGACTTTGGTGCCTGTTATGCACTGAAAGGCATCATATGAAAGCAATCAACATTGTCTTCTGTCTTCAGTTTAATTTCTTAAAATCAATTTGTTTCGCAATTACCAGCAAGGTGTATCATATTTCTGCATATATTAAACATACACAGAAGCATTCAAATAAGCTTACACAGAAAGTAACTCATCCCCAGCAAAGTGAAACAAAAAGTAAAATGCTTAGAGAACTAATATCTAATCCTGAGGCACTGTAAAATGGATATTACTTTGAAAAGGGGTGCTCTCAAGTGTCCTCAGCTCTGCTCTGCAGCTATACTCAGTTCTATTGGCATATGTGTGAGGCACAGGCATTCTACTGTATTGGCAGATTCTTAGTGAAGGACATTTCATTGCCTCGCCCACTGCCATGTCCTTTCTGGATCAGAGCATTCTCCAGAATTCTGCCTGCTTCCCATAACTGGCCATCACAGGGAGAAGTCAAGCCCTGAGATAAGCAAGGAAGATAGGACAAGAAGGGGACATGGTTCCCAAGGACGGGGGTTTCATAAATGCAGGAAGGTTAGCACAGCCTCTGGTGTGAGCGGAAGTCAGGGGACGTGATCATAGTTCATGGGAACCAGCCGTGCAGGATGGGCTACATTCAATTGAGCTTCCTTTGGAGGCTTAAAATAGAGCCATTGTAAATTATGTCAGTCTTTCTCAAATCATGAAAATGATTGTTACAGAAAAGTCTCAGAATACACAATGTGCATTGTTGTGTGGCTTTGATGTGTGAATGATGAGAGCGCATGATACAACACCACTTAGATCACTGCAGAGAAGGCACCGGCCTTTCCCCACTATGAGGGGTAAGAAAGGTGAAATGTTGGGGCGAGGGAAAGGCAGAGTTTGATTTGCTGTGTCCAAAACAGAAACTATGAAGTGGTGTAAAATTCTAAAGGACTACCGGGGATGTTTCTTACTTTAATGGAAGACTTTTGAATTTTAAGACTCTATTAGTGAGGTAACAGGGTGGGGGAAGCAGTGCATGGTGGAATTTGACTATTCCTCACGTATTTGACCATACCTATATTATGTGAAGCCTCACGCAATGGGATGAAAAAGGTATCTCCAGATACGAAATATCTGTGCTGCTTTCAGACACTGGTCTGGCTGATGCCTCACTTTGAGATCTAATGAAGAGGGGCGTAGTGGGTTTGGAGCACGCAGATACGTACCTCCCACTTGTGCAGTTCTTTTGGGGGTGAACCAGTTGTGATACTTGCTAAATTCAGAAGCAATTGCCATAAAGCCTGAGATTCTTTTCTGTTGTTTGTACACAGGTGAGGTCTGCCATAAATCCTATACTCAGTTTTCAAACCTTTGTCGTCATAAGCGCATGCATGCTGATTGCAGAACCCAAATCAAGTGCAAAGACTGTGGACAAATGTTCAGCACTACGTCTTCCTTAAATAAACACAGGAGGTTTTGTGAGGGCAAGAACCATTTTGCGGCAGGTGGATTCTTTGGCCAAAGCATTTCACTTCCTGGAAACCCAGCTATGGATAAAACGTCCATGGTTAATATGAGTCATGCCAACCCGGGCCTTGCTGACTATTTTGGCGCCAATAGACATCCTGCTGGTCTTACCTTTCCAACAGCTCCTGGATTTTCTTTTAGCTTCCCTGGTCTGTTTCCTTCCGGGTTGTACCACAGGCCTCCTTTGATACCTGCTAGCTCTCCTGTTAAAGCACTATCAAGTACTGAACAGTCAAACAAGAGTCAAAGTCCCCTCATGACACTACCAGCTACACAAGATATTTTGAAGGCACTCTCTAAACACCCACCTGTAGGGGACAATGAGCCAGTGGCGCTGCAGCCCGAGGGGTCCTCTGAAGAGGGACCCCTTGAGAAAATCAGTGACCAGTCAGAGAGTAGTGACCTTGATGATGTCAGTACGCCAAGTGGCAGTGACCTGGAGACAACCTCGGGCTCTGATCTGGAAAGTGACCTTGAAAGTGATAAAGAGAAATGTAAAGAAAATGGTAAAATGTTCAAAGACAAAGGAAGCCCTCTTCAGAATCTGGCTTCAATAAATAATAAGAAAGAATACAGCAATCATTCCATTTTCTCACCATCTTTAGAGGAGCACACAGCGGTGTCAGGAGCTGTGAATGATTCTATAAAGGCTATTGCTTCTATTGCTGAAAAATACTTTGGTTCCACAGGACTGGTGGGGCTGCAAGACAAAAAAGTTGGAGCTTTACCTTACCCTTCCATGTTTCCCCTCCCATTTTTTCCAGCATTCTCCCAATCCATGTACCCATTTCCTGATAGAGACTTGAGATCGTTACCTTTGAAAATGGAACCCCCATCACCAAATGAAGTAAAGAAACTTCCGAAGGGAGTCTCTGAATCCCCCTTTGATCTCACCACTAAGCGCAAAGATGAGAAGCCCTTGACTCAAGTCCCCTCCAAGCCTCCGGCCACACCAGCCACCAGCCAGGACCAGCCCCTGGATCTGAGCATGGGCACTAGGAGTAGAGCCAGTGGGACAAAGCTGAGCGAGCCCCGGAAGAACCACGTATTTGGGGAAAAGAAGGGAAGTCACTCCGAAGCCAGACCATCCGCAGATAGCTCCTTACAGCACGCAAGGCCCACTCCCTTCTTTATGGACCCCATCTACAGGTAAGGGTGGAGGGAGATGAGGAAATACGAACCGACGTCCAGAAGGGAGATTTTGGATGATAAACCCATGGCCTTCTTAGGATCTTTAACTATGATCACAAAACAGAGAATGGCGTTGTTGGAGCTGGCCAATTGGCTTTCTTGTTCAGAAAGTTGGCTCGTTAGTTTTGGACTTATTTCTTTGGATGTGTCTAAACTTGGGGGTTTGGAGTAGGCCCATAGAATTTTTTCCCCTTGACAATAATTTTCTTTTTAAACACTTTCTTTGGGAGTGGAAAATAGGGGAAGGTTGTACTTAAAGCAAATTGTCAACTGGCAGAAGAATGAGGCTCCTGAAGGATTAGTGCAGATATTTGTGGGTGCGTAAGTGGGTCAGGTTATTTAGAATAAGATAAGACAGACAACAGCAAAATCCTTCATTAGCTCAACTCCACTTCCTTAATACATATTTCTCATGCTTCTAAATAAATCTCCTACAAGCCCCAACTAAATGAAACATTAGTCACAGAGAAGTTTTGTATATAATGTGAGTGGCTGGAAAAAAACCCATGTCTTTATTTAATGCATTTATTTGTCCAACTTGTTATATCCAAACATTCTTTTTTTTTTAGATATTTTTACTTTCTTAAAGGAGTTGTCACTCACCAAAACAGTTTATGAACACAGTGCTTCTTGATCAGTGTCACCCCTTTCAATGCTCTCATTCACCCCTTCCAATGCACCCCTCCCTTACTTTATTTCAGGTTTTGTATTGGATTCTTTGGGTAGATCATGTATCTTTCCTAAAGAAATTCAATATAAAGCCATTCAAAGTGATCTAGTTCTTAAATTCTGCCTTTCTTTAAAAATATATTGCTAGCAATAATTATGTCTATTACATTTCATAACTATGACAAGCATTGTCAGTTTACTTTCTTGTTCACATTATGCATGTTGTCAAGTCACCACCCAAAGGGATCATTTAAAACAAATATTGTTGTCGTTGAACTTATTTAAGATGGGATTATTATTATTTTTTGGTCAGTTGTGGGGCTTGAACTCTGGGTCTGAACCTTGGGCACTGTCCCTGAGCTCATCAGCTCAAGTGAGTCCTCTACCACTTGAGCAACAGTGCCATTTCTGGTTTTCTGGTGGTTAATTTGGAGATAAGAGTGTCACGGACTTTCCTCCCCAGGCTCCCTTTCAACAGTGATCCTCAGATCTCAGCGTCCTGAGTAGCTAGGATTACAGACATGAGCCACTGGTACCAGTCTTAAGATGGAAGTATTTTTACACTTGATTTTTAAAGAAAAATTTGAGTCTATTCTTTGATTCGTGACACTGACACATATACTAGAGAAGGTCTTTTTCACTTCAACCTTCTCTAGTGCACTAGTAGAGATCATTATTATGGTGAAAAGCTGTCTTCAAGTCAGTATGACAAGAGAAATCAAAGAGGACGATACACAGGGTGCGGTTGGTGGTGGCAGAGGCTGTAATCCTGTCACTCAGTGGGTCTCCTGCCCTTGTTGGGAGCATCGGCCTGTTTCCAGCTTCTCTTCAGGGAGATAGACTCTTGTGCCTTTTTAACCTGGGCTGGGCTAGAACTACCATCTTCCCAATGCTCAGCCTCCACAAAGCTTAAGATGACAGGCATCTGCTACTATCCCCGGCTATGGCTTGAGAAGGTCTGATGAGCTTTGCTGTCTAGTTTGGCCTCAAGCTGAAATCTTTTTTTCAGCTTCCCAAGTAGCTAGGATTAGAGGAAGGGCCAATGGCACCTACTTTCAATAATTATATCCTAATTCTTACCACATTCCTATCACTAGAGAAGGAAAAAGAAGAGAAAACAAATTTTCTCTAATGTTTATGGAGATCATATGTCAGATTTCCAGTAAGGTCATATTTTCAAAGCAGTGACATTTCTCAGTCCTTTGTGAAAAGAAATTTTCAGACTTTTTAATGTAACTTCCCAATAGTAATAAGGTTTCTAGTTCCTACACATAACCACTGAACTTGTCCCCTTAACCTCCTGACCTTTTTCTTCCTCTTCCTCATCTTCTGTCTGGTATTTCAATCTCCCGTAAGGCCTAAAAGCTTGTCATTGAACAAATTCATGAAAGTTCTAGATTTTAGTGCAAGACCTAGCTTGATAGCTTGGCCTTTCCATGTCCTAGACATTCTTTTATTCACCAGTGAAATAGATCTAATATCAATTATTTAATAAGTGAAATTATCTATATAATACATAGCATATATAAGATTTCCAGAACTGGTAGATTTTCAGTCTGTTTCAGTCCTCTTTTTTAAAAAGCATATGTATTCAACAGTTTTTTTTTAAGAAAATAATTCGTAGTTAGTAAAAGAAAGAAATTTATTCATGACACCATTGTTCTATGTATCTAACTAAAAATAGAATGCCAAGCATTTCTAAAACACGAGATTTATAGGTAAGTTTTACATGTATGTATATTTATATTGATATTTATAGATATGTTTTATATGCATATTCAGTATTTAGATATTCATCCAAAAATTCCTCTCTTTGATTATCTATCTATCTGAGTTCATTTGAATAAGTGGCCAGCAGGATTGCTAGTTATTAGAGATGTTCTTATTTTTGTTGTTGTTGATATTGATTGCAGGTTCTGGGGCTTGACCTCAGGAACTGGGTGCTGCCCTTAGGTTTTGCACTCAATGCTAGCCCTCTGCCACTTCAGCCACAGTTCCACTTTGGGCTTTATGGTGGTTAATTGGAGATAAGAGCCTCATGGACTTTCTTACCTACATTCACAGATCTCAGCCCCTTGAGTAGCTAGGATTACAGTTGTGAACCACTGGCACCTGACTGAAACTCCCCTTTGACTACTGGCACATTTAGAAGGAATAGAATGAATAGTTGAAGTAACACCTTCTTGGTAGAAAATAGCGTTAATTTTCAGTACTCATGATTTCAAAATCATACAGCATTCTTCCATTGGGAATGGAAAAGTACTAAATTTGTGACAAATACCTCTAATTTAGTGGTTCCTAGTTTACTGTATTTCCTCATTCTTACTACTATGATTGAGAAGGATTTTTCCATCATAAGTAAGACTCTCTGTCTTTGAGCACCTAGAATTCCCTCAAGTGTTCTTGAAGAACAGAACAGATGCCTTTCTGTTTGTACTCATGTGCATCCAGTAACCTACCATTTGTTTTGCTGTTTTAAATGTCAGTGACTCTGTAGCAATTGACATATGAAACTGATTTACCTCCAAAATCTAATTTTGACCTTTCAGAGTAGAGAAAAGAAAATTAACTGACCCACTTGAAGCTTTAAAAGAGAAATACTTGAGACCTTCTCCAGGATTCTTGTTCCACCCACAAGTAAGTATTTTGAATTTGAGATTTCAAGCTTGTAAACTAACTTGTTGATCCTGAAAAGCAGGTGCAATTAAATGAAAGAAATCTTGAGAACACTAGGATTTCCTATGACGCCTCAGTGGAAGAACACAGGAAATTCTAGCAGAATGAAAACCCAAGCTCCTTAAAGGAAAAAAAAAAGTAATGGATATATGTGTGTACACATAACATGATTTGGGTGTTAAATCATTGTCTGCTCTTAGGTACTTATTGAGCCAAAGTGCATTTTGGAATAAGCAGAACAGAGCTAAGGAAATAAATATTGAAGTTGTCTTTTGTGTTTAAACATTGCGGATGCTAAGATACAGATCGTATTGTGGCTCGTCCCAAACTCTCAGAGGTCATTCCTGTTCCTTTAGTACTTAGATAAAAACAGGAAATGAGTCCACCTGACGAACTGTGACCATAGAGGGTGAAAGAATTCATCTAGAGACCACTGGGCATTCCAACGAAGTTCTGTAATTGCACAAACATTCGCCACAATACACAAGAGCCATTTGCTGAATAGAGTCCTGCCCATTCATTGCAATATATATAGTTTCTTATTACAAGGAGAATACAAGGATCATCTAGTTGGTTCATCTTTATGTCTCTGCACATCTGCTTAGTTGTTTTAAGCTGGTTTATATGTCAATCCACATCTGAAGAATTGTATTCAGAGTACAAAGATATAAACATCTTGAATCTGGTTTCTTAACTTACATTTAATTTTGTTTTGTTTTATTTAAAAGGTAAAAACTCTAATCTTTATGCCTAGCAAAGTTTTTATGAAAATGGCTGAAAAATAGTTACTTTTAAAATGATGATTCTCTAATAAAATTAGTAAAAATATATTAGCTAGTTAAAATAAACTCATCTTGGGATATTATATTATTCCTCTCTGTTACATTTTCTTTATTTTTTTTCTACTACTTTCCCAAACTACTTTCAACTGCTTCCTTGAATAAGAGTCTGAGAGTTGAAATAAAAAGTCTTGAGTTTGTTAGATAACTCTCTTGGTTCTCAAAAATTCTTATTCTAATTCAGATTGAGAAAAATATGATTTAATGATTTAGGACCATTCCAGCATTATCTTTATTAGGAAACCTTAAAAATGGTATCACTTATATAATTTTTATTCAGAAAGCAACCAAGTTCAAAAAATGGGAAAACATTTATAATTAAATGCCCTTATATTTAGACTGATCTGTTACTTGTAAGAATCACAAGCTAATAAAGCTGATTGCTGTTTTGTCTGAGATATTGTACAACTGTACATGGCTTGGTATTTTTAATTTAATGATAAACATATTTGTGGGGATACATACAATATTATTTATTTTTAGTAATGTGAATTTTTATTGATTTTTGATACCCACAAAACCTGCTTCTGACATATAAGAGATGGCTTAGTTTTTATTCTTAAGTAGCTGTACAAAGATACAATTCCCTACATCAGGTTATAGTACGGTACACCTTGATCAATGTTACCCTTCTATTTTTCTCCCCCATTTTCCCTTCCCATCTCAACAATAGTTATGTACATTAAATTATAATCATCAAATCGTTTAAATGTTTTGGTAGCCTTGAGAATCCAGTAATCAATGACTTGAAGAGTTGGGTGTGGCAGATATGCAGTATAATGGAAACAAAACTGCATTTGGGATTCAGCGTCATTGAGCAATTTAATCTATCTGGCTTTTACTTTGCTTATTTGTAAAGTGAGAAAATTGACCCCCATCCATTCTGAAATTCAGAGAGTTCTAGCTGATCAGAGCAAAGTCACTGGTTCACAAGATGGAAGCCTGGTCCAGCCAGTGCCGTAAATAGAGCATCCCCATTCTTTTACCTTGTCATGAGAGAAAACATGCTGTTTTAGCATTCCTAAAGTTATTCCTAAAGTTAAGCTCCGGTGTGTGTACAGGGCTCTTTCCTTCTTCTCTCTCTCTCCCCCCGTGTCTGCGGGAGCACCACGGCAGTATGATTCCTTCCTCCTAAGAATGTGGGGTCTTGGTGTATGGAACCATCTGTCCGTGCGTGGTATTATCAGAGCCAGACCCAAAAGGATCATCAAAATATGTATCCCCTAGTGTGTCACAATACCCATCAATCAAATGAACTTGCCCTCGCAGATCAGGGCACTGGGGCCCTTACGCTACCCACTGTTCTGTTTGCTAGATACGTGGGGTATCTGAGAGGTGTCTGGAGAAGAGATAAGGAAAGGAGGGAGGACTTTCAGAGTGCCCAGCGCAGAGGTGATTTACCAGCTGTTACAGAAATGCACCATGACTTCGATAGTCTTGATGGCTAATTTTGTGTACGATGCTGCAATTTGCTGGGATACGGGAGGCTCGGCTTTGCCTCTGAGGATTGCAGGACCAGTCTGTCCTTTCAGAAAATCACTTCTAGTGTTCCAAAGTTACAGCAGACTTTTTATTCCCTAGTGTTCCATCCATTCCATCCTAGCTTCAAGATGTACCTTAAACAAACCACACAGCCTCAGGATTTAGGAGTAGAAGCACACACTACTGCTAGTAATGCTGTTCGCATCTCTGAGACTCCTCTAGCAGCTGAGTGGGGCAGCACTCTCAGCAGATGTCAGGCTCTACCTTCAGGACCTGCTTGGTATTGTGCTGGGCATGTAGAAACACCGAATGAGAAAGAGCTCTTACTGATGGTTCACAAGCACACCAAAGTGAATATAAAGAATAGTAGTAAAGGGCCTTCACCCCATCCCATGCTCCCATTCTCCTCGCTGTGTATTGGAAAGATGCTTTTTGTGTCATTGGCATGACCTTGCTGGGCAGCAGTAAGGTGAGACAGAGCAGGGAGCCCCAATAGAAGGGCAGGCTCCTACTCCCAAGGCTTGGCAAGATTTTCCAGCTAAAAAGATATTCAGATAGACTATTGATTTAAAGAATATTAGGGCAAATTTCATGGCCTCTCTGGCCTTAGGGATCTTCTTCAAAATAAGAATGTCTGCCCTGTTTGTCTGGGTCATCATAGTAATAAGCAGCAGGCCACATTCTCAGTGAGCTAGGGGGAAAATACATAAGCAGTTAACTCACACTTGGGGTACTCTCTGAGCAAGTCTGAGTTTTGCAATTTTCGTTCTATGTCTGCATTCTACCAGCATATCGCTCTGCACTGCTCAGTCTGTAATCAGTGATAAGTGAACACATCAGTAAATACTTATTGAATTTTATTGAGGCTTATTAGATCACCTTACTGCCTTGTACAATAATATATATTAAATTTCTATCAAAATTATTTAGAAGAGACATGGACATAGGTACCAAAATTAAGAGAGAAATCCTTAGGGCCTAATTTCCTCTCATAATTCAGTTCTTGCAGGATTATGTCTGCCTTCAGGCCCCTAGTGGATTATTTAGCCTTTCATTTTGCATATAAACAAGTTTACTATAAAGGCAAAATCAGTACTATACAGGTTTTCCCTGGATATTTTAATTTGCATTGTAATTTGGGTAAAAAAAGATGACTGTCATAAATAGGTAAGGTGGAAGGAACGACATTTCAGTGTAATCACAGAGCGTTCATTTTATTGATTTCTACGTTCAGTACTTTACAGCCACATTGGTAGTTTATTTGAGCTGTCCTATAAATCAGTTGGCAATTACAGCATTGAAAAATGGCTATTATTCCTATATGATCGACTTTCTTATATGTTTAATATTGTTTTGGGTTATTTACACATTTTCTTTTCAAAGGCTTGGTTTTTTGTGTGTATCTGTAACAAAGTACACTTTCATTATAAGTTTATGTTGTATTTCATTCATTTATATTTTTTCTCTCATACTGGTTGATTATCCTGTTACTGCATTCTAAAGCACTAGATATGTTAGTTTCTTTCCCAAGTTGGCATCTATACAATGATAGGAAATCCTTGCCATTCATTTTCTATTTTGCTTTCAACAAGTGTTGTGTGCTGCTATATCTCTTTCTTATTAAAGGACAACAAGCAAGATGATATCCTTATGTGTATATAATCTTTATGTTCTCTGGAAAGACTTCTAAGCCACAGAAGTTTCCTCCCAGTGAATGTTAGCATAACTTTCATAAATAATTAGATCATTTTAGTTCTTTTAATTGATATATTGGTCATCTGAATTTCATATTGTCAAGAAGTGAATTTCTAAGAGCATTACCTTTTTGTCACTCTTATATGCATTTTAGTAAGTATCTTATTTTCTTAATTATTAATCTTGTAGAAATGCAACAGATTTAACTTTTTATAGGAAATAACTTAAAATTAAAGCAAAATTATTATTTTGCATTGAGTAAGAGCAAATAAAATAAAAGGATCTGCTTTGCTACAGATTGAGTAGCCATTAACTTTCTTGGAATAAAGAACACTGGTTTATACCCTTGATCCTTTATTTTCAGTATTAGAAACAGTCCAGCCATGTTATACAAATATTTAACTTTCTTTCCAAAGCTTTTACTTAAGGTATAATTACATGATAAGCCAGGTTGCTAAATTAGTATAAATGTTAATTTCTCAAAAGGGTAGATTGGAATAAAGATACCAACAAAGAAGTAATTTTTTGTTTTTGTTTCAATTTTGCTCCCAGTTCCAATTGCCTGATCAGAGAACTTGGGTAAGTTTCCTACTTATATTTTTGACTAAAGTAATATAGCATTAAAAAAGGAAACAGCTTCTAAGTTGCTGAGGAATTCTGAGCCCCTTTCTGTTAAATGATGCAGCTACTCAGAGAATTTCCCCGTTTCATTAAGTCGCTGAATAGAGTTTTTAAATACAATTGAGCAATGAGTGAGATTTACAGTATTTGACAAATCTGACCCATTTCACATAATTCTACTTAGATATTAATTACGGACACCTGGGAGCTTGTCGTCAGTGGTGGTTTTGAAATGGGTCCACAAGTGGATGTGACCATTGTTTGGAGGATAACATGTTAAAGATACTTTTGATCAAGTCTAACACAAGATAAAACTGGAACTTATTTATAGACATAGGACAACTTTAGAATTCTCACCTACCAGGCAGAAATTGAGAATAAATGGTTAAGGATCGTTATCTACTTAGTGAGTGGATTTTTTTTTTCTGGGTGTGGGGAGGATTGTATCACACTCTCAATTTTCAGTCATTAGAAATAAAGCCAGTTTCAATGAATGCTATAAAGGGAGAGACATTTCTCTTTTTATTGAGGAAGACATTTAATATATTTTAAAAACCCTGCTTATTTAAATTTCACCTTTAAATAAAATTGGTCAATTGAAGTAACATTATTTTAAAACTTCCTCTAAGGATGTATGTGTTTACTTCTTCAATCAAAATTACCCTTGTTTCTGAAGAATGAAAGAAGTCTTGGGATATAATTCCGCTATTCTTTTAAGGCCACCATATAATTGTATCTAACTTGATTTGGTGCTTACTTATTTCCCAAACTAATCTGATGTTGGCATTTCTTTACCACGAAGTCTTACATTTTCTTTATTGTGGAAAGATAAGTTGTGATTTTTTTCTGATTCTGATAGATTTCTAGGAATTAATTTCATTTCTTTCAAAATGATAAAAGTATTTATGGAGAGACAAGGGAGGAAAAGAGAGAAAAGTGAGCGAGTATACCACTTTTTTAATTAAGCATAAGTGTGCAGTCAGTGGTTTTCCTTTATTATCCTGGCCAACTTTTCCCAGGGTTCCTCCTCTGTCTTTCCTGATGGGGAGGGCTGCCACGAGTCTCCCACTTCATGCTCCTCTTTTTTTTCTACCAAATACTCTATGACTTTTGACAGTCACTTTGTTGTGAACTGCTTGAAGCTTAAGGTGTTATCCCCTAACATGCATGGCCATTTATTTCACCAGCCTGGAGCCAATTCAGATTCCCTCATGACCGGAAAGCACAGTTCCCATCATTGCAATGTTTGGGAAGCTCTTCCATTTCATTGAGTTACAGGTTCTTCAAGGCTGAGACTTGCATTTATATTGAAAACTAGATGCTACTGGGAAACACGTTTACATTTTTAGTGGCAAATAAACGAAGTGATTTGATTATCACAACTGTTCCAAGTGATATATGAAGTGAGATAAAAATAAAATATGAATATGTACTTCTCCCTCAAATGACCATGATTTTTGAGATTGCTCAAAATTATCAAGTGAATAAATATAGAAAACTGGAAAATCCACAAACTTTCCCATCGCAAGTTATTTATGAATAGTTAGTCATTTTATGATAAAGCCATGTGTAATCTAATGGTGAAACACTAGGTCACATAACTCTTGGTACCATTTTATTCATCATTTCACATAATCAGATTGTCATTTTAATGGCTGTAATGAGAAACTTTTCTATGTCATCAATTATTGGCTGCCAGATGCTAAATGTTAAGTCCAGTCCTTAAGATTGAGCGGATGCTATCTTGCCCATTGAAATGTTTTTAAAAATACTAACTTTATTTGACTGGAGACATAGCTAAAGTTTTTGGTAGGAGCTAGGGAATTGTGTCTAAATATTAGTTTGCGTCAGTATAAAGTTAATAGTCTCTTGGGGACAGGACGGGGGTGAAACAACTTCCTCTTCCAGACATCTGGCTGCAGATACCATCAACAACTATTATATATGTAAATAAAAATTGCTAGTCCATCAGAAAAAAAAATCTGTCACCAATCTGAGATAAGCCTGAGTCATTAGTGGCCCACATGGTAATGTGTTTTAAAAATATATGATCTAAGTTTTCTCTCCTTTATTTTCCCCATTCTCAGCAAATATCTTCGAATATTACACATCACTTTTTCCATTGGATTTTTTCACAATTAAATAGTAATAGATAGATTCTGTTTCATTCATCCCAGCTTAGCTATATTTAAGAAAATACCAAGCCAGACTTTAAAAGAATACCACAACTTACGACTTCTATAAAGTGTATATTACTTCTGAAAGACTACTATTTGAGTCAGACCAGATAGAAAGATAAAAGTTGAAGTTTGGATTCACATATTAAACAAAGCTTATTTTCATTCATACCTCAATCTAAGGTGCAGATGAGGGCAGACCTTGGTCACAGAATTGCCAGAACACACCACATGGCTGTTGCCTAGGTGTGTCTCATCTGTTGTAACAAGAACAGTTATTTCCAATTGAAGTCAAGTGTACTAATAGCAAATCTGAGGAAGAGGAACAAAGAAGGCAATACGTCTATGTCTCTTCAGTGATTTCTGGGCAGAAGAGAGAAAGAGAGTGAGTGAGAGAGTGTGTATGTGTTATCAGTAACTTTATCCTCATTTTCCTTTTCTCCATCTTCCTCACTTCTCAGTTGACACCAGAAACCAATGTTGGGTGGTTGTTAGAGAGGTAACTTTTTCCCATTGTCTTTCAGAATATCATTATGCTGCCATCCAGCCCATAATATATTTTCTTATTTCTTGATGGTTTTTTTCCCAAATTGAAGCAGTTTGAGGTAAAGTAATCACAGTGATCTTTCTTCAAAGGAGCTGCCTATTAGCAGCTACTAAAGCAAGACCCATTTCTCAGCAGCCAATGCTCTCCAATAACTCCAATGACTTACAGTTTATGTGTGCTGGAGTTGAAAGCTAAGAATAATAAAAGTCATGAGTATGCTATTTTCCATATAAAAAGAAAAGTGTTTCTATAAGAAGTATTGTTGCAGGAATCTGAGTGTGCCAGCACATTCAACACACAAATGATTTAAAGCCACTAGATAATGAGACGTTACCCAAATATTAAATGTACATAAGTAACGCATTTATGATCATCACCCTTGTACCTCCTGTTCTTCTCAATGAATACTTGTCATCCTGACCCTTAACCTTGCTTGTTACTGCTAGTCAGCTTGAAGACTGGAGGTCATTTATTACTCAGATAATTTACTTTATGGTGAATAGGATAACAAAATGAGTCTCTTTAAGGAACAATTCCAAGGGATAAATGCAAATAAAATAGTAATATACAATATTTCTGGATTGATTCTTAATAAATAAAATCCAAAGTGATATGAAAATGCTAATGCTCTCACCAGAAGGGATAGATCTATTCTAGAGCGACAGAATTTCCCCCAATGTTTCAGCGGCATCATCATTCTATATCTTTGCCCTGTGATCAGTATGTGTCAAAATCCTTCATAGTGACAAATGTGCTGTCCACTTGCATCTGTGGAGAATGTTTTAGCAGCTGAGTGATTATGAATCAAACCCTTGAGCTTCTAGCCCTCACTGCCTCCCAATGCGTTTACATTTGTTGGCTGACAAGTAAATGTATCTTGACTTTCCTCTGAGAATTCCACCCCCCCCCCCCCCCGCACTGTGTTTGATGAAAGATATTTGGCAAATTGGCAATGTTACCCTGTACGTTGCAATTTGTAGCCAGCATTAGGAGTCCAGGCATGAAACGAGAGGGCAGGTTCGAGGATAAAGAGAAGAGAAAAAGAGTTAACTAGAACACGAATGGTCATTTGCAGACTCCGGCCTCCACTCTTCCCATTGTGAGAGGCAGAGAATGCTCATGTCATTCTGTTAAGACTTGGCTTTTATTGAAGAAGTTAGGATATTCTGTCTAGCTGTGTGTCCACTTTTCCTTTTGAGATGGAAATATTCCCTTTTATTTGGAACTGAAGTTTGTAAATTTGATCTCTATTTCTTTCTTGATGTCTGATCAGGAAAAGAATAATCTACCCTAGTTTTTTAACTACCCTAGTTCTTTGAGATGTCTATAACATGCACATAAAACCTTTTTAATAGGTGCTTTAGTATAGCAATGAGTGAATTGATTTAACAAGATGAATTGAGAATTTGCTTTGTCTATTCAAGATGGTAGTAAACAGCTTCTAAATAAAATCTGAGTACTGGGTTCTTGAGTATGTTTTTGAGGAGGGTACTGATGGAAAGGGAGGAATCCCTTTAACTGTATACTTTAGTATAAAACGAGGCTTAAAAGTAAATGTCACCTTCTAATTCTAACTATGTGTGTAGGTGGAAAAAAACCCACTAAGTTTATAAGCAAAAATAAATTAGCTTCTCAAATAGAATTAGGTAAGACAGTTTTTTCTTTAAGAATATTTCTCAAGGAGTACAATTATGTGAATTGTTCCTCTTGTCTCAAAACATACTTATGGAGTTCTGTCATATGAAATTATTTTCATTTCTTTTTGGGGTATTGGGGTTTGAAATCATGGCCTTATGCTTGCTAGGTTGGGACTCTACCACTTGAGCCACATCCCCAGCCCTAAATTATTTTAAAATATAATAAGCTGTCATTTCAAGTCACTTTTTTGTCTAGAAAAAAGTAACATTTCATCAAAATTCTTTATGTATGATCCCACTTAACATTTAGTGTATCCAGATATTGTTATCCTAGTCTGAGGCAGTATACCTTTTCCACACTGAATTTTTTTCCCTGGATTCTACACAGTTAGCCAAAGATAGAACGTTGGAGCACTTTCTACTCTTGCTTGTCCTCCTCATGGGAGACTGGGGTTCTCATATATATTTTTTTATTACCTAAGGCAAGGCATGTCACATCTTTCCCTAACATTTCTAGTTTACTGTTGATATCCATAACAAAATACTGTCTCTTAATTTAAAAAAAAAAAAAGGATATGGCGTTATTATCTGTCTCACTGACTGTATCCCAGGTTATTATAAAGTGGCCTTTGAGATGGTCTTGTGGACAAAAGATCGCCCAGCATTTATTTCCCCAAATCAATTTCCTCATTGTTTCATATTGAAACCTTCTAGTCTCCTTCCCAAGCGATTACATTTAGAGGGACTGGATGGTTTTCCTGTTAATAATGGTCTTGCTTTGCCAGAGATGATCGTGGCAGAAAAGGTGTCAGACTTCATGGTGCTTTGCTCTCTGCTGCTTTTCAGATGTCCGCGATAGAAAACATGGCAGAAAAGCTAGAGAGCTTCAGTGCGCTGAAGCCGGAGGCTAGCGAGCTGCTGCAATCCGTGCCCTCTATGTTCAGCTTCAGAGCGCCTCCAAATACCTTACCTGAGAACCTTCTGCGGAAGGGGAAGGAGCGCTACACCTGCAGGTAACTGTGAAACTAACTATGGCTAACTTTCCCCCACATCTCCCCTTGGTGACAGGAAGCCCGGGTGTGTGTTTGGGAAATTATTCTTGATTGAATGATTAATAGCGATCATGATCGATTGCAGACACTCCAAAGTACTTCTGTTTTTTCCAGTGGCGATACAAAAATGCTGGTTTTTATAAGAATTATTATTAAATGAGAATTTTCACACAGACCGTTTGGTTGTGTATAAATGAGATGGGAAATTATCCAAACATTACTTGCCTTGTCTCGGGTTAGTATTTGTAAATTTTCTTTCACAGTTAATTATTTCCAGGCAAAGGTAAAATACTACTGTCCTCCAGCATACATTTATTAATTGAGCATCCTATTATTAATGCACATGCCTTTGAAAAACAAGGCCATTCATGAACCGTGGCTAAGATTCATAAGTGAGGAACGCTAGTTAATAAATTTCTTATTAATCCGTAGAAGAACAAAGCATGTTCCACGCTTTGGGTTTGGGTTGTGTGTTTTCTTTTTGAAATAAATTGTGCTTATGATTCCTCAATTGTCTGCAGGAATTTGTGCTACCTGGCACAGGCATATCAATTTATCTGCTCTTTGGAAAAATGTGTCACTTTCTTACCAGAAAAGCTTTTATGGGAATGTATCTTGATGGATGAATCTCGGGGTCTTGTCTGATCTGATACCACTCAATACACAGGGAGCTGTCACGGTGTCTAATGTCTACACTGAATCGAAACACTTGAAATATGTTTACATCACCCCAGAATCACAAACTCTTGTCATGTTTTCTTTTTATCCTCTTGTCTGGTTCAGTTTTGTGAATGTAAAGATATGGACTTAATAAAAGAGGCGTGTGGGGGTCATCAAAACAAGTCGATTTTCATCAGCTGCTTACTTATGCATGAACAAACCCAGCCCGATCTCATAATGCAGCCTTGATTTGTAGAGTTATTTATATCCGTAGAATGGCTTTGTTGCACATTTTAAATACCAGAGGCATGTGAGTTCCATGCAAGATTAATTAAGTCGGGAATAAGCATCTGGTTGCTCTGCGGCTGGAGTGAAATCGAGCCAACTGTGCTGACTTTCTCTTATAAACATCTTCTTATGACAGATACTGTGGCAAGATTTTCCCAAGGTCTGCGAACCTAACACGGCACTTGAGAACCCACACGGGAGAACAACCTTACAGGTTTGACAATGATTTTTCTACATATCTTGAAAATTAAAGTTGACGTGCTCATAACGTTGAAGGAGGTCATTTTTTGGGGTGTGTGCACGTGTGAATGGATGTCTACTCAATTTTCAGTCCAGGAAGAACCAACGGTGTCAGTATCAAAATGTGAAGAGTTCTGATGCCTTCAAATGAGAATTCTTTAAAAAAAACTTTCAGATAAGCATTTAAGAGGGGTTAGATATTAAAACTTATTTGAAGGTATTCTATTGCTTCTTAGTGATCAGTGCTACTGTAATTGACATAAATCATAACTGTGTGGATTTCCTCTTTCCAAACCTTGAATCTTGGTCAGGAGTTTCTAATCCATATGTATTTTGTTTCGGTAACTTCCCTAAGTCTATGTCTATAGGTTCAAGACTACATTAAAAACAAACAAACAAACAACCTTAAAATTTGGCAGTAGAGGCTCACTCCTATAATCCTAGCTATTCAGGAAGGAGATATGAGGATCGCAGTTCAAAGCTATTCCAGACAGAAGAGTACATGAGACTCTTACCTCCAGTTAATCAGCAAAAAGCTCCAAGCAGAGCTGTGGCGTAAGTGATAGAGTGCTAGTCTGGTGCTCAGGGACAGTGCTCAGGGTCTGAGTTGAAGTGTCCATACTTCACAAGAGAAAGAACTACAGAATTAGAGATAGAACAGGTAAAATAGAGGGTATTATAGGAAAAGGCTAATTCTACCCACAATTTTCTAAAGTAACTCAGTTTGTTCTATTAAACATAAAAATTAACCACTTGATACAACTAATTTTAATATTGTTACTTCAAATAGCATGAAGGTAACCAGCATGATGTCTTTTGATTTCAAGCTATAACCTACATAATAATTTAATGTGCAATGCTTTGAATATAATATTAGGCATCATATTTGAAATTTTTTCCAAAAATGAATAAATAGTATTGATCTCAAATAATATAATATCATTGTCCTTTAAAGTTCTTGTGAATTTTATAGGAGTGAGTTAACTTATCTAGTTTCAAAGACTTTAATGTTCAAGAATGAGAAAATGGGCAGACAAAGGCTCATTTGAAGAAAGATGGAGTATTTAGGAGAAAATTATGGGGGGGCTTAAACTTAGAGAAATCAGTATTTTCTTGAATTAATTGAGTTCTTACCTATTTTAATAAATGACAGGTTCTAAGTCACACTCCTGTTTTTTCTGATGGAACATACTTGGTGTATCAGATCTCCCATAAACAGAGAAAATGGGAGGTTCCCTTCAGAGAACAGTTTTGCAAGAACTCTGCTCACAGGGACCTACACTTCACTAACTCCTATTTTGTTAAGGCTTAGGGTCTTAGGCTGCGACAATGATGTCATGATTGTGTTCTTTGTTCTTTGTTCCTGAATATAATGGTTTCATTCTAACTCATAAATGTTATTATATTGGCATTAAAATACATAAACTAGGATTTTGGCATAGCTTAAACAATGATGTGGTGCAACCCTTCTATTTTATTTATTTTGAATTAAATTTTTTTTTTATTTTGTCCATTGTGGGGCTTGAACTCTGGGCCTGGGTGCTGTCCCTCAGCTCTTCAGCTCAAGGCTAATGCTCTACCACTTGAGCCACTTCTGGTTTTCTGCTTTTATTGAGGATCAAAGTCTCATGGACTTTCCTGCCCTGACTGGCTTTGAACTGAGATCCTCAGATCTCAGCCTCCTGAGTAGGATTACAGGTGTGAGCCACTGGTGCCCAGCCCTTCTATTTTATAAATGGAAGAAATATTCAGATCTATAGATATTAATTACCTTTTTGTCAAGAGTTACCAATAGATGCAGAATTAAATTGCAGGTCTAGAGCCCTCACCCCAGAGTCTATCTCATCCTCTGATGTATATCTCATCCACTTACTAGGGAGACTTAATGATGTACTACTATGATTTTAAGAATATTTGAAATTAGGCCTGATTTGAGATGCTTTTTAACCACCTTCTTGTCATGGGAGTAAAGAGGAATGTATGTGTGTGTGTTAGTGTGTTTAATGTTTTATTTTTTGAATGTTTTAAAGCATATACTCTTCTAGCCAGATGTTGGCTCAAGGAAATAGAAATGGTTATTGAACATTGGTTTCAACAACCGTATTGGCCAATTAAAAGCAAATCTGAGGATAGAGGGGTAGTACTTGGGTTTGAACTCAGAGCCTCATGCTGGTTAGGCAGAAACTCAACCACTGAAGTCGTGCCCAACCCCTCTTACTGGCCAGTTGTATTTAGATGTGAGAAGGTTTTGTTTACTTGACTTGTGAGTTGGTTTGCACACAGCAGAAAGTTAGAAGCATGTCAAAAATGAGGTCTTTCTCCTTCATGTTTGTATAGAAAATATTATGAGTAAAAGGTTTTCTAAAGTGTTGGGTGAGAGTGCATTTTCTGGATCAGTGTTTTCTGTTTCCTGTGAGGTATAGCACATGGTTAATGCAGGATGCTTTTCACTTCAGGGCTGCAGAGACGTGCTTATTGCAGAGAAATCCAGAATATTACACCAATGAGGGACAGATATTATTATTATTATTAGCCAGAAAATCCATAGAACCTCATGATACCAGGATGGTTTTCCCCATGGGAAGTCCTTAAGTTGGTTTGTTGATATTATGCCAAAGTTACTAATTCAACAGACTTGCTTGCTGTTCCCATTGAGCTGACTAGACTTGAGCTGCAGAAGCCCAAGTGCTTTAAGTGGATTGGGGTGATTTCTCACGGAGAGCACTTGAACTCGAGTCTGCTTTCAGAAGTGGGACAAGAACCCTTCACACATGGAAGAATGCCTTGAGAATTTTCTGGCCACTAAGTCAGAAGTATTCACTTAAAAATCATTTAGAGAAAAACCATTTTTTCCCCTTTCAAGCAAGATGCACATAGAACATCACTTTAAACAGGGCAGATGATTTCTTTACCTTCAAATGCCAGGAAACAACAGTCCCAAAACTTTCAGCATCTTTCTTTCTTCCTCCGGAACTGGAAAGCCGCTATGTAAGGAGAGGTCTGACAGTATTCCCTTCCATTTTTCAAGTAAAGGAAAACTTGAAAATAATTTGTGACACTTTGTTCTAGTCTATAAAAAGCAGAAATAGTCAATAATCTCCTAGTAAGGTGATTTCCTAGAAAACTGAATTGGTCCCAAACTGCTAAAAATCCATTATTTTATATAATTAGCATATGCTGATTAAAAGATACACAAAAAGAAATGGAAAATTAGGAGAAGTAGGGAAAGAGAGGAGGTTAATAAAGACTTTAGTGTTCAACCAAGAGGTACATTATCATTATTACTAGTTTTTATTGGCATTATTACTTGCTTTTGTAACTATTTAAAGATCAATGGAAATCTTACAATCAGTCACCACAGGTTATAAAAATAAAAATTGATGTAAGACCACACTATTCACATTGTCTTGATTTTTAAAGTTTGGAATGTTTACTGCTGTTTGGGATAATAGAATCTCTTTAGGATTAGTAGCAGAGAAGGAACATTGACAGAGAAACTATTAGAGTCCAATTCCGAATTTAAAAGTTGTCTGTACAATGAGGAATGAATGAATTGGTGTTTTAGAAATGATTCAATTGTTACTAAGCAAAAGACAAAATAACACTACTATTTCTTCATGTTTTTATTTTGGTGAAGTTCCTTTAAAATACTGAACATGATTATCCTAATAAAATTTGGCACAATCAAGTCACCAATTTATTGTGATGATGTTTTCCATGGAGTTATGAAAAGCATTTAAAGCAATCAGGGTCTGTTGGAGTTCACATCTTCACTATGTGAACATGAACAGTATTCCTCCCTGTGCCTTTAAAACATTTTATTTCATTTTATTTATTTTATTCTATTTTTTGAGACCAGGTATCACTATATAGGAGAGATTGGCCTGGACCTCATTATGTAGCTCAGGCTGGTCTTGAACTTTACCCTCTGGTTCAGTTTTCCCAGTGCGGGGGCTAGAGGCATGTTTCACCACCTCAGGCTGCCTGGGCCATTTTCTAAAATATTTTATGGGTGGTAATTTTTGATATCTTGTTTACTAGTCTAGAAAAATATCTTCTGAATTGCTTGCACATGTTTTTCTCTGTGTTTATTTTTCAGATGCAAGTACTGTGACCGATCATTTAGCATATCTTCTAACCTCCAGCGCCATGTTAGAAACATCCACAACAAGGAGAAGCCGTTTAAGTGTCACTTGTGTGATAGGTGTTTTGGTCAACAAACCAACTTAGACAGACACCTAAAGAAACACGAGAATGGGAACATGTCTGGTGAGTACTTGGTTGTGCCACAAGGAAAAGATGGCTTTATTTTCTTGTGTGTGTTTTGAAATCTGATCATGACCTTTCTACCTTCATTCCATTTTGACACCCAGATCAGATATTACTGTGAAAGTTCAGAGCAAGTTTCCCCTGAGATTTTAGAATCACGTGATCACTGATTAATGTAAACTCTGGCCTTATTTACATTGTGCTTTCCTCCTGCTGAGTTCATCTCAATGGGCCATCTCAGGCAAAGGGTATCCTGACCCAAACTCACCGGAGACACATGAATCAAGATTTCCTAAATTGCATAGAGCAATCTATCCACCTCTTGGCACAGAATGTGTGCCTAAGCTTGGCATAAATGCAGAGAGTTGTAGCCCCAGAATACCATACTCTGAATATTAATCTGGAAACCACAGCTGCTTTGGCAGAAGGCCTACAGCTCAGTTCGTAAGTCTCTCCAGGTTAACTTCTTTGTTTCTTTTAAGAGTAGGCATTAAAAATTGCCAGTGTGATCAGTGTACTCACAGCACATGATGGTGCTGTTCTGTTTTGTCATTCAGTCTGCCATAAAAATAAAACTGAAACAAACTGGCAACATAACTAAGTTTTTCTTCACTCTAACCTAACAACACCTATATTAGCAGAAGGGATTATAGATCTTGGCTTCTAAGATTTAGTTAATGAGCCGATATCCATTGTTTTCAGTGCTGGCATATAAATGTTGTGCCAACCTGAGAAGTCCCAATTTATTAATAAAGAGTCAAGGAAATGAATTAGGAGATGGGAAGAGATTAAGAATTATGAGCAATCTACCACTTCCAGTTTTCTGGTGGTTAATTGGAGATAAGTGTCTCACCGACTTTCCTGTGTCTTCAAACCACAATCCTCAGATCTCAGCCTCCTGAGTAGCTAGGATACAGGTGTGAGCCACTGGCGTCCTGGCTAGGAAATGAGATTTTAAGATCAGAAAAAAATAGAGTTATACAGACTAAAATCTTTTCTTAAGAAATTATTTTATTACTAATTTTTCCTGTAGTATAAAGTAATTTCAAACTGTGACAGTTTAGAATGGTATACTGTTTACTTCTACAGTCTAATGACTATGATTTAAAAAATGAGACTGTAGATCCAAAAATCTTAATCTATTATACAAAGCTGCAATTAGTGCAGTTTTCGAATCCACACTATTTCAGGAAAAGGGAAAGTTAAAAACTTAAATTATCAGGGATTGAGGATGTAACTCACCCAGCACTGAAAATACAAGTTAACTTGGCAAAGTTGAATATTTACCCATTAACCAGATTATAGCATCTCTCAATTGTATGGCTACGTCAGCCATACAAAACCTCTTGTTTCTGTCATATGGACAATTCTGATGAACTATTAAAATATTGATGCCTGTGTGTAAGAGCAGGATGCTAATGTCAGTGTTAAGTTTAAGCACATCTAAAGTTTATGAAATTGTGCTGATTTCTGTAAGGCATAAAGCAGTCCTGTGGGGAGGTGTGGCTGTGCTCAGTTGGTGGGTGAGAAAGCTGAAGGCCACCGCATAGGACACAGGCCCCTCCCATCCTCGATGATGCTGGACCAGCTTCTGTGCAGGCGTGTGTCCTCAGTCTTCCAGTGGCTCAGCCACTAGGTCAGGATGCAGAAATCTCAGTGCATTTTCCACTTGTATTCGGTAACACGCTTCCACACAGGGGCAAGAAACATGCACTGGCTGAAATCAGCACCGAGACCAGTGTCTTTCAGAAGAGTCTACACAAGAAGTCTGATCATGTCTCCCCTGTCTCCTCATTATAGCAAGAAAAATGTTCCCAACTCACAGTTGGGGTAAGGGAGAGCTAGTGACAGACACGACCTTCTTGGGAAACTGTAATTCATGATCCTAATGTGTCAGAGTATCCCCCAAGGAACTTCACCAGCATGCGTATCATGGTGAATTGGGGAGATATTGATTCCTACAGTTACTGGTACTAATAGACAAAGGGATTTGCTTTCTTAACAACAACCACAACAAGAATACTGATCAAATTTATGAGGAATGAGCTTGCAAACATGTTTCCCAAGAAGCAATAATCTTTGTCACAAAAGGCTTTCTCTACCACATAGGTACGGCAACATCATCGCCTCACTCTGAACTGGAGAGTACAGGGGCGATTCTGGATGACAAAGAAGATGCCTACTTCACAGAAATCCGAAATTTCATCGGGAATAGCAACCACGGCAGCCAGTCCCCCAGAAATGCCGAGGACAGGTATAGCTGCCTTTGGATTTCTTAAAGGAGGGTGCTCTTTGATTGATAAATATATATATATATACATATACATATAATATGTACACATACATATATACACACCCACATATATATATATAATGCAGATCTATCTATCTATCATCTATCTATCTATCTATCTGTCATACTCTTGTTATTCCTGATACCAGTGGCTAATATTTATTTATTGCATGTTAAATGGCACATTGTTGTATCAGAACAGACTCTATGTGTACACTACTTTACAAATATTAGTTAATTTAATTCTCACCATAATCTTGGAGGGAAAGTGACTATATTTTTCAGTGAAGAAATGGAGATGTCAAAGATGATGGCAGACAATCAGTAGTATGAAGTAGTAAGAGCACGTAAGATACTCATTATATCCACACTGTATTTTGATATAATAAGGTTTACACAATGCAAATGAGAAGGTATTAACAAAAGATACCATTTGGGTCCTGAGATGCTTGTTCAGATTTTCTAGCTCATCAGTGGAGATTCTGGAGTCTGGAGACTCCAACATCTGGTTTCAGCATGTCTACACAGAGGACTGAGAAGTTGAGTCATCTGACTTTTCCTCTCAACTCCTATCAAGCTACTTTTGTGAATAATTTATACCTGATAAATTGCCATGTTTAGAAGTATAATTAACAAATAGGCTTTCTTAATTATATTGGCTTTTCCATTTGGTTTATATCCATGAACTCTTTTGTTCTTTTACTTACTCTTTCATTTCTTAAATAACAATTTCATCTATTCAAGCTAGACAGTTGGCAGTGTATCTAAAAACTAACAATCTATGTCTGTGAAAAATACTTTTCATCATTCTTCAATGAAAGAGGTTAAGAGATTATTTATATGTAATGCTGACTAATAATGATTTGACATTTTCTGGTCACAGATTATTTTACTATATATATATATATATATACATATATATATACACACATACATGCATACATGCATACATATATATATATTTCATTTCCAAGATTGTCTTATGTGTTATTTTTATGTTGGAAAATCAAAATACTGAAGTTATACTCATTTTTATGTGGAAAATGATGGGTTATGTTACTGTTGTTCAATCTCTCATAAGCTAAAAAGTAATTACATATGAAATTCATACATGATAGTTACAACAAGGTTTCTGAATAAATATGTAGATAAAGTAGAGCAAGGTAAATGGGAAGATAATGAATGCCACAACATTTTCTTCTTCAGTCTGTCCCCTTTCTTTTTTCTTCTTTGTTTCTCCTTTCCTTTCCTTTCCCTTCCCTTCCTTTCCCTTCCTTTCCTTTCTTCTCCTTATTCTCCTCCTCCTCCTCTCTTTCATACTAGGATTTGATCTCAGAATCTCCTCTTTCATTTTGCTTGCTTATGGCCAGTGCTTTACCATTTGAGTCACACCTCAAGCTTAGCTTTTTGTTGGTTAATTGGCAATGGAGTCTGTAATATTTTTCTGCTCGGGATAGCTTTGATACTGATCTTCCAGGTCTCAGACTTCTGAGTAGTCAGAATTATAGGTCCATCCACCAGTGTCTGATGTTTAGTTTTATATCTTTAAAAGTAGGAGACTTCCAGTAGATATTCTCTAGTTCAAAGCATTTATAATTACCAATTTAATTTCAACTTTTAAGCAAAATTTAAATTCAAATTGTGCTTATTTTGTTAATCATTTAAAAGCCTACATGGCTTCTCTTAGTATTATAAATGTTCTTGAATGTATTAAATTGTGATTCTAGTGTAATTAATCTCTTATTACTTTTGAATTGTATATTATGATCTTTCTAAACATAAACAAAAAATTGCAAATGACTTTCTTCCCTTATGTTATTAGGTATAGCTTATATTGTAGTTTGCTGAGTAAACTACAATATGTATTTGTGCAATTACACTGAGTACATTTTCTACATTGGTGTTTCCTGGAAAAACAACAAACTTTTTTTTCAAAACAACATTGGATATTATAGATACATATAGTAACAATCTGTGATCAGAAAAAAAAACAAGGATCCTTAAAAAATCAAAAGCCAACACACACAGCTTGTATGGTGGTCTGTTCCTGTAATTCCAGCTACTCAGGTTATGGTTTGAAGTCAAGAAAGAAGTTAACAAGAATAACAAATTAACCAAGTATGGTAGCAGATGCCTATGGTCCCAGCTATGTGGAAGGAATAGGTAGGAAGATCGTGATCATAGGCCATCCCAGGCAAAAGTATAAGGTTCTGTCTGAAAAAATAACTCAAAAGCAAAAGGGATTGGAGTAACAGTATTACTGCCATTGTACAGCCCTGAGTTTAAACCTCAGTTCCGCCAGAATGGAGAACAGTGTACAAATAAGCAAGCTCACCACAAATATCACCTAGAAACAGGAAATAGCAATTAAGATATTGTGTGTGTGTGTGTGTGTGTGTGTGTGTGTTGATGCTGTTGCCAGTGTTACTCAGGTCTAAGAATTTTCTAGAAATAAATTCTTTCAAATGGGGATACTTAAATAATAACTGGGTACATTATGTAGAAAACTATTATGCACTGTTTAAATTATATAGTACAAAAATCATTTATCAGACATGATAAGAAATCAGAGATAGATTGTTTTTCTATTTCTGCCAGAGCCTCCACTTATAATTTGAATAATCATCTAATTATTTTGTTTTTCTTTGCTCATTTATGAAATCCTATTATTTTCCCAACGTTGCCATAAAGCATAAATTATATTAAAAAAATTTCCTCTGTAAGGATTAGAAATTGAAACTACTGTTTAGGAGAGGTTCAGAGTACTAAAAAAAATGCCTATTTAAAGAAACAGCAACAACCAATCCAATCACTGATTGAAACTTTCTCTCATTAAAAGGATGAATGGCAGTCACTTTAAGGATGAAAAAGCATTGGTGACCAGTCAGAACTCAGATATACTGGACGATGAAGAAGTGGACGATGAGGTGCTATTAGATGAGGAGGATGAAGATAACGATATCACTGGGAAAGCCAGCAAGGAGGCAGTGATGGGAGACTTACATGAAGGAATCCCTGAGGATGATTACGAGGAGGCCAGTGCGCTGGAGATGAGCTGCAAGACATCCCCAGCCAGGTGAGGGCCTTGGGTGACTTTCCACATGCAGCTGGGGCAGAGCTGCTTATGCTTTGTTCCTTTCTCCCGCTTGGCATTTCCAGCAGGACAGTATTTCAGCCCGTGAGGAATTAAAATTCGAGTCAGCACACAGGGTCCATCAGTTTTTCCTCTAGGAAAATATGGAGGCCAAGCATAAATACGGCAAACATAAAGACTTCAGTGTTTGTGGGACTCTGATCTATGCTCAGGCAGGAAGGATAAGTGAAAATTGCGCAAGGATGCTGTCCCTTCATTTTAGTCTCTTACTTAACGATATCCAAAGAAAAGTAGAGATTGGCACATGATCTAATTCCCTCAATAATGTGGTGTGCCCATCAGCCCCATAGAGCAACTGATAGAGATGAGCATTTTTAAATGGGAAAAAAATTGACCAAACTGTGGGTCTATTTTGTTTTTTTCTGAGGAAAATGTGGGCTGATTTTTTCCACAGCTAGGTTTACTGTAAAGGGAAACTTGAAGTGTATGAATTTGTTTCCACACATTTCTGACTTAAGATGTCAGAGACTTTATCGCAAATTCATACTTTAGTTATTAAAATATGAAGAGCAACAGATTATAGTATGTGATATTTGTGAATATTTTAAAAATCTAACAAGTGGTGCATGTTGCTTTGACACAGCACAGACAGTGTGAAGTTTGTCAGCTGTTTAGATTCATATGAAAGTGATTTGATTAGGTTACAAACCAGAAAAGAAAAAAAAATCTGTGCTTTTCCATTGGTTCATTTTAGGTATAAAGAGGAAGAATATAAATCTGGACTTTCTGCTCTAGATCATATAAGGCACTTCACAGATAGCCTCAAAATGAGGAAAATGGAAGATAATCAATATACTGAAGCCGAGCTGTCTTCTTTTAGTACTTCCCATGTACCAGAGGAACTTAAACAGCCGTTACACAGAAAGTCTAAATCACAGGTACATGTTTTGCTGCAGTATAGCATCATGATGACATTGTGCATGAAAGTGTACATTGCTTGGATGAACAAAAGAAGATATTCCAGAATATTCTAGAGTAATCTAGAATATTCTAGAATCCAAGCAAATTTAGCTGCTTTGCCCACAGTGTTCTTGTCATTATTCTGATTCAAAGAGATAACCAATATAGCAATAGATTCAGCTGCATTTGGCACACAGTGTCACTTCTGTGACATGCCCTATCCTGTACTAATCTCTCCTTCATCTTACGTTTTTCTTACATTTCCTCTGTATCGTCCACAAGGTTTGTTTTCAAAGATTTATGTGTTATTCCAGAATTTTCTAATGGCATTTTATGTGGCTTATTTTCATCTACCCAACTATGTGTTAAGATTTTTGAAAAGTGAATTCTATTTTTTCCTATGCTATATTGATTTTTTTTTTTTTTTTGCCGATATTGGTTGTGGGGCTGGGCCTGTGTGCTATTCCTGAGCTCTTTCACTCAAGGCTAGGACTCCACTTTGAGTTATAGCACCATTTCTGGTTTTCTGGTGGTTAAATGGAGATAGGAGTCTCACAGACTTTCTTGCCTGAGCTGGCTTTGAACTGTGATCCTCAGATTTTAGCCTCCTGAGTAGCTAGGATCACAGGGGTGAGCCACCAGCACCTAGCTGCTATAGAGAATGTTTATGTGTTGTTCATTAGTAATTCATCCTATTATAGAATGTAGGAGTAAAGATCAGAAATGAAATGAGTTCATAAGATCTGCACCAACTTGTTGGCAAATCTGAAAATAAAATTCACTTTATGGAATGAATGGATGAAACCCAAATTCATTGAGGTCTGCAGCATTCCACACACAATACAACAATTAAAAGTGAATCTATTTTAGGATTCACATATTCCAATCCAAAGAGCCTCAAAATAAACCAAGTCAGCACTTTCTTTCTGGTGTCTCCATTCCACCAAATTCAGGTCGACTAAAAAGAGAAGAAACCCCTTATGATTATATCTTAAACACATTGGCCAAATTGTTTGATCCACTTAGGCTATTTTGGAGGTGGCCTGACATATCAATGCAAGCATAGTAAGTTGTACATTTAGAAAGTATTTCATATTTGTCCGTTGTTCTGGGTTGATCTTCAGAGCAAACAGTGTGTCAACCAAGGCGGAGAATAATATAACTCTTTAAATAACTTTCAACATAATAGAGATTACAAGATATTATGCATGGTACTTAATATTAGTTGTGAAAAGGCCATGAGTCTTGGAAGTATGGAACGTAGCTCAGGTGATTTGGGGACATTTCTTACAGGCTGTGGATGGCCATTTCCTCATTGCTAGAGAAGCAGTTGAGAGCTATCTCTTTCATTCCTACGACTCACCGGAATAATGACCTTTTCTTTTTTTTTTTTAAAGCAAACAGACATCCATAAAATGTGGCCATTTAAAAAAAAATCCTTGACTTTCCATTTCTCTTTCTTAGCTGATCAGAGATCAGTGTTTTCTCTCTTAAAGTTGTTTTAGTTATTTAGTACTTTTCATTGTAGCACATAATACCTAGAAGCTTCAGACACTGTCAGATCTGATACAAAGCAAAAGGGCCCGAGAATCCAGAGAGAAGAGGTGTGAAACACAGCTCAGTAGGGTTTTTTGACATGGTATCCCTGCCAAGCCGGGTTTACAGTAAGCATCAAGAAAAAAATAGATGTATTTTATAATCCTAGTTCTTATTTTTCTTGTTACTTCCACATTTGTTTGTAAATGTGGAGGTTTTATGCAAATTGGCATTATTGTGAGACTCCACCTATTCAGTGGTTTTCTGTCAGTTATATACTGGGCTCTGATCTTTGTGCACAATCTGCTTTTGTTGTTGTTGTTGTTTGGCTTTGGCTTTGTTTTTGTGCTGGTCTTGGGGCTTGAACTCAGAGCCTGGATGCTGTCCCTGAGCTTTCTTTGCTCAACATTAGCACTGTACCACTTGAATCACAGCTTTACTTCTGGCTCTTTTGGTGTTTAATTGGAGATAAGATTCTCACAAATGCTTTTACCTGGGATGGCTTTGAACTGTAATCCTCAGGTCTCAACCTCTTGAGTAGCTAGGATTATAGGTGTGAGCCATCAGCACCTGGCCCCAGAATCTGCCTTTTAATTAAGCTTTTTTATTTTTCCTGTCCTGGGGCTTGAACTCTGGATCTAAACTCTCAGAGTTCAGGCAAGTATTCTATACTTGCCATTTTCTAGAATTTGAAGGTTCAGATACTTCACTCACAGCATTTATATATTTACTCTCTGATTTTTAGAACAATTGAATCCAAATCATTGATGAGTACAACAGAGGCTTTGTTCTGCATGGAGTTTTATCTTTAAAAAGCCCTGTGCTACAAAAATTAATATCATAATAGACACTGTTGGTGGAGTCACACTGAGGCGTTTTTGATTAGAAACTACAACAAGAAAAAGACAAGAAGGTTAGAGACCAGGACTCACTTTAGGCTAAAGAATTTTCTTTATACCTCTATGTATTTTGACATATATTGGGATGAGTTTTGCTAAGATCATTTTATAATGCCTTTGGCTTTTGATCTGTAAAAATGGGCTAAAGAATTTTCTTTATACCTCTATTCATTTTTACATATATTGGGATGAGTTTTGCTAAGATCATTTTGTAATGCCTTTGGCTTTTGATCTGTAAAAGTGGGTACATAAGCAGAAAGGATAATGGAAGTTCAATCCTCATGTAATCCTCATTTTCAACACTACAAAGGATCAGGACTCCTATGTTCTGCTGTGACGTGGATTCTTGGGCCCAAACACAGAGCACATGCTAAAGCACTATCATTCGTGAAGTAGCTAGGTGATCGTGTTCAGGTCCAGAAGACCAATTGCGTACATAAAAGTCAAATGTATACATGCAGAGCAATGACCCAGCAAATCCAAACGAGCCTGTGGGGGCAGAGCTTCTGCCCCAATGCCAGGACGACAACAGAAACCACAGACCCGGCCACATGCCTCAGCACGACTCCCAGAGATGAAATTCTGCCCAACAACAGAGGCATTCTGCCTTTGTTTACAGACAGTGGAATGTCTTTGGCAGGAATGCAATGATTCCACTTCAACAGCATTTTGACAAGCAAGTTTAGCAATGGATGAGCCCCACGACAGCAAATCAGCAGTGAAAAGTTCACTCGCAAGTCAGGACCAAACATTTCATTTGAATATTTTCCTTGGCTGTAGAAGGAGGATCCATGGAACAGTGATTTAGAGCTTGACATGGTAATAAGCAAGGAAGAGCACCTTCTACTGCGAAAGAGGGGGGCCGGGCAGACCACACTTCGCATAGGACATTGCTGGGTCTGTACTTTGTTTGGTTTTGGCGTGACTAATTTGCTACAACTCAATGCTCGAGGTCTCTGGGTGTCAGCAGCGGGTGTTTCAAGCATGGAGAAGGCGAGAAAAGTTGGGCAGAAATCAGCTTCGGTTCCGCATAATTTGGTGACTTTGGGGAGGTGATTTTTACTTCCAATGCTCAGAGACAAAGTACAGGAGTCAGAGCTCTGTCAGGACAGGTCTATATTCTGTGAATGTGTGTATGTTCACTCATAAGCATGCAGAAGCATTGCTGGTGAGCTGAGCCTATGTACATTTACTTATGGTCAGACAGGAAGGTGACTTTTTCCCAACAGAAGTGCTATCGATGCTTCGATCAGATGATTATTATTTTTTGTCTCATTTTGTAGGATGTGTCACTTTTGAAACCCCCAGGAACTGAAAGTCAGCAGCAACTGCATGTTACTCTAACAACAGTAAGAAAGATACACACACACATATGTATATATGGTATATATATGTATATATATATGTATATATACATATATATACCATACATATACCATGTACATATATATACCAAACCAAATATATACCCTTTATTAAACTCAGCCAGGCCATAAGCTCCTATTCAGAGTCCTAGCTCATTGCGACATTCTTCAACAGTATTTTTCAAATGAAAATTGCTCTTTTTCCAATGGCACTCACGGCGTCTTTCCTTTCCACCGCAGGCGTATGCTATGATGCTGTCATTGTCTGACAAGGATTCTCTTCATTCCACATCCCACAGTTCCTCCAGCATGTGGCACAGCATGGCGAGGGCTGGGGCGGAAGCCAGTGCCATCCAGTCCATTAGCCACGTATGACGCTGTCAGGGTTCAACCAGAGCGGGACCAAGTCCAGCGGTAGCATGGCTCGTTCACGTGGGCTCCTAACCAGACTGCTGAGCAGAATGCCTTAGAAACCCGAGGGTCATTCATTAAAAAGTCTGATGACCTTAAACTGAATGATGAACGAAAAAGAAAAGAAAAAGAAAGAAAGAAAGAAAGAGAAAGGAGAAAGAAAAGAAAGGAAAACTATTTATTCTCGATATTCTCGTTTTGCACAGCAAAGGCAGCTGCTAACTTCTGCAGGATCAATTTGACTAAAAGGATTCAATAAAAACAAACCACTGGGCGGAAGTTCACTCCATGCTTGGGTGTTGGGGGGCTGAGAGGGGCTGTAGGGATGACCCTACGGGTAGGCAAGGAGTCCTTCTTTGTATAAGGTCACCTGACCTGATTGGGAACAGTTGCTTTAAATTGCAGTTTTAATGTTTTTTTTTCCTTTGTTAAAATTTTATGTAACTTAACCTTTTGAAAATGGAGGTAGTTGGATGAAATGCACAGTCAGTGATGATAGAAACTGATACCACGAGTACTCGTACCCCCCTCCCCTACCTCCTTGACTTTGGCCTTCTTCACTACATTGTTTCAAACGAGGGAGAAGAGAAGGTGGACACTACGGAAGGTCAGGCTCCAAGAGATTAATCGATGAAGTAGCCTGCTCGTCACCATACCACTAATAAAACATTTGCCAAATCCTTGTCATAACATCTTAATTTTAGACAATCATGTCACTGTTTTTTTTTTTAATGTTCTAAATTCCTTTCTTTGTGTTGTGTGTATCATGTATTTATTTGTTGGCAAACTATTGTTTGTTGATTAAAATAGCACTGTTCCAATCAGCCACTATTTTACAATGTCCCAGGCCCGCCCTCGATGAGTGGAAGGGCGCGGGTGACACGGCCTGGTGTTTGGCTTTTCTTAACATTCCTTTTTTTTTTTTTTTTTGGTTGTTGTTGTTTTTGTTTTCCTTCTTAATGAAATAAATATGAATAGATGCGACTTAGTTTTTGTAATACTGAAATCGATTCAATTGTATAAACGACTATAATTTTCTTTCATGAAAGCATGATTCTTCTGATTAAAAAAAAAACCTGTACCCCATATTTTATGCTGATCGTCTGCAAGCTTGTGCGATGTTATGTTCATGGCAACCCTATTTGTAAAATGAAGTGTCCCCGACCTTATGTTAAAAAGAGAATAACAGACTGTATCCAGTTCTCTCGCCCTTACTGAGAAACCAGATTTGTTTTCTTTTCTTTTTGTTGTTGTTGTTTGTTTGTAATCTCATTTTGAAATAATCGGCAAGTTGAGGTACTTTCTTCAAATGCTTTGTACAATATAAACTGTTATGCCTTTCCGTGCATTCCTATGGGAAGAGCAAGTAAAAAATAAAGACTTACAAAAATGATGAATCTCCTCCTGTGTGTTATTTTCCCTTCTCACGCAATTTTAGTTTCCATTTGGGATCCAAATGATTTAAAGATATGGTGTTTGAAACCATGATGACCTAACAGATACGTGAATTTAAGTATATCTGTATTGTTTTAAGATGACATCAGTGATAGTTCTTGGCCTGCAATGAGTCTTGCTCGTTATTTTGAACTTTGTCTGTGGGTACAAAATCAAAGACCGTGTTTAGGAAACTCTGCTCAGACCTCAGTATTTTCAGCACCCATTTTAATTAGGTCAGAGAGCAACCCACTGTTTTTCTACAGGATTTTACACAGTGCCGAAGGGAGCTTTCAGATTTTTGTTCCGTGTGTGTGTGTGTGTGTGTGTGTGTGTGTGTGTGTGTGTGTGTGTGTGTGTGTGTGTGTGTGTGTGTGTGTGTGTGTGTGTGTGTGTGTGTGTGTTGCTAGCAATAGAATCTAGGACCATGAACATGCTATCGAAGTGTTCTACTACTGAGCTACATCTCCAGTCCTTATTTGTGTTTCCAATAATACACTGTGAAGTAATTCAAAAAAAGGAAAGTGTCTTTCTTTCTTTTTTTTTTTTTTAGGAAAGTGTCTTTCAACTTTACTATTTTCATTTTAAGTTTTTGTCCAGATACATGGTTATAATCAAAACATGGTTATAATCAAAACATAAACATCATTTTGTGCTTGTTTTCCTATGTCCCCAAAATAAAATACACATATATACATGCTTATATTTTATTTTAGTATATACACTCATTAACATATATACACATCTAAAATATTACATAGTAATGCAGATTCTTCAAAAATATTTAGAAGTTTGATCTATAGTTTCTTCAAGAATTTCACTTTTTGGAAAATTTGTCTTTTATCATTAGCAAGAGCAAGGGCATTTTAGTTTTGAAGCACGTAACTGTGGTTGCTTATATATGCAATATACGGAATTAGAATATGGCAATTGTTATTTTTAGAGATTAATTCTCTGGTGTAGGAGCAATTATGCATTCTTTTTGTTCCTTAAATATAGTTTGCATTAGAGGAGGACTGCTCTAATTTTGGCTCCTGAGATTTTGTTCAATAAGTCCTAAAGAATAGAAATAGGTTTGCTATATGGATATATGTCCAGACTAATCCTATCCTATCTTTCCTTTCCTTCCTCCTTCCCTCTCTCTCTCTCTCTCTCTCTCTCTCTCTCTCGCTCTTTCTTTTTCTTTCTTTTCTTTCTTTCCTTCCCTCCCTCTCTCCTTTCTTTTTTCCCTTCCCTCTCTCCCTCCTTTTCTCCCATTCTCTTCTTCTTTCCTTCTTTTTCTTTCCTCTTCTCTATCCTTTTTCACACTGAGTCTCTTTGTTCCTTTTAAACCACCATATTAGATAGACACTACATTATTTCTAAATACTTATAGTGTAGGAATTAAAAGTATAGCATGCATGTACTGAATTATTTTTTAGTAAAGGGTATACACAGGATGAAGTATGCTTAAACTATAAATCTGTGACTCAGGAGAGAAAATACAAATTGAAGATTGAGGATTTAATAATAACCATGTTTAAGAAAGTGAGGATGTGGAATGTGTTGAACTGATTTCTTGTTTTAAAGACGACACCTACAAATTCAGAAGCAACTCAGATTCTCCTAATCCTCCCTGCAACTTGTTAGACTTTGAGCATGATACGTCAGTGTTTGCCATTACTCTTGAAAATGCCAAAAAAGGATTTGGGCCTTCAGACTTCTACATTTTGTTGTTCCATTCATTCTTTTCCAGCAGCACTGTAGGATCCTGGGGTAGACAGAAGAGCCAGTAAGATGCGTGTGAGGCAGTCTGAGACTTGGGAACCGAAGGCCTGGGTCTGAATTCTGTCTCTGTGATTTACCATCTCCATAATCTTGGGAAAGACATATACTTTCCCAAACCTCACCTGTGAAACCAGGATAACTAATGCTGCTCCTGCTACAGTGGTGAGGTTCTGTGAATGTAAAAAAATCAAAATAAGGTCAGGGAAATCACTCAATGGTGGAGCGCTTCCTACCTACGGAGGCCCTGGTTTTGGTCCCTAGAACCTCAGTCATAAATAATCTTTCAAAAATACTTGTGAAAGCTTTTGCAAACATAAAGACATTTCATCATTTTCTTGTGAAGCATTTAATATTTGTGCATGTATACAGCACACATATCTGCATACTCATGTATACAAACACTACGCTAGAGAAAGTTTTTGTGCTAGACCAGTTTATACTATGCAAAGGTGGATATAGAAGTTCCATACAAAAACTTGGAAATGTTTCTTGTCCTCCCTTCCTCCCTCCCTCCTGTCCTTCCTCTCTCCTGTCCTTCCTTTATTCTTTCCTTAAAACAATCCTTTTGGTGCCGGGTTTTGAAGCCAGGGCTGCCTAACCACTAAGTATGTGTCCTACCACTGAGCAGCACCCCGAGCCCTAGAAATGTTTCTTGAAAAATAGATTTGAACAAAAAACAAAACCCAGCTCATTCCTGTGGAAAAACCTGAAGTACTTAATACAATGATTTTTCTCTAATCAACAAAAAATTAGATCTACTTATGATTCAGTGTACATTGATCTAATTATGCAATGTAGGATAGATAAACCAACATGCATTATGCCATGAACTTTCCATGGTAAAAGCATATAAGATGTTCTTTAGCAATTTTCAATTACATGGTATATTTTTATTATAGTGGTCAGGATGTATATTTGATTTCTTAAAGATTTTTTTCCAGTATAATTTTGAAAGGTCTTAAAAACTTCAAAAAAAGTTATGAAACTACATTCTAAGAGTATTCTAAGTGCATTCATCATTCTAATTTCAGATAATGACAATCTACCAGTCTTATTTCTATATATGATACATGAGTTATTCATTTAAATGCTTGTTACATGGGTAGCATGCAAAGGAGGGGCATGGTGGTACACATCTATTAATCCCAGTACTAGGAAGGCTGAGAAGGGAGGATTGCAAGTTCCAGATGGGCTTGGGCTTTCCTAGTCAGACCAGGCCTTACAATCTACCAGAGACATCATACTGATGCTGTGTATATTCATTGTTCACTGAATCACAACAGTCTCTCAGCCAGGCAGCTTTATCCCTCTTTCTCAGATGAGGAAATCAGAGCGTTGAAGAACTTGGCTGGCTGGGAGTGGAGGGGGCACTCTTACTGTCTCAGAACTCTTGGTTCAGGCACAGCTGACAAGAAGCCAAAGGGGAATGTTCTCAAATGGAGGAAGTATGCCTGTGTGGAGAGGGAGGTGTGGACTAATCACGAGGGCCTAGAGACGTCTAGGCGGCTGACTCTTGGCTGTGAAGAGTTTGAAAGGGGGGGTGCCAAGGCCTGCTTCCCAGGTTTTTAAAAATTCAAATTATGTCAAGTCAACAATACTGGCACTTTCAAAAGATTCAAAATGCTTTCTTAATAAAGGCCTTAGTCATTTTGTGTGCAAATTCTTAGCAGGTGCTTCCTTACCCTTGGCGACAAAGATTTTACCCCTACGTCTCCATTTTGACTTTAATGTGGAAAGACTGAAGGCCTTTCTGAAATGGCTAGCAGACTCATCACAAAAGAAAATAAATGGAAGAGAAAGTGGCTTCATTTTATCCAGGTTTCAGAGAAGTACTGATGGAAAGAATGTAGGTGGAAATGGAAACCTGCAAAGAGAACTCAACAAACAGACCGGACCCAAAAGCTTTGAAGAAAGATTAGAAAGCTCTTCCCCAAGAGACTGGAGTTAGTATTTGTTAGTTCATTGTTCATTATTTTGGTGTAACCATATAATATGTATAATAATATATAGAGGCTATATATAATATATCAAATATATGTATTACATACAACATATTATATACAATACATTATACATATATATTTATATTATATATTATAAAAAAGAAAAGAAGCACCTCACTTCTATGGATGGCCATTCAAACAAAAAAATAACAATAACTGGCCAGAACATGTATGTGAAAAAAACACCCTCACATTTTGTCAGTGTGAACATAAGATGGTGCAGATACTATGGAGACAAAGCATGAAAATTGCCCCCAACAGTATGATTCAGCGTCCAATCCATCCTCAAAAGAAGTAGAGTCAGATCTCTAAGAGATACTTGTCTACCATGTTCAAGGCAGCGTTAATCGCAATAGTGAGAAGATGGTAACACCCGTGGCTACCACAGACCAAGGGGAGATGAAATGTAGCAATTAAGTGCAAAGGGGTGGCATGTGGCTTGGAAAGGACCAGGCCACACCATCCATGTGTGCTACCACATGGATGAACCTCGGGAATATTTTGGTCAGTGAAATAAGCCACTCACAAAGGGGAATGTCAGCATAATCCCACTTACATCAGAACCCTAGAATAGTCAAGATCAGAGATGAGAAGTGGAATGGTGCTTGCCAAAGGCTGGGTAAGTGGGAATTGCATTAGTGAGTGGTTATATAAACTCAGCTTTGCGAGAAGGGTTTTGGAGATCAGCCGCACAGCATGAATGCAGGTATTTTCCCAGAACTGGACACTTATAATGGACAAGAGAGTGTGTTTTATGTCACCTGTATTGTATTATTACTAAAAGGAAAAGAGAAAGGAAAGCTCTCTTTGTATGGTTCTGCAGACTGAACGAATTGAATTGTATTCTGTTTCCGCAGAGATGCACATCTCTGGGGTATGGGGCTGGGGTGTGGCTCTGTGGCAAAGCGCTTGCCTAGCAAGCTTGGCGTCCGCCCCTCAATCCCAGCACCAAAGAGAAAAGACAAAAAATACAGTTAAAAAAATAAAAAAGCTACTGAGGAGCATCTGGGTTGGTTCCATATCTTAGCTATGGTAAATAATGCTGCAATAAACATAGTTGTGCTGGTAGCTTTAGTATAATGACATTGCCCCATTTGTTAGGAAATGGAAAGACTTGGAAAAAAATAATATTAAGTGATGTAAACTAGGCCCAAAGAAACATAGGTCCCATGGTTTCCCTTATTTGCAACAACTAGTATATGTCTGAGTCAAGCAGAAATGGTCAGATAAGTTGATGTTAGGTGAAATGAACCCCAATATAAGGACTCAAATGGTTTTTCTTTCTTGCTATTGTTTATAACATACTTATAGGATGATTTCTTTGTTGCTTTGTATGTCCCTCCTCCATGGTATAACCTCTGTTTTCACTGTATTTGATGTTGGTATAATCTGTGAAGGGAAAGGGAAAAGACAAATTGTTTAAATAGGGATACAGGTGGACCCATTGAAAATGAACTTTAAAACTTTGCCAAAGGGGGGGGCAATGGGAAAGGGAAATGAAAGAGGGGGGATGGGAAGGGATGGGAAGGGGAAACAAAGGAGGAGGCTACAATGCTTGATAAGAAACGTACTCATTATCTTGCCCATGTAATTGTAACCCCTCTGTACAGTATGTTCACAAAAAATTAAAATTAAAAAAATGTACTCATTACCTTGCTCATGTAAATTGTAACCCCTCTGTATGGTATTTTCACAATTGAAAAAAAAATAGCTGGGATATCATGTCTGGGAACAACTTAAAACCCGTGGGAGGTGGCAGCAGGCTCTGACTATCAACTTTTTAGGCTGTTCATCAGAGTTGGATCAACTACTATGACCCTCATTTTCAACCAATCTCCTTCCTTCCTTCCTTCCCTCCTTCCACCTTATATTCTTCCTGCCTTCCTTCCCTCTCCCTCTCTGTGTTCTCTCTCTTCCTTTCTTCCTTCTATCCTTCCTTCCTTTCTTCTATTCCTCCCTCCTTCCACCTCTCCTTTTCTTTTACCTTCCCTTTTTCCTTCTTTCCTTCCTTCTTTCCTTCCTTCTTTCGTTCTTCTTTTATTCCTCCCTCCTTTTTCTGCCATCCTCTTTGTCTCTTCCTTCCTTCCTCCTTCCCTCCCTCCCTCCCTTCTTCCCTTCCTTTCTTCCTTCCTTCCTTCCTTCCTTCCTTCCTCCCTCCCTCCCTTCCTTCCTCTCTTCCTTTCTTTTACCTTCCCTCCTTCCTACTTCCTTTTATTCCTCCCTCCTTCCTTCCCTTTCTCCCTCTCTATCCTCTCTCTTCCTTCCTTCCTCCTTCCTTTCCTTCCTTCCTTTTCTTCCTTCTTCCCTCCCTCCCTTCCTTCTTCCCTCCCTCTCTTCCTTCCTTTTACCTTCCCTTTTTCCTTCCTACTTCCTTTTATTCCTCCCTCCTTCCTTCCCTTCCTCCCTCTCTGACATCCTCTCTGTCCCTTCCTTCCTCCCTCCCTCTCTTCCTTCCGTTCATCTTCCCTTTTTCCTTCCTTCCTACTTCCTTTTATCCCTCCTTCCTTTTTTCCCTTCCTTCCTTCCTTCCTTCTTCCCTCTCTCCTTCCCTTCTTCCCTTCCTTCACTCCTTTTTCTTTCTTCCTTCCCCGTCATTCTGGATGTAGACTGAAATTTTGGATCCCAGTGAGCCATTGCTGCTACTACAGGAGATGAGCAAGGCTCTGGCTTCTTAGGGACCTGGCTGGGCTGTTGAGGCTTTCTGGGCGTCCACTGGGGCGAGGGCGCTGCCTGCCGGGGGGCTCCCGCCCAGGCCCGGGCCCCGCACTCCCCAACCCCGCGCCCCCTGTGTCCCATGCCCCCGGGCCCGCGCGCCCCCCGCGCCCCCTCCCGCGCCCCCGCGCCCCCTGTGTCCCATGCCCCCGGGCCCGCGCGCCCCCCGATCCCCCCCGCGCCCCCCGCGCCCCCCCCGCGCCCCCTGTGTCCCATGCCCCCGGGCCCGCGTGCCCCCCCCCGCGCCCCCCGCGCCCCCCGCTGCCCCCGCGCCCCCTGTGTCCCATGCCCCCGGGCCCGCGCGCCCCCCGCGCGCCCCCTGTGTCCCATGCCCCCGGGCCCGCGTCCCCCGCTGCCCCCGCGCCCCCTGTGTCCCATGCCCCCGGGCCCGCGCGCCCCCCGCGCCCCCCCCCCGCCCCCGCGCCCCCTGTGTCCCATGCCCCCGGGCCCGCGCGCCCCCCGCTGCCCCCCGCTGCCCCCGCGCCCCCTGTGTCCCATGCCCCCGGGCTCGCGCGCCCCCCGCCACCCCCCCCGCGCCCCCCGCTGCCCCCGCGCCCCCTGTGTCCCATGCCCCCGGGCCCGCGCGCCCCCCGCGCCCCCCCCGCGCCCCCCGCGGAGCCCCGCGAGGGAGATGGTGGGAGGGTAGACGGAGCAGGGGGGCTGTGGGACCCCAAGCAATGCGGGCTGAGTATCGCTGGAGCCCCACAGGGCGAAGTGGGACGCAAAACGACCTGCGGCCTTCCTGCCAGGGCCCACGGAGGTGTGTGAGGGGCCGGCTCAGGTCGTGAGACACCCGTCCGGTGCGGACGGGAGGGAGGCAGAGGAGAGCCGGCCGGTGGGTGGGTGTGATGGCACCGATGGCAGCGACACAGAACCCAGCAGCCCGGCACGGGGGACCGACCAGGCTACGAAATGGGGTCGCCTACCTTCTATCATCTATCCATCATCTATCTGTCTACCGTCCATCATCTGTCATCTATCATCTGTCTCTCCACTGTCTAGCATCTAGCATCTCTACTATCAATCAGGTTTATCTATGTATCACTCATCTATCATTTATCGATTATCCATTATCTATCGATCATCTATCTATCTATATCTATCTATCTGTCTATCTATCTATCTATCTATCTATCTATCTATCTATCTATCTATCTATCTATCTATCTATCTGTCATCTATGAATATAATGAAACCCACCAAATACTTCTTGACAAAATGAGGATGGAGAGGAGGAATGGGAATGTGGTGTGTGGGGTGAACATGTACAAAGTACCATTGTGTGCATGTGTGACATTTCACAAGGAAGCACTTGTCACTCCAAAAAGAGAGGAAAGAAAAGAAAAAGCTGAGACCAGTGCCTCACAACCGTCATCCTAGCTGCTCAGGAGGCTGATATGTGGAGGATCACAGAAAAGACTGTGAGACTCCATCTCCAACTAGCCAGCAAAATGCCAGACTGGAGGCACGGCTCAAATGGTAGCAGGCCCAGCAAGCAAGTAAGCGGAGCAAGGGTGAGACCCTAGTTCGAACCCTAGTACTACACCAAAACAAAAACAAACCAACACACAACCTCCAGCCCTCCAAAGATGCTGACAGTACCAAGTGTTATTGGGCAGCAAAAATAACTGTCACCCAGAGCTGGCATGAATTCTGTTGTAAGGCTCTCGGATGTTTTCTAGAAGAGTTGCATCCTGCTGCTATAATTTTTTTTTTTTTGGTCGGTCATGGGGCTTGAACTCTGGGCTTGGGCGCTGTCGACCTATTGCAACAATGAGATGTACAAGTCATTATGTCGAAAAACGAACTTTACAATTTAGGCGGGGGGCGGGGAGGTTGGTGGGGAGTGTAGTTGTAGAGATGGGAGGGAAGGGATGGTAGGGGGAAAACAAAGGAGGAGGCCCCAATGCTTGATAAAAAATGTACTCATTACTTTGCTCATGTAACTGTAACCCTTCTGTACAGTATTTTCACAATAAAAAACTTACTTTAAAAAAAAAAGAAGAGTTGCATCCTGTTCCTTTTATCTCTTCCACATGCCATAAATTCTGGATTTTTACAAAATATCTTAGAGATTATTGCACATAAAATGAAATAATATTCCCAATTTCCCTTTTTGACTTGTCTCCTGCCTCTTTCCATTCTAATTTTTAAGTGCATAATATTTAATTATATCATAATTTTATTTGTGTAGTGCCCTGCCAATGGATGTGTGAGGGTGTCAGAAGTATTTTGGTACTGGGAAAGTCTTAACGACTAGCTTGGTACAGAATCACAATATCAAGCACTATGCGTATTAGGTTGGTGCCTAGGATATTGTCACCAATTCACATTGCCATGGTTGGTGCATGCTAATGTAACAAATAATGCTGATTTATCCTTGCCGACTTAAAATTCTATAACATGGTGCATTTCTTTCATTAAGAGTGAGATTGCATGAATCTCTTCATACGTTTAAAGACCATTAATAACTTTTCTCCCCCACTTCCTTGGTATAAAAATAGCTGCTTAGTTGGTTCTGTTGTTAGCATGTTTTTCTACTGGGTTTTTTGGTTTTCCCTTTCTATGAAGCTTTTCACTTAAGCAAATAGACAGTTACTTAGGATACAGATTTATAATTTCCAGCTTACTGTCTTGTGCACACACACTGGAATGTTTTCCTTTTTGCAGAGATAAATTTTTTGGTACTTGAATTCATCAGTCTTTTCAAATTTGCTCATATGCAGATTGAAATGTGGATTTCTGATTAGTTGAAGTTATATTTTTGTCCCATCTTAAGTTGGTTTTGCTGAAAAAAAAAAACCCAACAACCTACAGGTACAGGTTCTATTTTGTTCTCCCAGAGTCATTTAGCATTAACGGATCCTCTCACAATGGTTTGGGATGGCTGCTTTCCATGTTGAAGGTTTCAATGTAAATTTTGGTGGCTTTCATTCTTTTCATTAACCCATCTACCTCCTTACAATTGGTTTTATGGCAGGTAAGAGCTGCTCTGTCCAGTGGTATAATTTGCACACAGCTCATTTTTCAGAGAACTGTATGTCTAATGATCTCCCAGTTCTCCTTGTACAACTAATGGACCAATCCTCTTCAATGACTTCACTTTTCCAGAATTTCCTGGCCACGATTGCTAGTTCATTTTTAAATGGAATCTTAGAATTTTATAAAGTTTGCAAAAGGGCCTGTCAACTTACTTTCTTTCAACTGGGGTTCATTAAATTCACAAACTAATTTAGAGAAAATTGATACCTACTTCATACCGTACTGAAAAAATAAAAGTCAGTTCCACTGTGAACTTTATATCACAAAGTAAAAGCTAAGCAACAAGAAGTTGAGATAATCCACGCTTAAGATATTGTCATGAAAGAATGACATTGCCCCATTTGTTAGGAAATGGAAAGACTTGGAAAAAAATTATATTAAGTGAAGTAAGCCAGGCCCAAAGAAACATAGGTCCCATGGTTTCCCTTATTTGCAATAACTAGTATATGTCTGAGTCAAACAGAAAAGGTCAGATAAGTTGATGTTAGGGGAATGAACCCAAAGATAAGTATTCAAATGTTTTTTTTTCTTTCATGCGATTGTTTCTAACATATTTATAAGATGATTTCTATGTTGCTTTGTATGTCCCTCCCCCATGGTATAACCCCTGCTTTCACTGTATTTGATGTTGGTATAATTTGTGGAGGGGAAGGGAAAAAACAAATTGTTTAAATAGGGATACAGGTGGACCCATTGCAACAATGAGATGTACAAGTTGTTATGTCAAAAAATGAGCTTTACAACTTTGGTGGGGGGGGGGGGATTGGGTCAGGGAGGTGGGGGGAGTATGGGAAGGGATGGGAAGGGGAAGCAAAGAGGAGGCAACAATGCTTGATAAGAAATGTATCTTGCCCGTGTAATTGTAACTCCTCTGTACGGTATTTTCACAATAAAAAATAAAAATGAAAAATTATTTTAGACAATGAAAAAAAAGTTATTGTCACGAATCCATGGCAGATTTTTCTGAAGTTCTCTTCAAAAGCCCAACTGCTTGAATATGATATGCTCAGAATAGATAAGGATCTCCTGCTAATAAATAAGGAGGATGCAAACAACCTGTGTTGAAAGGCAGCAAGAAATGTAAGCAGATGTTTTACCACAGAAGCCAGCTATAAACCCAATCTTATCTGCAATGCGGAGATGCCAGCTGGAGAGACAGTACAGAGCCTTCACATGCACTGCACACAGAGAAATGTGGAAGGCTGACAGCATCAAGGCCTGCTTAGATGTCAAGCATCTAATTAAAGTTCAGCTCAGAGCTGGTGGGGCCCGCCTGTAATCCTCAATATTTAGGAGGTTAAGCTCTGAAGGTGGAGGTTAGAACCCAATCTGAGCAGACAAATCTGGGAGACTCATCGCCAATTAGCGAATTAGCAAATAGCTGTAAGTGAAGGTAGAACACCAGCCTTGAGAAGAAAAACTTAAGCAAGAGCCTGAGAGGCAGTATTGGTACGCGCGTGCACGCGCACACACACACACGCAGATGTGAAGCAATAATAACTTCCATAAAATATGGTGGGAACATACTTTTATAAAATCACTTTGGGAATGGTTAGAGTATCTGTTTCTATGTGGGGTTTTTTTGTTTGTTTGTTGTTGTTTGTGTGTGTGTGTGTGTGTGTGTGTGTGTGTGTGTGTGTGTGTGTGTTTTCCGATTGTGGGCCTGAAGTCTGGGCCTGGGTGCTGTCCCTCAGCTATTCAGCTCAAGGTGAGCAATCTACCACTTGAGCCAAAGCACCGCTTCTGGCTTTTTCTGCTTATGTGGTGCTGAGGAATCGAACCCAAGTCCTCATGCATGCATGGCAAACACTCTACCACTGAGCCACCTTCCCAGCCCTATGTTCTATTTCTTAATCTGCATGATTCTTACACATATGTTGTTTCACAATAATCCTTTGACCTGGGGCTTGTGATTTGTGCTCCTTTCTGTGTGTTAAAACATGCTAACAGGCTTTTACCATTCACTTGCGTGTTACTGAATCATTATCTGTTTTTTAAACGTCTGCTCTACATCTCTTAACTATTTAAAATACCCATTGTTTTTCTACCTTATTCTTCCTTGTCTGCTTTTATAAGGCACACAATTTCAAACCTTCTAAATGTTTAAATATTCATTAATAAATAATGTTCTCATTTCTATTATTTCGCTGACTTCAGGTTTTAAGCGTTACTGTTTTCCGACACAATCCTTCCACACAACTTCCACCTTTCCAACACAGATACATAATCACTAAACCTTAAACATGTTGCAAAGCAGGTAATTACAATAAATTACAATAATGAATATATCCCATTCATGAATATGTATAGCTTGCTAATATATTACTTTATCTTTCATTAACTCTTACTTTCTTATGATTTTCTCCATCTTGTTTGATTTTCCATGACAGTTACCACTAAGATGGAACTCAGGACCTTAACACTGTCCCTAAGCTTCTTTTGCTGAAGGCTAGCACTTTACCACTTGAGCCACAGCTCCACTTCTGGTGAATTTGGTAGCTAATTGGAGATAAGAGTTTTATGGTCTCTCCTGTCCCAGTCAGCTTTGAATCATGAATCATGCTCCTCAGCTCTCAGCCTCTTGAGTAGCTAGGATTCTAGACATGAAGTACAAGCACCTGGCTTAATACATATATGTTAATATATTTCCTCTAACTTGTTCTTCATAGGAATTAAACTGGATCGTCCAGCTCTCCTGTATTTTGGTAACATGTAAATTTCTTAGCACACAGCCTCAGTTTACTGCTCTCCTGCAGATCACTCAGTGGGATGTTTGCTCTGTGTTTTGGGGTTTCTAATATAAATATGCCTCTAATATAAAAATGCCTCCATCTCTTCTGCCTCACAGCAGCCTTCACTGAGACCCGCCTGCTCCTCCCCATGAAGTTTTCTTCTATCTGAACTCTGCCTTCATTCTCTTCTTTCCTCTTACTAACTTTACATGTGATGGCTCCAGTACATTTCCGCTTGTTCTCCCTGGTCCCAATCTGTTCACGCTCCCATGAGTCCTTCATACCATTAAAAGATTTATTTACAAATCACATGCCTGATCATATCATGCTCCAGTGGTATATTTTAAAGACATTTGTAACAGGGTGATACAAAATAATAAAAATCCACATGGAAAATTCTTGCACCACATTCAAGTAAAATCACGACAGCTGAACCATCTATAAGCTATTTTTAAAATTTTGATGAAAGCATTTTCCTTGAAAGGAAATATATAAAAATTAATTATGTTTGGGCTCTGGAGAGGTAGTAGGCTTTTTTATTCTTACCCATGAAAATGTGTCTTTTTATTGACTATCATGAATCTGTTAAGGGACACACACACACACACACACACACACACACACACACACAATTCTACCAACAGAAGTCTCCTAATACTTTGCTCACAACAGTAGGATGACATGTGCACAATGGATTGCACTTCAATGAGTCAGACAATGGAAGGAGACACGATTTGGTGAACAAAACACTTGGTCAGAGATCTTAAAGCATGAGAAGGAATTCTGGGTTCAGAAGATTGTAGTTTGGAGAGAGAGCAGTGTGCATGTGAGGAGAGATTAGAGGATGAAGTTGGAGATGTCAGGTGATCACAGAAGGGTTTACATTGTCCCACAGGTGGCCATGGCGAGCTGCCTGAATGTTCATGCCAGAACACTCAGACTCAGACTTTGATTCCGATGTAGAATCTCCAAAAGCTTATACTGGGAAGGCGGTCTAGAAAGGCCAAGACTAGAGAGAAAATAATTCAGTGGTTTTCATAATTTTATAGTTGCCATCTTTAGTACGAGAACATTTAAAATTCTAAGTGCAAACAAAAGATACACTAAAAACCAATGTGTGGATATAGGAATATATATGTATATATAAATGGATCACAAATCTCAGTAAACAGCCTTTATAAGTGACTCATCCATCTCATTCTGAAATATTTAATTTGGCCTCTTCCATATATCTCATTTTTTAAAAGTTCTCATCCTACTTGTACCAGTGGCTCATGCCTGTAATACTAGCTACTGAGGAGACTGAGATCTGAAGATAATAGTTCCAGCCTGGGCAGAAAAGTGTATAAGCCTCTTATCTCCACATAACCACCAATATAGCTAGAAGAAAGCTATGACTCTCAAATAGTAGAGGGCTGGCCTTGAGGAAAAAAGAAAGAGCTCAGGGACAGCATCTAGACCTTAAGGTCAGGCTTCAGGACTGTCATCAGAGGGGGAAAAAGTTCTCACCCTGATTTTCTACAGTGATTTCATAAACATAAATATTCTGTATCATCATCATCATAGCCACTGAGTTAAGGATGTGCTGATAATCTAAGGGAGAAATGATGAATATTAATAGAAAACTAAATATAACCTAAGAACATCCTGGAGGTACTAATGGTGACAAATGGCTATTATGAACTTGTGTCCACTAGTGAGACATGAGACATGAAGGAAAGAGAATGACCCAGAAATTCCATTCCTAGGCATTTATCTAATAGAACATAAACAAGGCTACACTAAAGCCACCACCACAACCATGCTAATTGCAGCACTGTTTACCATAGCCAGGATATGAAATCAACCCAGATGCCCTGATGGGCATTGTGTATATATACACAATATAATTCTATGCTTCTGTCAGAAAGAATGATCTTGCACCATTCATAAGGAAATGAAAATACTTGAAGAACTTCTATTAAGCAAAGTAAGCCAGATCTGGATGAACATAGATAGGTTGCATGGTTTTCCTCACTTGTGGTAAGTAGAATCTGCTATAAATCTACAAGGAAACAGTGAATGGTAAAAGCCAAAAAAGTACACTGGGACATGATAAATTATACAAGGTTTTTAGGCATTCACAGAGTGAGACCAAGGGAAGATATTCTTAGGAGAACACAAAAGTGCAATTGCTATGTGATCGTATAAAATAATGTTTATCAAAATGAACTCCAGGAAGTGAAAAAAAAGAGTTTTTTCCTTGTTGCTGTTTTTGTTTTCTTTTCCTTTTGCCTTGTTTGTTCATTTATCAGTCTTTAGGAGGGAAAAAGGGGCACAGAAAGAATGGGACAAAGCAAGAACAAATGAGCAGTGGTTCTCAGTATACACTATGTTAAAGATGAACTATGCAACTTGTGGGTAAGAATAGGAAAAAATGTACTCTTTATTTGACTTATGGACTGTAACCCCTCTGTACATCACCTTTAAAGTAACAAGAAAGAAAGAAGGAAAGAAAGAAAGAAAGAAAGCAAGAAAGAAAGAAAGAAAGGAAGGAAGGAAGGAAGGAAGAAAGAAAGGAAGGAAGGAAGAAAAAAGAAAGAAAGAAAGAATGAAAGAAAGGAAGGAAGGAAGGAAGGGAGGAAGAGAGGGATGAAGGGAGGGAAGGAAGAAAGGAAGGGAAGAAAGAAAGGGAAATAAGAAATTAATATATTCTACCAAGTAAGTTGATGGGATGGGTGGGGTTGGTAGAGAGAGAGGAAATGATGGTAGGACTGACACTGATCATGACACATTGTCCTCATAAACTGACATCTTGAATTGAAGCTCCTAATGCAACTTTAGAAAGGTAATAAAATATTACATTAAAAAGGTTATGTTTCAGAGTTTTCCTTGGGGAACCAAGTAGATGATTGAACCATTGATAAAAATAAGAAATGCACCTGGAGCTGTGTGTGTGTGTGTGTGTGTGTGTGTGTGTGTGTGTGTGTGTGTGTGTGTGTGTGTGTGTGTGTGTGTGTGGAACAGAAGTTGTGTGAAATTTTTTTTCCTTGTGGGGTTTGAACTCAAGGCTGGGTACCATACCTGAGATCTTTTTTCTCAATGCTAGCCCTCTCCCACTTTGAGCCACAGCTCCACTTCCGTTTTCTGATGGTTACTTGAAGATAAGAGGCTCACAGACCTTCCTGCTGAGGCTGGCTTTAAACTGCGATCCTCAGGTCTCGGCTTCCTGAGTAGCTAGGATTGTATGTGTTTTGAGTATGAGGTACACATGAGATATTCAGGTGCAGTTTTGCAGTGAGTCCTCAGAATTGTCCAGACAAAGGAAAATGGGTTGGGGTCCAGGCCCATTGATGTGAGTCATCAGAAGAGAATGTCAAACAAGAATAAAATAAATCCCATCGCCAAGCTCTGGAAAATACAACTGTTTCAGTGACTGATGGAAGACTGGGCACCCATGAAAGACAAGAGCTTGTGATGCAGAGAGAGGAGGGTTTGGAGGCAGGATTCTGTTGGTCAATAGTGTCAAATGTAAAGAAACAGACAATGATAAGCATTGAGGACTTTAGCAAGTCTTGCAAAACAGGAGTGAATGAAGGAAGCCAAGTTGCCTGTGAGTGGAGCAGACAGCCTTGTTCTTTCCAGGCCTGGTGGAGGGTATCAATGGCTGAAAATATATGTACATCTAATATCTCAGACCTACAAGCCAGTAGCAAGAGCTGCTAAAGATGTCTGCCCTTCTGACTCCATCTGTTTTGTATTGCTGATACAACAGAACACAGCACATCATACCTAATGGTGAACATGCAGTTACTTCTCATGAACATAGAGATGGAGAGGTCTAAGATCCAGCACAAGTGAGGGTCTGCATGCTACAGCATTATCCTGTAGGTGAAGGGCATCAAGGAGCAAAGAGAGGAATGGCCACCACCCTTGTCCTTTGATCAGAAAGCCTCTGGAGAGTGACAGAACTCACCTGGATGCTAGTGGCATGGAGCCATTCATGAGCACGCATGCGCATTTCGGAGAGCACAGCCCAGTGAGTCCCACCTAACTCTATAGATCACAGAACCTCCACAGCTACCTATAAAATTAGGAAGGATTCTTTTTTTTGTGGGGGGGGTCCGGTCGTGGGGCCTGAACTCTGGGCCTGGGCACTGTCCCTCAGCTCTTCAGCTCAAGGCTAGTGCTCTACCACTTGAGCCACAGTGCCACTTCCGGCTTTTTTCTTTTTGCTTATGTGGTGCTGAGGAATCGAACCCAGGGCCTCAGGCCTATGCAAGGCAAGCGCTCTACCACTGAGCAACCTTCCCAGCCCCAAGGAAGGATTCTTAAAGTGATAGATTCCTCAGAGTTCTGTCCTTGAATATGGTAACAGAGACTTGTGGCTCCCTAGATTGCCCCACAAAAACCCTCTTTTTCCTTTCCACCACTCCCTTTTCCCTGCCAATGCTCACCCTAGACCACTCCTGTGCTTTGGGGGTTTAATCTTCCAGTGGGCTTTGCCCTCTGGAGAAGTGATTGAAAGACATGGCTGAGAAAGTAAGGATAACGATGATGATAATGATTGATAATAATAATAATAATAATAATGGCCGGGGGGAAGGTTGACATCTTTCCCACAGCAGAGAGAGGAGAAGAGCTTCGGCCCCCATGGGAAAGGAGGCAAACAATGGGTCCATTTGTAGGTGGACAGGACGTTTGGTAAGCCTCATACGTAAGGTTTTGCATTTTCTCTGTGAAGTAGGGAACAATTTCTGGTCAGAGATGAGGCAGAGGAGGAGAGCCATTCTGGCTAATGTGGTGAGTTGTGTTTCTTAAGGGCCATCTCTGTTGTAAGATCAGGAAACAATGCTCAGAGATGAGCCGAGATTACCAAAGGCACATCAAGATGCAGCTGAGTTTGGAGGAAAAACCCCTGGTTGCTCCAAACTGCCTGACTGCGGGGTTTGTCTTGGCTGTAAAAGAGCAGTAGACATAACGCTCCCTGGAAGGGGAAGGGGAGATCACACTGAAAGGTAGTTTGGGGAACATTTAGTGGGTCATTATAGGATTATTTTGGAGATTTTTTTCCTTTAATATCAAATCACAAAAAATAGAAATGGAAAAGATTTCTTTTCACTCTCCAAGGAAAATTGCTTGTTCTAAGTGACTCCAAGAATGCATGCCTCATTTCCAAAGTTCTGGGTTAGGAAGAGATCTCTACTTCCTTTAGGAATTATTTCATAGCCTAACAGTTATTGTAGTGAGGGAGTTTATTTTTTCTTCTCTTGATATTTAGTTCAAATCATATTCTTCTTGATTTCAACATATGATTATGAGTCATTTACTCATGGTTTGCTTAGAAATCTTGATCCATTCCTAGTAGTTACACCTTCCAAATATTATGTGGACTTATCACCTAACCTGGCAAAAACTTAAAAAAATACATGCTTTGGGTTTATATATGGAATGATGGTTTTTACAACCTATAAACACACTGAACATGGATATCAAGGGATTCTAGAAAATACACTTTTGTGTGAATGAAATATGTCGACCCTCTATACCTGATCTATGTAATTATAATCTTCAGAATTACTCGCTTTAGATTCGCCAACACACGTGTGGAAACATTCAATTTGTAATGTGATTATAACACAAAAAAAGAAGCATGTTTGATACCTGTGGCTTGGTCATTTCATGGTAAGTGCAGAAAATTAAAAAAAAAAAAGTGTTACATTTCATATTCTTGGCCAAGTCAAACTCTGAAAGTAGCCCTATAATTCTTAGAGAATCCTTTAAGCAGACTTGTGTCAAGGCCAATTAGAATCCAAACAGCCTTTTTCTAATTGGAGGGAGGTATGTAGCAGAATAATTCTGTCATTAAGCAAACCCGTTATAAAGGTTACAAGTCCAAGGCAAACCTCAGCCCCAGGGCTGAATAAACACAGAAGTGCAGCATTCCATGCCTGGCACCTTCACCCCATTACCCACGGGGAGACAGGTTGGATTTCTTCCTATGCTATTGCCATACCCTTCTTCTCCACCCCTGCCAGTTCCCTTATGAGGCAAAAGCATTATAGAATTAAGGGAGCAAATGTAACTTTCCCGTTAGCTTTTGCCTTGTCGAGAAGCTGCCCTGTTTTGTTTTCTTTGGGGGATCATGAAAACTTTTCAGTACTGGTGCAGTTCCATTTCTGGGCAAATCCATGGCTCACACCACATTGAACTGTTTTGTCTCCTTCAGATATTCTCCTGTTAACCAGGCTTAGGTCCCAAGGTACTCCTAGCATTCATCTAGAATCCTTGATGAATGCTCTGTGGTAAGTCATCTGCCATCTGTCATCTATCTATCTATCTATCTATCTATCTATCTATCTATCTATCTATCTATCTATGTCTATCTTTATCTGTCATCTATCTATCTATCTATCTATATATGTCTGTCTGTCTGTCTGTCTGTTGGTCTATCTACCATATCTATCATCTCTCTCTCTCTCCCCCATCATAGTTTAAAATGTCCTTATGATCTAACTAGCTGTCCAGACACAATTTGAACCAGAAAAGCAGCACTCAACAGGCCATTCCTGCTACTCCATCTTAAGTACCACCTCCAAGTGCTCTAACTTCTTGAACTGCAATATTATCTTTCATAGCACCTGATATCATCTGACATCATAGCTGATGTATATTTATTATTGTTTTTTATTGTCAGTGTGGGTCTTGAACTCTGGGCCATAGATGTCATCCCTCAGCTCTTCAGCTCAAGGCTAGAGTTCTACCACTTGAACCACAGTGCCACTCATATATTTATTATATGTTCATCTTCCACCTTGGACTGTGCTGTATGCTAAGACAGCATTTGTTTTATGCCATCATTGCTCCTCAGTCCCTCGAACTGTGCCTGAGCTTTATAAATCATTATAAACTGAATAAATAGATTCATCATGAACAACTTCTTAGTGTTCGGAGCTTTCCCATTGATGACCTTTGTGAAACACATGTGGGTTCTGATTGAACCAATGCCAGGAGCTTCAAGTCTCGGGTTATCTTCTCTGAGTTAAATTTGGCTAGAATCCTAAGACACAGGCAGTGTTCTGATTCCCGAGTGGTCCTGTTTCCTTTTGCAGGGACATCCATTTTCTTGGAGCACTCATTGTACCATGAACTTCACTCTTGCAGGGCCCATTGTTTGGCTTTTACACCCACAATGAATCCCTTAGAATTTAAACAAAAGGATAAAAAAAGATATTGTTTTCACCTCATTTTTTTTTCAACTTTTGGCATCTAGATTCTCAGTATGAGTAATGTGATCCGGACACTTGTAAACATTGTGTTGCTCCATGGTTTCTCTGCTGCCTGTCTTGTCACTACTTTTTAATATAATGCTGAAGGCTACAGGACAGGAAGAGAGGCAGTATCACCAAAAATTATTTCTTGTAGTAAACCTTTCAGAATAGAATCACTTAATATGGGGTGAATGAACCTATTTAGTCCTTTGTTTATTTACTTTTGCTCTGAAATGTTTAAAGTTCAGGTTCAACTAATATTTATCTCTTTTTTTTTGTCAGTCATGGGGCTTGAACTCTGGGCCTGGGCACTGCCCCTCAGCTCTTCAGCTCAAGGCTAGTATTCTACTACTTGAGCTACAGCACCACTTCCCCAGGCTGGCTTTGAACCGCAATCCTCAGATCTCAGCTTCCTGAGTAGCTAGGATTATAGGCGTGAGCCACTGGCACCTGGCAAATATTTTTCTTATTTAATCATGAGTCTCAATGTGGCAAATTCACAAGGAGATTCTATCAACCTCTCCTTGAGCATTTATCTTGTTTCATTGGGTGCTTCTCTGAAACAGTGAAGAAATACTCTAAGAAATCCATGCATAATGTAGAAGACACTATGTTGAAAATGAACTTTACAACTTCGGGGAGTAAGGGTGGGAGGAGTTGAGGAGGTGGGGAGGGAAGGAATGAAAGGGGAAAAACAAAGGAGGAGGTAACAATACTTGATAGGAAATGTACTTATTATCTTACTCATGTAACTGTAAGCCCTCTGTACAGTATTTTTACAATAAAAAACTATTAAAAAAGAAATCCATGCATAATAGAGAATGGCAGGGTAAGACTTACAGAGGGTTGCACTCAGAAAGAGGTGAGTCTTTCCAAATATAGCCTAGGCACAAGAAGAGCACCTTAATTTTTAGAACTGTTTTTGTGTATTTTGCCAGGCACCAGAGACTTGTACCTATAATCCTACCTACTAAAAAAGCTGAGATCTGAGGATCACAAAGCCAGCCCAGGGAGAAAAGTCCATGAGACTCTTAGTGGATCCAATATATACCTTGAGTCACAGTTGTGTTTCTGCAAATATTGTGCATTTGTCCTTAGCAACCAGGATGAACAAACCTAATTCTATGATTTTAATGTCTTTGGGGTATTAGTGTGCCTTGTTTTCAAGCCTTCTCCATGCATAACAACCATTATTACTTTAATTATTCCTAACATGATATTAGATTCAGACTTTTCCTTTATGTAGTCAACTTCATCTGAGCATTTGTTGATTTAAAATTCGTTGATTTAAATACCTAAAGTAAGGTATTCAGAATTACATGCAACACTCACCTATGAGTTGAGAAGCTCAAAGTAGTGCAAGATTTCCACTTCCCCTTGTAACTTTGCTATTGAATGTGTTTTCACATTGTACTATAGTTTCCTAGAAGAACTAATATTACAACAATTGCTTTGGATTAAGATACTCTCATCTAGCAAATTAAAAATATCCATATAAGGTAGTTAACCACATTAACTTTCTACCAGCTACTCACATTTTAGTTTATGATCTTCCCAATGGTTCAACTAAACATTACCAACTTTTTAATCAAAAGGAGAAAAAAAGCTGGGGGCTGAGGACTCAAGCCTGTAATCCTAGCTACTGAGGAGGCTAAGATCTGAGGATCGTGGTTCAGAGCCAACTGAAGCAGGAAAGTCCGTGAGACTCTTAGCTCCAATAAACCACTCAGAAAACCAGAAGTGGCACTGTGGTTCAAGTGGTAAAGCACTCGCCTTGAGCTGAAGAGCGGAGAGACAGTGCCCAAGCCCAGAATTCAAGCCCCAAGACTGACCAAAGAAAAGGAAACAAAGTATATGTGTGTGTGTGTGTGTGTGTGTGTGTGTGTGTGTGTGTGTGTGTGTGTGTGTGTGTGTGTACTGGGATTACACTCACTGCCTGGGTGTTGTCCATTAGCTTTTTTTGCTCAAGGCTGGTCTCAAGCGCCTACCACTTCAGCCACAGCTCTATGTGTGTTTCTTTTTATTGGTCGTTAATCAGAGATAAGAGTCTCATGGAGTTTCCTTCCTGGGGCTGGTTTCAATCTGTGATCCGCAGATCTTTTGAGTAGCTAGGATTACAAGTGTGAGCCGCCACCTCCTTGCAAGTATTATATATTTTGAGGGAAGGATTACTGGGACAGATGACTGGAGTGGGAGCTAAGTTTCTAATCTACAGGCATAGTGGTGGATTGTGTAGGCATGGAAGAGAATCACTATAAATGAAGACATTAAATCAGGAAGGCGGTGATATATATAAAATAATTGAGTTGTGGGCAGCAGTTCCTTACTGAAAGGCACCATTCCAAGACTACTTTGAGATAGGTAGCTGCCTTGTTCAGGCTAGTCCCAGAAGTAGAGAGTACAGAGTTTGTGTCACTTGATCACGACCAGTATGGCAATGAATGGGGCCCAACTTTCAAACTCTTAGTGATTAGCTTCAGTTCTAAGGTTTCTGAAGCCAGCTCCTGTGAACTGGTCTACCATCCATACATCAGATTAGGCAATTCTTTAATATCCTGTTCCAATAATTCTTAGTGAGAGAAGTCAATGCTTGTTAAATTTCCTTTTCTTCCTATGTGTATGCAATGGAGAAGCAAATGGGAAGAGGGTGTTACTTGTTTGTTTTACATAATTATAGATGACTCCTGAGGCAGAACTGATATACAGAATTCAGTTCACACAGACTTCATACAGAATTCAGGTTCAGCCCTAATGAGCCCTACTTACTGGTTGTAAATGGATCCCAGCATGCACTGGCAATGTGTCTGCCTGGGATTGGCAGTCCTGCTCTATACTTCACAGTGAGGGCATCAGCATTAGCCTCTGGTAAAAGCTGCTTCTGCCAGCAGAACAGCTGCCCAACTGTGCCAACACTAAAGCAGCTCTGCTCTTCTCTCTGTCTCTCTTGTCAGGTTTGCTTGGATGGAGGAATACTTGATCAACATGAGATGTGAGAGAGATGTGAAAGAAAAGCATCGAATGATTTATTCTTTTTCGCACCTTTTCAGGTCTGCCTCAGGAAGTTCTCTGAGAGCCACAGGCTTCTGCTAGTCCTGTAAAATTAACAATGCTTAATCTCAGTAGGGTTATCAGTTTTGTCATGTATTATAAACCCTCCAATCATGGCAGTGGGAACCAGTGTTTCTATTTAATACCGGGAGAAATGGGGGAAGTCAGCGATTGATAGCAACACAATGATGGGAAAAAGTGATGTTCATACAACCTCACTTTGCAACAATTTGAAAATTCAATAGACAGGACTCCACTAACAATACTGTTATACACTGCTGATTATTGTTTCAAATGTTCCTGAAGCTTTAAACGCATAACTTCACAATAAAAATGCTCTATAAATACATCCCAACAATGTAAGCAACTGTATTTTTTTCCCTTTAAAAACAAAAGCACCTAGCATTAGTCACAAGTCATATAATTTTACTTAAGCAAGTTCTTGGCTATAAGTACATTATCCCTTTAAATACTAAACAATAGCTACATCTAAATCACATAAACAAATGATCATTAGACATGAGAAAATATTTGCAAGTGATTTAGAAAGAAGAGTGTCACATCTTTGTGTAAATAACAACTACCTAACTACTTCCTATTTGTGACTTTTATTGGGTTACAGATTTTGTGTATTATGTGCTCTATCTAATTTGTAAAGGTATTTTGGGAAAGCAAACAAAATTCCCTACAAAACTCATAACAGGTTTTAAAATGACCATAGTACTTTCATAATATATACATTATTCAAATGTATATATTTGGTAGGAAAGTGCTACTACACCCTACCTACAAACAACAAACATGCAAAGTATGTGTTCCCCCTTGAATAATGGTTTCAGTCTAGTCCATAAAAATATGTTCAGTGTTTCTCATTTCAGTATGGAATAAAAGGAGAGTGAAAACTAATGTTTAAATGTTGAAGAAAAATTCCAATGAAGTTTCCCTAAGAATGTCACATTATTTCATATTTCAATGGAAAGAAATAACTCTACAATCTCCAACTTAATTTGTTATTTACAAATCTTACTTTAAGTTATTTGAATATTATTGATAACATTGAGCTATACAGGTGAGAATAATCTCAGCATGATTTTCAAACCTATTGGGGAAATCCACATGCTTTAAAAAATGTCAAACTTATGACCAAATTCATTTTCCAAGTGTCATGAAATTCCTAAAAATTGATTAAGCAAGTTAAGATATTGACAATAGCAATGTAAAAATGGAACATCTTTTATCATTTTAAATTTTATCAATTTAAATCTGTCATCAAGAAAAGTGGAGTGCCATTCTTCTTAAAATAAACCCTTAATTATTTTTTTCATAGTTAGACTATCTGAATAAATTTCCTAAGACAAATCTGAAACCCTATAAGCTTGCATTTTTATTTCAGCATGTCTAAATTTTAAAACGAAGATTATTTGAGGTTATCTTGTTCGATGGTAATTTTATGTATTCTCTGGGGTTTGTGTATAATTTGTATAAACAACCTTTATTGAAGAATGCAAGAATCATCAGCAGAGAAAGTTTTAACTCCTTCAAACCCAGTAAAATGATCAAACATTTGGAATAAGAACAAATGGTAACAAGATGCCTTAGCTGAGACACTTTGCCTAGGGACCCATGCCTTTCTGTTTGATGATTCCTCCATAAACCTGGGTTGATTGTTAAGAACGGACCCTCTTAATGTAAGAAAGTTGACGGAGAAAGAACTCCTCTTACAAGTTTTTCCACTAGACGCTATAAAACACCACCACAGCACCTTGCATTCTTGCCATCTGCAGCTGAAACTCACAGCTGAATGTTGCCAGGCCTTATTTTGTAAAAAAAAATTAAAAAAATAAAGAAAAAAGGCTTTTTTTGTATAAGGATACAAATCGTCTGGACGATAACGTAAGCTGGACAGGAAACTTCCTTTTCTCCTAGTGATGCTCCCTCACTTAGTCTTGCCTTTCTCCCAAACACTGAGATACCTTATCTACAACTACTCTATGTGATCATGTTTGCTGGACATATTTAATATGATTGCATTTTTTTCTGTGGTTGATGTTGGAGCTGACCTCAAAGCCCCATGCTCTTGTCTTTTTATTTACTCACAGCTGATGCTCTACCACATGAGCCATGCCCACTTCCAACTTTTGGCTGGTTAATTGAAGCTGGCAGTCTCACAGATTTGTCTGCCCTGGCTGGCTCTGAACCATGATTCTCAAATCTCAGCCTCCTGAGTAACAAGGATTACAGATGGGAGACACTTGCCTGGCTTGATTGAACTTTTCAGTTTTGCTTTGGATACTTATTTCCAACACCCTTTCCTTTGCAAAGAAATTGCAATAAAAGGCTATTTTTCAAAACTCAGTAGCTTGGGTGAGTTTTAAAAGATACTAGGACCATGTATTGATGAATCACACCTGTGATCCTAGCTACTCAGGAGGCTGAGATCTGAGCATTGAGGTTCTAAGCCAGCCTGGTAGGAAAGTCCACAAGACTCATCTTCACTTAACCCAATTAACTACAAAAAAAGCTGAAGTTGGAGCTATGGCTCAAGTGGTAGAGTTCTAGCCTTGAGCAAAAAAGCTTAGAGACAGTACCTACAGTTCAAACCCCAGGACTGGCACACACAAAATAAAGAGATTAGATAAAACTTATTCAGTTGAAAATTATAGGTAAGAAACTCTTGATAATTCTTAAATTGCTTAAAGCTGGAAACTGTTTTGTCATACTTATAGTTCTTATAAAGATGGTAAACAAAGGGGTGACAGTTATGTACGTTGAGTAATGAGTACATTTCTTTTTGAACAGTGTTCCCACTCTCTCTCCTGCTTTTCCAAACTGTTTTGTTTCTAGATATAATTCTTACACTGTGAAATCAATCTTTACTGTTTATCATTCTATGTTTAGATGCTGAACTTACCCAAACTCTCATTTTATAATGGCCCATATTAAAATGCTACTGAGCAATGCGTTCTACACTGAACAATCTTGACTAGTTTTGAAACTTAAGGCAATGTTGAAGGACTGTGTGTGTGTGTGTGTGTGTGTGTGTGTGTGTGTGTGTGTGTGTGTGTGTGTGTGTGTGTGTGTGTGTGTATAATGGAGAGTTGTATGTGAATTATCTTTCTAATGACAATGGCTTAAAATCAGGTTACCACCAGCAGGAGCGGAGAAGTCATAAACTAAGGAATTCTAAAGAATTTGTGTTTGTTCATGGAAGCAATGCTTCAAAACTGAAGTCAGAAACAGCTGCTGAGGGGAAATATTTTTAAGCCATTGAAACAACAGGGATATTATTTCAGGTTAGTTCTTAGCATTGTGTCCATTTACAATGCGACATTTGCACGCTTACATTGGTTTGGGAAAGAAAACTTGGAAGACTTAAAACACATAAACACTGCAAATACAAAGAACTTTTCTAGGTCTAGCCAGCCCAGTGTGACTCCGTACCGAGGGCCCTGTCTATCAGCAGAGTCAACTTTGAAATGATTCGATGTGATTCCAAGATTTATCTAATTTTTATTTTTAGTTGACATACCATCATTGTGATAGGCCTTGACGTAGACTAAAGAAGCTATCATGAATATTCACCATAAAAATGTGTGAGGTGATGATTTTATAATTTCCAAACTAAATTGAGATCTTCAGTCTTCTTAGTATAGAAACAAAGAAAGTGAAAAATTAAAGTGCAAAAGGGCAAGCTGCTATTCCTAGTTTTTCTTCTTTATTAAATAAATGTGATTTATCCTGACATATGGTTAGGAAGAGGGCTGTTGGAGACGGTTGGCAATAGACACATTATTATCAATCTGAGTAGATTGCTCACAATTCTGAACTTGAGCGAGGATGCAGAAGCAAAGTTCTTACTATTCAACTTTAGGTTTTTTATTATTCATCTCTAGATTTCTCCAAGGTTGTAAACTGAGGAATGGAAAATGCAAAGTAATCAAAAGCCTATGAGCATAAAACATTCAAGTAAAAAGAAGATTTCTTCCTGACTGTATTTGGAAAGCAGGTGACTGCTTCTTACACAAATAGACTCATTCTTCTTCAGTGGATTTCATTTACTCTCAGTTCCTTCCTATGGTTAGACCTATTTCAGTTCCCTGTAGTGACATAAAGATAATGATTATAAATATATTTCCCACTGATTTTAGCTACTTAAAATCTAAATTGACCAAACAGTTTATATAAAATTGTAAGTAATTGATCAAGATGCACTTGTACTTATAAATGGACAGGCTGAATAGAAACCCCTTTGTATAACTGCTTAAAAGAATAAAACATTATAAAAAATAATGAATAATAGTGAATTAAATGCTTTTTGAAAATAACTTTATAATATCATAGATTAAATAATACAGTTTTGGCAGTAGTGGGATTGGAACTCCAAGGCCTATACATTGTACCACTTGAGCCATACATGTATCTCATTTTGCTTTAGTTGTTCTTCAGTGTGCTTTCTATCATGCCCAGCTTGTTTACTGAGGTGAGGGTTTCTCATCTCTTTTTGTGTGGGCTGTCCTCAAAACACTATCCTCCTGACCTCCCTTCCATTCATCTGGCATTACAGGTACGTGTCACCACACTCAGTTTAAATGATACATTCTTAGAAGTAATTTTATTTTCTGATCTTTTAAGGGTATTTAAAGTTATTGTTATAGGTGATGGTTATGTTGACCTCATAATTCACTGGGGAGAAACAACAAGTTATTCACGTTTAAATTTGGGAGAAAACCTGGCTTCTTATCTCATATAATTCAGTGAAAATTTACAAATGTGTAAATCAATCTCTTCTTACAGAACATGTATTTATTCCTATTTAAACTGTGAAACTATAAACAGTACATTTGAAGACTGTAAAAAAATATATATATTGAGAAGACTAAAGTAACATATACTGTTGAATGTTAAAATGGGTTATACTATTTATAATAGTGTTTCCAATAAGAGTTAAGATAGACTTCTTAATTCTCTTTGCTAGTCATAACTCAAATATTCCTTTTGTTTTAATCTGGGTCTGTGTTATTTATTCATAACCTCAGAAATTAGCATTCAAGTCAGAGTTTCCTATGAAAAGTTAGAGCTATATTGTAAGTTTCTGTTACTTTTTCTTTCCCCCTTATAACTATCAAATGCATCCTTTCCTGTTTGTATTTGGAATTAGCCCAATGCCCTCCCTCAACCTGCAGTGCTGTAGATTCAAATCAAAACCAAACATTTCATTCGGGCTACGACCCGCATTCATCCACTCGTCCATAAAATTACCATTTAAAGCAATGCCAAACCATGGCCCATCCCGGTGAATTGCAGTTCACCCCCAAAGCTGTAATGGGCCACGTGACTGAGTAGCAGAGCCATGAGGAGCTGAGGGGCTTTGGACTTGATCTCAAATGTCTATGCTGGCCATGCTATTAGATAAATGTATTGAGACCATCTGCGCTTGGAGCCGGTGGGCTCCTTTCCCTTCCTGTGTTGTCTTTTTACCTGGATCATCTTCTCTTCAGTGTTTTCAGTCTGGAAAGATCGCCTCAGCTCTCTCCCCTGTACTTTAAACTGAGAGATTATGACACCAATGAGAAGTCATTTTGTCTATTTGTTATCATGTGAAATAATAAAAAACACTCAAAAACCCAGTCTCACTTCCATTTGCCTATAGCCAAGTTTTGCAATTTGACCATCAGTGTTCACCTGGGGACAGGGATTTCTCCTGCTCCAGGCTCTGAGGGGGAGTGTGCAGGGATCAATTGGTGATGTCTTAGTAATGGGCACAGAAATGAAAAATTTATCATCTCAGCCAGGTACAAAGTTCAACAAATGATCAGCTATGTGTGGAAAAAAAATCAGAAAATGCTTTTGGGGCATTTATATGCCAATTTCTACCTATCTCTGGCTTAACCTAATAAAAATAAATATGACTCTTGCCTAAAGCTAAGCAGGAAAAAAAGAAGAAGGTTGATCTTGTTTCAGTATTTTACAAATATGGGTTGATAATAGCAGATAACCGTGCAGAGTTCAGCTATCTGCAGGAGCAGGGTTTTAAATTTGGATTTCAGGTTAATATGGCTAAAGAGAAAATATAAACCTTTTCAAAAAAAGTTTATTCAATTGTACAAATCATTTGTTGGTCAAAAATAACTTTCAGAGAGCTTCAGGGAAGTATGGACATCTTCTAAAAATGAGTCGTGGTTAGATATTCAACTCAGTAGCAAGCTGAAGAGTTCTTTCTAGTTTTGTTTCTTACTGGTTGGGTTCAAATGGGTAGAAACATGAGTATCTCAGTTTCACAAGGGAAACTGACCTAGTTTACCCTCATGGTAAGACCTAAGAAACCATCTAAATATTCTGATTATATTTAATGGTTAGAAACCAGGTTTGACTGACCTTAAACTGCTCTATTGCTTTATACTTGGAAGCTTTCTGGAAAAAAATAGTCATTGAAGTCATTTTAAAAAATCAATTTTTTAATTATGCACATAACAAAGAAGAAAAGGCCCTATTGATGAGAGAAAAACATACATCTTTTGAAGTACATTTTTATAAATCCTCTCACATGTAAGAAAGTGACTATTCAGCCATCACATGTGTACAGATACAATGGTCCGCAAATGTGTCTGATTATTGGGCCATCAATTTCATTCATAGCAAATAAAGGAGTTTGACTTTATTATTTACATGATTCTTAAAATATGCAGGCCCTTGACCACACAAATAAACATGTGCTGTTGGATCAGTATAAAGCCGAGTGTTTATGAACAGGGTTCTTTGTATTTTTAACAGTCTCTGGCACATGGAAGCCAAAACCTTTGACTGCAACATGGAGCCTGGATAATTGCGTGCTTCGTGATCTGTGTCCGGGCAAGGATTCCAACCTCTGCTGTACAGACAGACAAGAGTACAACAATCTGTTATTGCAGTTTGACATTTTCCTTGCATGATCAGTTGGTAAATCTCCACTTCACTGTTCTTAGAAGCCCAGATTTCCTGTTATAAGCAATGTGGTCATGATTAGAGTGTTATTGAAATCTTCCCACAGTACCTGTGTTCTTCAGGAGGTCTAGCTTGTGTTTCCCACCATAACAGAACATAGGGATGTCACCCCTTGATCTTGGAATGGTTGGAGCAATCAAGAATCTGCTGAGTGGTGGTGAGGGAAAGAGGAGCAAGCATCCTTCACATCTCAGCTGACATGTTCATAAGCTATAGAAGAGAATCAAGACTAGAAGCACAAGTGAGGAACTGTGATCTGCCTTGTGCTTTGCTTTGGACTGTCACCAGAAAGTTCTGTTTGGGAGACAATGTGGTTATCTCTCCTAGGAGCACTTTCAAACATTTTGTCATGTGACACAAAAAGCCTCAATCCAGCCTGGTGCTGGTGACTCTGTAACCCTAGCTACTCTGGAGGCTGAGATGTGAGGATAGCAGTTCAAGGACAGCCTAGACAGGGAAGTATGTGACACTTCATCTCCAATTAATGAGTGAAAAGATAGAAATGGACAGGTGGCTCACGTGATAGAGTGTCAACCATGAGAGAAAAACCTAAGCAAGAATGCAAGACTGAGTTCAAGCCCCAGTACCATCTCACACACACACACACACACACACACACACACACGGCCCCAATCTTACGCAGTACTGAGTGGTACCATCTTTGCTCCCCTGACCTATGCTGTAACCTCCCCATCCTTCCATTCTTGTGCTCCTAGACATATTTTCCCAGAGACCTTGAATTTTCTTTCCACGTATGAACATGGATGGCAGGGCCTCTCCCTCCTGCAGAATCCTCCTGTAGCTTCTTCCTGTGCTCTGCCCAGTGGACCAGCTCCTTCCTGTGACTTAAAAGGTCTGACCCAGTCTGCCTTGAACTGTTTTCCTGACCTCACTTCTCACCACCTTCCCTGTTTCATACTTCATCCCCTGTCCTAACAATGCCCTAATCATCCTGGCTCTGAGAGTTCTGAGCCGGCCCTTCCTTCTTTCTGAAGGACTCATTTCCTGCCTGTCCTGCCAGTTGGTGCATCATACATTCAGCCTACAAGAACTCCTTCCGGGTCAAAGAAATCCCTAGCATTCTACCCCATTTCTTTTTGCCTACAGAATTCATTGTGCTCTACCGTAACCTGTTACTTTGTCATCTCACCTGTATATTTGTTGTCTCTCTGAAGAAGAAGGTGAGCTCAGGGAAAAGTTATTTTATCTTACTTTAGTAGGCTATTGCCAATCAATGGATGGATTAAAGATTAAATTGTTGAGCTTATCAAAGATTTCCCACCGGCCCTAAATTAGGGACTGTTACATTTTGTTTACGGGTTTCCATATTTGCCTTAAGTCTGGCCAAATCTGGCATTTGTTTAGTTTTTATTGAGGCCTAGAAGAATTCAGAACATGTTAGGTGACTTGTCAAAATTAGACTGATACTTATTTTCAGTAAATTCAACATCAGACTTGTCATATAATCTACTAACTTTGGTAAAAATGTATCAAAAACACCAACCAAGTTTCTATATAGATATGAAAATAAAAGACATTAATCTTAACATTTCTCCTGCTTTAATGTCATGCAGACAGGTCTCCCTGGGTCCTGAAATCTGAAAGGTGAACAAGTCAACAGATAAAAAAAATAGAAAGATCTGGGGCTGGGAAGGTGGCTCAGTGGTAGAGCGCTTGCCTTGCATGCCTGAGGCCCTGGGTTCGATTCCTCAGCACCACATAAGCAAAAAGAAAAAAGCCGGAAGTGGCGCTGTGGCTCAAGTGGTACAGTGCTAGCCTTGAGCTGAAGAGCTGAGGGATAGCGCCCAGGCCCAGAGTTCAGGCCCCACGACCGGACCCCCACCACACCAAAAATAGATCTTTCAAGGAGTTTGTATGTGTTATTTTGCTTAATTTTTTAGATTTATTTATTTTTAGTGGTACTGAGAATTGAACTCAGGGCCTCTGCTTTGCCAGGCAAGGCATTCCGCTGTTAAACCATGCCCCTAACCCTACTTTTAGTTGGATGTTTAAATATAGGATCTTACTTCTCATCCAGGTGTGTCCCTGGAGACTCAAATCTTCCTATTTCAGGCTTCCTGTAGTCCTTAGGAGCACAGACAAGCTGAATAGTTTTCCTTCATTGGGATGGGGTCTTGCTCACTTTTCAGCTCAAGGTTGGCTTTGAATTGCTGTGCTGCAGGTCCCAGCCTCCCAAGTTGCTATGATTACAGGCATGAGTCAATGGATCTGACTTTATTTTTTATTTATTAGTTTTTAATAGTGTTGGGTTTGAATTCAGGGTCTCACACTTGCTCCATGTGACATATGTCCCCAGCACAATTACAAATACTTCTGAAATGACAAACTGTGAATAAGAGTAGAGATTTAGAAAAAAATACGCATAGAATTCTACAAAAACGTGTAGGCAATAAATTAAAATATATCAACATCCTTTTTTTAAAAAAAAACTCATACCATGCTCATTTCCTGGTTCAATAACAATAATAATATGAAAAAATATTATAATGATATTAGCTGGTTATCAAAAACTATCCCAAACAACCAGTTGTTGCTTCTCATCAATGGATTATAGTGGATTGTGGGTTTTTTGGCTATTGTCGCTTTGGGTTTTTTTTTTTTTTTTTTGGTCAGTTGTGGGGTTTGAACTCTGGGCCTGGGCACTGTCCCTCAGCTCTTCAGCTAGCGCTTTACCACTTGAGTCACAGCACCACTTCTGGTTTTCTGAGTGGTTTATTGGAGAAAAGAGTCTCCCAGACTTTCCTGCCCCTGCTGGCTTTGAACCGTGATCCTCTGATCTCAGCTTCTTGAGTAGCTAGGATTACAAGCGTGAGCCACCAGCACCCAGCCAGTTTGTTTGTTTGTTTGTTTGTTTTGTGCCTGTGCTTGGCTTGAACTCAGGAACTGGACATGGTCTCTGAGCTTCTTTTGCTCAAGACTAGTGCTCTACAATTTAAGCCACAGTTCCACAGTTCTGGTCTTTTGGTGTTTAACTGGAGATAAGAGTCTCATACCTTGCCTAGACTGGCTTCGAACCACTATCCTCAGATCTCAGCCTCCTGAGAAGCTGGGATTACAGATGTGAGCTATTGGCATCTGGCGGTAGGTGACAGAATTTTATCGAACTTTTACCTTCAAGAAACAGATACAAAAATACGTTCACTTGGTAATAAATCAGAGTAGTTTCCTCTGTCTTTTAGCTGTGTGTAGAAAATGATCACAAAAAGACCAGATATAATCTAATAGGAAAAACATAATATAGCAGAAAGAAATTTCCTATGAATACAGGTGAAAAAATTGTAACAATCTTTCACACACTTCTTCTGCGTGGAATTAATGTGAGCTGACTCACCTGAGATCAAGGAAGAGCTTGGTGTTTCTGTCCCAGCCCACCCACAGCTTAAACTTGACCTTCCTGCCCATTCGCTCCTTTTTTGGTTCCCCTGGAAGTTTCTTCAAGCTAAAACTTATTAACTTGTTTTTCATGGGATTGTTTAAAACTAGCTAGAAGCTAAAGTTTGTGGAAACAGAACAGGAATTCTAAGCAAGAGTATGAGGAAAGGTGGTGTCAAAAACTAGGAGATCCTTTGGCATTTCTTTCAAGAAGCAGAGCAAAGGCCAGCGCAAGGTGAAGTAATTCCATCGCAGCCAGACGATGACTGGAAATGACTAGTGCATTCGCTCATCCTTTACCATAAAGCTCTCTCCCTGTTGTGTAACCAGAATCTCCATGTCTTGTTTCTGAGGCATCCCAGGAGCCTGGGAGTTGAGAACATTTGACTATCCAATAAAATTTAATTGTCTGCTCAAGACTAGATTGTTTTGGCCGTGATGAATAAAACAGTGCATTTGTTTTTTTATTGTCATCATATCTCCATGACACCATCTTTATATGTTTTTTTCCTAGGAATGATAATTATATTCTTAAAGGGATTAAGCTAGCAACCAATTCAGAAATATAGTAAGGGCATCTGGTCCAGTTCCACAAACGAGGAAGCAAGAAGTAAATAAAAGACAACTTTAACGTGATCCAAAGCCTCTGTGGTAAGGGAAGGAGGGTGCTCTGCCCTGGGCCAGGGGTCTGCCTGGCTTTTGTGCCTGCACCCCTGCAGCACAATTCCCATGCTCTCTTCCCCGCCCCCCCCCCTCCCCGCCCCGAATGGAATAGGGAAGAAATCTCATGGGCAATATTTTTTTTTCTATCTGGAAAGACTATCTGGAAAGAAGAAAAATGGGCTCCTAAGTATGAGCAATGTGGAAAACAGAAGATCTATTTTATTAAGAAAAAAACATGCCAAATGGTAGGGGCTGTGGCGTGCATGAGGAGATTTTTCCAATTTCAAATATGTCATTAATGGACAACAAACTGATGGATAGTTCAGCATAATCCATTACATACATATATATCATTGTACATATTATTGTATATATATATATGTTATATATTCATACAGTGATGTCTACTCTAGTTCTAGGTTCAAAGGAACTATAGTTTGTTATAATTATAGTCAATATATTTAGAAACCATAGAGTTAATTCAAACTCAGAATAAAAAACTACTAGTATCTTCTACCAATATCTGTAGTTTCCCTTTCCAAATCGAAGACAACCTATTTAATGATTTATTTCATTTTGCAAGCTATCTTTGTTATACAGAGGCCACATGAAGCAAAAACATTTTTGAACATATTTCACTATGTTAGTTAAAGGTTAAATATGGGATTGAAACATAGTGTGAATATGGTCATTTAGAAAAATCTAGGAAGAAAATGTAATAGGTTAAATGCAGGTCACTGGCTTGTTCATGGGTAAAGTGAGTGAATTTTTTTTTTACCTAAAAAAATAAAACAAAAACCAAACCAACTCTTTACATTATGAAGCATAAAAATCCATTTGAACGGATGCTTGTAAAATATTTTCACCTAGTTGCATTAGTTGCATGTCCACGCTGGCAGATGGTGGTGATATATTTTCTTTAATATTATTAAAGAAATGCAAAAGTTCTAGATTATATTATATTAATCTATGGTTCTATTGCAATTTGATACATGCTGATTATATTTCAGCCTTCTCACAAATCCCCCTGACTAACTTTTAAGATTACCTGAGGATTTTTCCTAACATGTAAATTTTTTACATTCTTTTCAAATTTTGGAAATAACATTCTTTAATTGTTTGAAGTCTAAACCAACCAACAATCCAAACAAACAAAGAAATCAAAGGATGAACTCAGCCTCTAAACAAAGTTCTAGAATAGAAAGAAAGACATCACTTCCTTGATCATTCATTACTTACACATAATTACTATTTTGGTGTTTCTCACCTAGGATTTTTTTTGTTTTGTTTTTTTGTTTGTTGTTTGTTTTTTATTAATCCTGGGCTTGAACTCTGGCCCTGGGCTCTTCAGCTCAAGCTGAGGACTCTACCAGCTGAGCTACAGCACCAATTCCAATTTTTTGGTGGTTAATTGGAGATAAGAGTGTCACAGACTTTCCTGCCTGGGCTGGCTTTGAACTACAATCCTCAGATCTCAGTCTCCTGAGTAGCTAGGATTACAAGTGTGAGCCACTGGTGCCTGGCTTCACATAGGTTTTTTTTTTTTTAAATTCTAAAACCTTTAAATTATTTTTTATTGTGAGAATACCATACAGAGGAGTTACAATTACATGGGCAAGATAACGAGTACATTTCTTATCAAGCATTGTAGCCTCCTCTTTGTTTCCCCTTCCCATCCCTTCCCATACGCCCCTCTCCCCCCCACCAGATCCTGCCCCCACCCCCCACCAAAGTTGTAAAGTTCGTTTTTCGACATAACGACTTGTACATGTCATTGATGCAGTCTTTCATTATTTCTTCCTAAATAGAATTATACTATTCATGATTTTTTTCAAAACTTTAAATTAAAATATGCCTTGAGTCTTCAATGTCAGTAACTAACACGTTTTTATTTTCAGCGGCTTTTATTATCATCCACTTACATTGTTACACCTTAATTTAATCTTACTAGCTGTCTTTATTGAGACAATTGAATGTTAGTTTTCTCAATTCCTTTGCCATTAAAGCCTATGTATTTATTTGTCTGAGTGTTTCTACAGGAATAATTTCTAGAAGGGGAATTTTTAAGTTAAGGGAAAAATCTACATTTTTAAAGTTTGTCATATGCATTTCCAAATTCCTTCCAAAAACTGTTGTCACAATGCACTTCAGTGTTCTGTGAGAGATTTTTTTCCTTTCTTGTTAGCACTGGACATTATGATGTTTTTACATTTATGTTTATCTAGGAATATAAACATGATGTTTTGATTTATGTTTGCTTATTTACTATTTAGTATGAGTTACTATTATTCTGCTTTTTGTGTACTGCTTATCTGTTTTGTTATTTTCTTCTATTGGTTATTAATACATGTTTTCAGATTGAGTCATAATAGTATCTCATGCATTAAGGTTAATCATTTTTGAGCATTCATGGTTTTTTTAATTCATGGCACCTGAATTTCCAAGTTAAAATTGGGAAAACCAGTACGAACAATCCAGGCAAGGGTCATGTAAAGAAATAGGAAGGGTCTTTAGAAAAATGATTCAGGGTATCCCTAGCTATTATTTAAAACAGCAGCTAACTTACAACAATACCTAATGAGTAGGATTAGAGATTTAAAACATTTCCTATGAGTTAATATTTTTCAATAGCGGCCAGCCTCTCTTTGGTGGGACTTAGTGAGTGTTTGTACGCCTTGCTGTGTGACTGTGGCCTCATGGATGGGACAGGTGGCCTCTCCGGTGTCTCTTGGGTCTGGCTTGTTTTTATCTTGTACCTTCACACGTGAACTTGACTTTCCTGAAAGCCCCAATTTGAGGTTCTTTCCAGTTAACTTCCTGATGTGATTTATAGGTTGCCCTTCCCAGGCAGTTTAAAAAGAGAAGCAATGAAATTCTAAACTATATTGCTAAGGAGATTTGTCTTTCAAATCTTCCTCATGGCAGGACACGCAAGCTTCACTGTGCCTACGCGGTCCTTGGAAGCTTTAATTTCCTACTGCTCTCTTGTGGCCATACAAATGAACTGTCCAGAACTAAAAAAAAAAAAAAGAAAAAAGGTTCTTTAATAGTTTTAGGAAAAGATTTCCCAAGCAGAATCATCCAATTTTTCTTCTGTAAGAAATTTATAAGTTTTTGACATATGAACATCAAAGTCATAGAAGAACTCATTTTGTTATTAAGCTTTGTAATGGGATGGACGAATAATAAAAGCCGATGAATTTCTTCTGGTGCTTTAGTAAAACCAAACCCGTTGTGACTCAACTACAAAGCCATCCAAAGGCTGGAGATTGAAATATTTCTAGCCATTCTGAAGATACAGCGACTGTCATCCTCAGTTTGTTCTCTTACTGTGGTTTTGGAACTTTTGGTAGGGTCTAACTTAGTCATCTAATTTAAAACAGCTTCCTCTAAGGGGAAAAGCAAACTCAAATAATGGCTACACATTAGATCACAAGTAAAAAAAAAAAAACAACCCAGCTCAAACGTTATTCTGTCGTGTTCTTCTGTGATAAAGGTGTTGTGAGCAGAGAGAACTCACAACTTGAAGCCTCGACTATCTTAAAACCAAACACGTTGAAATGCTTTGTTGGCCATTTGTGCCCATCATGCAAATAATGATGCTCTCTACAACAACTTTAAATCATTTCAATTTTGGTGAGCATATCTAAGGCAAACATAGTAGGGCTGAAGCACAGAGTAGCAGCTCTGGCAAAGTGAACATGTTCAAGTTCAGGTCCTTCTCCTTCTTGTGGAATGAGGCTCCTCTCACTCCAGGCATGGGGCTCTACCAAAGCACTTCGTGCGATAGGGTAAGTTTCCTTCAGTCAATGTAAGATGGCAGCCTGGTATACAGCAATCACTACTCTTGTCTGAAAGTGTTTGCAATGTATTGTGAGACTCCAAAACCCATGGTAAGAAGAATTGTAACATTATGTGTAGGTTAGATGGCACCAGGAAGAGTTTATCCGATCATGAAGGTCCTGAGGATATGATGCTCCAGCTAAGATGTCATGAAGCACCACAACTAATGAGACAAAGAAGAGAAGAAAAGCAGATGCATCTCATGTGCAAAGGCCCTGTGCTAAGAGGAAATGAGGACCTCTAATGATTTTTTTTTACTGTCTTCATGGACAGTAAGAAAACAGGAGACCATTTGAGAGGATTTAAAGTTGGAATATGTACATTTTATGAACTCAGTCAAGCAGTTACTTTGTCCTGTATTTGTCTTTATTTTATGAATTTAAGAAAGACATTAAGGTTCTCTAAGAAGCTAATCTTTGTGATTGAGAAGTTCCTTCTGCTTGGTGAATAGAATGTGGACAGACAGAGGCAAGAGTGACAGGGAAAGAGGCATCTGAAGTAATTACAATGATGCAAGTGAAAGATAATGGTAGCACGGAGTAGATACGAGTAATATGTGAACGAAAGGATCTAGGAAGTCAAATAATCAGAACTTCACTTGGCTGTCAGGAGTGACTGGGTCAAAAAACACCAGAAATTTCCTAGCTTACCACCTCATTAACACCTTGACTTCTGGGAATCCTCAAGGTGACTAGTTTGGGGAGAAATACTGAGTTAAGATGTACGTGAGACACCTAAGCAGAGAACACAGGAAGAAGTTGGTTTTGCTTGATGAACATGAAGACACAGGAATCCTAACACGGAAAGATCCAAAACCCTAACAGGACGAGTAGATAATAATAAAGAACAACAGTGCCTGCAGTATTTAAGATGTGAGTAGTTTTATTTTCAGTCCGAATCCTTAACTTGTCTGAGGAGGTAGATGCCAACATCATCTCCATTTTGTGGATAAGCAAATGAAGCACAGAGAAGGTAGCATGCCTTGCTGAAGGCCACAAGCCAGTAAAGCACCTGTTAGTCACTTCCCATTACTGTACCAAATTCCTGAGATCATGATCCTAATAAGAAAAAAGGCTTATTCACCACCATGGTTTGGAGGTTTCTGTTCTTGAGCATTTGAGGAGAGCAGCCTGCTGGGGCAGTGTGTGTTGGAGCAAAACTGATCACCTCATGTCATTAAGGGAGAGGGCGGCATGCTGGTGGCTCATGCCTAGCTAGCTCCCGAGGAGGCTGAGAGCTGAGGATTGCGGTTTGAAGCCAGCCCCGGGCAGGAGACTCATCTCTAATTAACCAGCAAAAAGCCAGAGGAGGGCTGTGGCTCAAGTGACAAAGTGCCAGCCTTGAGCAAATAAAAGCTCAGGGACAGCACCCAAGCCCTGAGTTCAAGCCTCAGGATGAGTGCTGTGTGTGTGTGTGTGTGTGTGTGTGTGTGTGTGTGTGTGTGTGAGAAAGACAAAGAGAGAGAGAGAGAGGGAGAGAGAAGGAGGGAGGGAGGGACAGAGGGAGGGAGGGAAAGAAACAGACAGATAGACAGACAGAGAGAAAGAAAGAGAGACTGGGGCCCTACAACCTCTTCAATTGCAAAGCCCAGTGTCCAAGAACCTCCCACTAGTCCCAGCACCTTGTGTTTCTACCACCTTCCAGTTCACCACTGTAGGGATGGAGGCTTTAACACTTGGCCCTGGGCAGTAGGTCCCGGAGATGTGAAACACAGCACCCAGGACAGTGACTTCAGGGCTCCATGCCTTGTTTCCCCACTGTATTCTTCTTCTTAAGAATTCAATGATAAAGAGAAATATACGTTGTTTTCCTTGGGGTGGCCTGAGGATGAACCCCAGCTGTTCAGTAGAATGGTGGGACTGGCAGCCTCCCGCAGCCCCCGGACATCAGGAAGGTTAAGGGATGGACACAACGTGTAGATCCTGCTGTGCACACCAGCATGGTGAAATGTGATTCTGAGAACCATGGCTTGAATCCGGCCCAAGGCAGACTGGTGCTCTGAAGACTCGGATGAGTTCTGAGCACCAGAAGAAGATTCTAGAGTTCCTGTCATAGCCCTCTGGGTATGAAGGAATATACCAGTCTCTTCGATCTACTTTAAAATGAGACAAAATGATTGCATTACTTCTGATATTAAAATTTTGAGGTTAGAAACGATTTTACTCATTATCAATCTTATTACTATCTCCAAGCATCTTTTATCAAACAGAGGAAAACTGCCCTGGGGAAAGTCATCCTTGATTGGTTGTGATTCTGGACAAATCTGAATCTTCTGGTTCTTAACTATAAAAGAGGCTGGGCACGATGGCTCACAGCTGTCATCTTACCTATGTGGGGGGTTGATATTAGGGTTTTCCATTGGAGGGAAGCTCAGGAAAAAGGTTTTGGGACCCATACTGGCTATAAAACATTGAGCACAATGGCACATGCCTGTCGCCCTAACTGTGTGGGAAGCACAGGATGACTGGTTCAAACTGGCTTAGGGATCATTGGAATACCTTACTCTAAAATGGAAAAATACCTTCATTGAAAAGGCAAAAACTCAAAGAAACACAGGTCCCATGGTTTCCCTTATTTGCAATATCTAGTATATGTCTGATGCAAGCAGAAAAGGTCAGATAAGGTGATGTTAGGGAAATGAACCCTAAGATATGTATTCAAATGTTTTCTTTTCTTTCATGTGATTGTTTCTAACACATTTATAAGATTATTTTTTTGTTGCTATGTATGTCCCTCCCCCACAGTATAACCCCTGCTTTCACTGTATTTGATGTGGTATAATTTGTGGAGGGAAAGGGGAAAAACAAATCGTTTAAATAGGGATACAGGTGGACCCATTGCAACAATGAGATGTACAAGTCATTATGTCGAAAACGAATTTTACAACTTTGGTGGGGGGGGGAGGGGGAGCGGGGAGGATTGGGTCGGGAGGCGGGGAGGATGGGAAGGGATGGGAAGGGTAAACAAAGGAGGAGGCTACAATGCTTGATAAGAAATGTACTCATTATCTTGCCCATGTAATTGTAACCCCTCTGTACAGTATTTTCACAATAAAAAAAATCTAAAAAAAAAAGAAAAGGCAAAAACTAAAAACTAAAAAAAAGGTGTGTTGAAAATACTTTGTCGACATTCACAGAAGCTAGGCATTTGCGAGCTAGAGAAAGATACTGTTGTCTGAAAAGTCTACAAAACTGGATGAAATCTAAATCTACCAAGTGCGGAGGCCAATTGTAGGTTATCAAGAAGTCCTCAGTGGAGGATTCATTCATCTTTCTGTCTAAAAAATGGTCACAAGATATAGTTTGCAACCATGTGATCTGACAAGGGCCCTGCTTGATTTTTGCCTGAGCAGTCCTCGAAGGAGGCATTGCAAAGAGGAAGGGACTGTAAGTTCAGCAGTCGTGACAGACCAAGCCTTTCACAAAAACATTTGCTATTTGATGGATTGAACTGGACTTAGCATCAACACTGCAGCACAAAACATCTCCACAAGCCATCTGGGGAGACTTGAGGGAGTTGAGCCCACCAGCGCTAGGGCTGCAAGGCATTTCCTGGATGGTCACAATGGAACACTCCCATGAAGGGTTCACTGGTACTAATAAAATGTAGTTAGAGTTCAGTCTTTAGGGTGGTAGGGAAAAAAATCTTTAGGGGCAGTTCAGGATTCACTGGGGAGTAACCAGACTATAAGGTTATAGTTTCACACATAATTTTGAGAGAGACTGGAGGAACATACCAGATAGCTCTTTGAAGCTGTTCAAGCTGTCTGCTTGAACTGGAGATTCATCACTCAGAAATGGCTCAGGATGCTTAATTCTTCAGGGACAATATGATTCATGGCTCTTTTGGACAGACGTTATACCACGCCTTCTTTTTGAGAAAAATTTTTTTAACCATTGGCTTTTTAAAAAACAAAATAATCAAGAACAATAAGAACTATAACAGACACACTAAAAGAACCAAGAAGAAGAAGAAAGAATACATGTCTGCGCTTGGGTGAGTAGGTCCTGAACTGTGAACTTGAAGCATGTCAGATGGTTGAGAATATTCTGCCTCGGATCTCCAGAGGAGTCATGAGTACGCTCACTCTCACATCTGACAACATCAGCAGAAATCTGTCACTGTCTTCCAGATGTCCAAAAGCACAGATGTGGTAGTGTCTGGTGTGACTAGGCACTAGATCAGGTTAAGATCAAATGTGAGTACCAGGTGTGGAGGCTCCTGCCTGTTATCTTTGCTACTTGTGAGGCAGAGGTTGGGGCTCAGATCAAGAGTTTGAATCTAGAAAGGGCAGAACATGTACCCCAAACTCTGTCTCAATCAGTGACTGAGAATGGAGCTGTTATTCAACTATGGGAGGAGCATAATGTCTGAGCTTGGTGGCTCGTTGGCTATAATCATCAGCAACATAAGGAAAAGCAAATAGGAGGATTAAAATCCAGGCAGGGCCAGGCATTAAGTGCAAAGCAGTCAGAAGAATAATCAATACAGAAAGAATTGATAGAGTGGCTGGTAGTAGTGTCTGCCCAGCAAACTCAGGCCTCATTGAATCCCCAGTAAAACCAAAGGGGACAAAATACAGATGAAGTGGGAAACTTCTCTGCAATTGTTGGGAAATGCAGCCAAATAGAAAGATGGACCCTTTCCCTCTTCAGGGGAAACACACTGTGTTCAGTGGGTCTTTTAGCTACTAGTTTGTTGTTACTGTTGTTGTTTTAATTCATGTGAATTCTTCATTTTGATGGGATGTTCTGTCTTTGCATATAAACTGCTCCTCAAATTAAACAGAGCCTGGAAATATGAAAGTTCTGGCTTCTGAAACATAGCTTTTAAGTACCAGTTGAATGTGACTCCAAATGTTATATTTGATATATAGTAGAATGATTAGCTTTAATAGCAAAATTTAAGAAAGGATGAGTTCTAATCCTGGCGATAGAATTCTGGCTCAGGAGTCAGGAGTGTTGAATAAATTTAGATGCTTTCTACCCACATGCTACTTGAGATAGATTTAGGTAACTTAATTTCCTGCCCTATCCAAAGTCCTTTTGTCTAAACTGGGAAGTTAGAGTCAGAGAATGCAGACTATTTTTAAGATTAAACAAGGTATAATAGAATCTGGAGCCACAAACAAGGTAGTGAATGGCAGATCACTGAGAATTTGAGAGAGATAAAGAATCGAGCTTCAAGAGGCCATAATGGCCAAGCACTGGTGGCATACACCTGTAATCTTAGCTACTCAGGAGGCTGAGGTCTGAGGATTGCAGCTCAGGAAAGAAAGTCCATGAGACTCATTTCCAAATAATCACCAAAAAACTGGAAGTGCAGCCGTGGCTCTAATAGTAGAGCTTTAGCTTTGAGTACAAAAGCTCAGGGAGAGTGCCCAGGTCCTACATTCCCGCTACAGGCTGGCAACAACAACAACAAAAAGAGGCCATTTGGATAGGCTCTATATAGGGTGGAGGGATAAAGAGGGATGCGCTCAGTGGAGTGAGGGGTGAGGCTAAATGTCCTGTTTGGTGACTCAATGGTTTCCATAGTTCTTTGATGAGAAGACAGGGAATCAGATCTTCTTATACATAAGGTAGAGGGGAATTCTATCTGTCTGGAATGGATAGATTATGGGGATTATGGGATGGAAAAAATGAACATTCTACTTTAGATGAATTTGAAGTTGGATGAGTCTGCAGCTAAAGTTCATGAGTCTTAGCTACAGACAAGGAGAATGCGTAGCTCTTGTTAGGAAGATGTGCTAACAGCCTACATAAATCTATTCTCCCTACACTTTTTTTCTGGGGATATGCTCAAACAAAGTCCATGTTTCCCAGGTTTCAAAGCAGAGCCATGCAATAAGCTGGCCACATTGTCACCAGTGAACTATGAGCATATGCGATGATGCAATTTCCAATTGTGTTTATAAACCAGTTCTCACCTCTGAACTTTCTATTTCACTTTCCCTTCCTCAAGTCACTGAACTTAACTGCAAACCATCTCCAGGCAGCAGATATGGATGACACAGGTGGTGCTGGAAAGAGGAAACACAGGTTGAATGAAATTGGATCTCTGACCATGTAGAGCCAAGACGCCCGCCATTTTGGATCACTAGCATCTTGACTCTTCTGTGAAGGACAGACAAATGCTATAGTCATGCCCCTCCCTTCTTTCATGGTAGCTTGGCTTTTACCTTAAACAACAGAAACAAGGATCCTTCGAGCTGTATTAGAGGGAAAGGAAGATTAGGTGACTGGTCCTTGAGGAAGCAATTTTCAGAATCCTGAAATGGAGGTGAGATACAGAATATAATGAAGGGCGGCGTGTGCTCGGGTAGGCTGACATAAGCGAATTTCAGGAAGAAGAGTGCTTCTGTAGTCTGAAAAGTGGTGATAGTAAGAGTCAAGAAAGACAGAGACATCAGGAGACTGAGCTCTCAGGGTCACAGTTGAAAGCCAACTTAGGCAGGAAAAGTTTGAGAGGTGCTTGTCTCCAATTATTTACCAAAAAGCTGGAAATGGAGGTGACACTCAGCTGGTAGAATGCCAGCCTTAAGCAAAAAATAAAAAACAAAAAAACCTAAAGGACAATGCCATTCAGGCCCTGAGTTTAAGCCTACACACTTGCACACATGCACACATAACACAGACTGAAAGAAGGTCTAGAGGATGGATTGCTGAGAGACCAGGGCAGTCTCAGCAAAGGCAGGTTAAATGGAGGGGTAGGATAAAGAGATCAGAAACTTAGGGAGATTTAGAAGAACTTTGGTAGTGGGAGCCATAGACAAAAAGGGATAAACAGCTGGACACTAACATTTGCTAAGTGATTATGAGAGCCAGATACTGTTTTAAGTAGTAGACACATAGTGCAGCATTCAACCTTCATAATGAGGCCATCCAATCAATGATACAATTCATTTTTCACAGATGAAAATAAAAAGCAGGGCAAATTAAAAATAATAATAATTGCCAAGGCCCCATTTTAATTTTAGAACATCCTCCTGTGACATCTGGTAATCATGTAGTCCAGAGATTTACATAAGTGTGTATATATCTTTATGTATTCCACTGTGAAGCTAGAAAGCTTTATGTATTCCACTGTGAAGCTAGAAACTTTGACTATTCTTGCTGAATATGAGTATGAGACAATCTCAAAAACTGTTCACTGCCCGCCCCCCAAATATCTCCAAGGCAAAGAATAATAGTTCCACCCTAACCAAGACTCACTTACTTTTCTATTTGTTTCCATCTCTGAGCCCTGAGTCATGACATAAAGACACTTCCAGATTCTCTGTACTGACAGCAAAACCCATCATTTTATTAGTACTAGCACACATCATGGGTCTGCTTAAAACTGTTTGATTTGGGTGCCCACATTATTAAGTTTGCCTATTTGTTTGGAACAAGTAGCAAGGGATCATGCAAAAAGGGCGAAAGAAAAAGGTCAAAGAATGGATTTCTGGAAAGTGCTGGAAGCCATGGGTTCTGTGAAGACCACGGATTTATTATAGCACCTCCCTGCACAATTATGTGATTTCTTCCAAAATCCATTCACTTGCTGAGGTGAATAGGCTGAGAGGGAGGTGGCTGCATTCCTTTAGGTGTGGATTGCTTCCAATAGGAGTTGGAATAATGAGGAAGAAAGACAGGATATTAAAACCAGAGCGATTGAAATAATAGATAACGGGGTTTAAGCCATAGAGGGGGAAAAAAAAGCAAATGAGAATTTACCAAGAGCATGAAACAGGGTTAAGAAGTTCAGTGCCAGCCCCATGACCCAATCATCTTAGACTGTCTAGTTCACTCCAGGACAGCCAATGTCTAGAATAATAGAAGAGGGCCTAGAGCTCGCAAATATATTTGTTGAAGTTGGAAATAGTTGAGCAACAGTCACAGAATAAGACTGTGTGTCACAATAATGATAGATTCTGACTTTGTAACTCAAAAGCAAAGGCAGTGTCAGGCAAAGATGAAGTTCTCAGATGGATGAGTTGGCTTTCAGTGCCTAGAGACCCCAGACAAGAAAACAAGCCATGGAATATAAGGTCAATATGTGGAGTCAAGGGATTTGGGGCTTGAACCTAAGTTTCCTAGGCACTCAGGATGACAATAGGGGAAATATAAACCCACATGCCAAGGCATTCCATGAGAGAGAGAATGAGCAGGAGATTGGAAGACAGCACGTTTTGAAGGATAGTGTATAATCAGATGATGTATATGGTATAGAGAAAAATCCAGCTAGCTTCATTCAGTAGTATTAATACAGCAAGCAATCAATGTTTTGGTCTAAAGAATGAGTGACAGCTGGGTGCCGGTGGCTCGGGAGGCTGAGATCTGAGCATCCCAGTTCAAAGCCAGCCCAGGCAGAAAAGTCCCTGTGTGACCCTTATCTCTAATTAATTACTCAAAAACCAGGAGTGGAGCTGTTGCTCAAGTGGTAGAACACTAGCCTTGAGCACAGTGCCCAGACCCTGAGTTCAAGCCCCACAACCAATGAATAAAAAAAAAAAGAAAAGGAAAGGAAAGAAAGAAAAGAAGGAATGTATGACAAGGAATACTTTAATAGCCTGGGTTTACCTGTTTGCATGGTCAAAAATGGTTGAATATTGATTGATTGCCCATCTGGAAAATTATTTTATTCTATGTCTTATGAAATGGATTTTGATGCTTTCGTTTTCTCTCATTGCCAAAGTTGGGTGAATCTACAAGGGTAAATTCATTCAACGATAATAATCATTTGAAATATTAACAGCATTCTAACCAGTTTATTTGACTTTCTGATGTTTGTCAACCAATTCTTATGACCTACTACCCCTCTCCCCCCGGAAGAATTCTCTACTTATAATTTTCTTTGTAATGTCACACATGATTTAGGGCAGTTGAATGTCAAGTTTCTGGGATTGGCCAAGGCCTTTTACTTTATCCAGTTTTCTATTGCTAACTTGATGGTATGGTTTCAAATGTACTGTGTTAAATTTGATAATGTCAGTATTTCTTTGTGATGACTTTTTATTTTGCTAACATTCTGCAAAATTCTGTTTTATTTTATACTTTGGCAGTAAAATTTATCTTGGCTTTTATAAACCATCTAGAAACAAATACATGAAAAATTAGATCAGAAACAAATATATGTATTTTCTTTGTTTCATTCTTGAAAAGGGAAATAGAAAATTGAAACGATCACCCCAATAATTTCAGTATTAATCTGACAGTTATTTCATCCAAAAAGTGTTTTCCATTTGATTGATCTAAGTGTTTGTTAACTTATCACCCTTATTTTTGTGTGTGTGAGGATAAGACAGTGTCTGAATAATACCAATGATAATAATTAGAAAATAAGTCAACATCTTTATCTACAGAATAGATAAAACTGTGTTGTATTTTATAGCCCATCTGCCAGCCAAAAACTCATGAACAAAAAGTCCTAGAATTTGGACATGGAATCCAAGCAAGGAGCAGACATTTCAGAAGGGAGTTTTTTGCTTCAGTCCTTTGTTTTTGTAAGTTCAAAGTCAGCAGGCACCATAGCCAGCTCTCCTATTCTGTAGAATTCTTTACTTTTCACCATGTCAACTATGCAATTCAAGTGAGTTTCCATGCGCCCTGTCCTCAAAAGTTGCCCAGGCCATGATGGCTTGTTTTGTTTGGCAAAACCCTTGAAAACGTGATTCATTGTCTGCAGGTGATTCATGGGTAGGAAATGAATTCTGAACTCTGCCAGTGATTGTGGTTGATTAAAGTCCAGAAGTTTCTGCCGTCTGTTCCCTGGCACTCTTTGTCAACTGGAATATTTCTATAATAAAGAGAGCTGAAAGTAGATGTGTTTGATGCATGGAATTTACATGTGAGTTTGCATCTTTTGGAAACAGCTACTCAAGCCTACACCATTTTAACACTTGGCACAAAAATCCTTCTCAAAGTGTCTGACTGAATGAATCACATTTTACAAATAAATATCTGTCAAATGGTGCAATTACTTCAGATCCAGTCATTAAGCAATAAAATAAAGGAGTAAATAGAATACATCTGCTCTGAAGTGCCACAGAAATGAGAGTTTCCTTCTCGAGTTACTTGTCTTTAATATTTTAGCCTAATTGGTAGAATGATTCACGAGAAACATTGAGTGCTTAGGTCATGGCACCCACAAAAAGAGGGGAAACACTTCCTAGGAATTTTTCTTTTAAATAGACAACTAGAAGAATATTTACTTCCAGGAGGGAAGAAAGCAGGAAGCAGAAAACAAAGATGGCCATGCAACGTTGCTTTTCATGCACCACAAAGAGGAATTTGGGAGATGAAGGACCACAGATCTTCTGAGAAACAAAATCCAGCTTCTCTCCTGGAAGGGGGTGGGGGGGGGTGGTTAACTCATTTCCTCCAACATCAAAGCATTTAGCTGAGTAGTATATGCAAGTACACATAATTTAAGGAGATTGCTGTCATTGTAAATGAGTCTTTATTTTGAGTGTGTGGTTTTGCTTTTTCTTCTTTTATTTTTTTCTTTTTGGTAGTATTGGGGTTTAATTTGGGGTCATGAGCTTGCAAAATAGGCACTCTACTACTTGAGCCACACGTGGAGCTTTCTTTGCTTTTGTCTGGGCTAGCCCTGGAATTTGATCCTCCTGTGCATACTTTCGGGGTCTTCTGTCTCCAGTTGACCTCCATTTAATGTGAAGACACACAAAAAGCTCACACAATAAATAACCAAATTGTGAGCATTTAGCTGGTGAAGTCTTTTGAATAACTTTTTATTATGATTTGGTTATAACAGTAGCACATCTTTCTTGACAGAGCTTTAGAAAAAAAATACACACAGAAGTAACTGAGAATTGCTTGGAATCATACTATTCAGATAACTAGTCAGTAACTATGCATCTTGAAGTCTCTGTTTCTCAGCCTTGGCTTTCCTTGCTTCTGAACTCACATATATATCTGACTTCTGTAATTCTAGCTACTCAGGAGGCTGAGATGTGAGGATCTTGGTTCAAAGCCAACCCAGGGGGGAGGATTGGGTGGGGAGGCGGGGGGGGGGGGGGGACTGGGAAGGGATGGGAAGGGGAAACAAAGGAGGAGGCTACAATGCTTGATAAGAAATGTACTCATTGTCTTTCCCATCTAATTGTAACTCCTCTGTACAGTATTTTCACAATAAAAAATAAATAAAAATTAAAAAAAAACAAAGCCAACCCAGACAGGAAATTCTGTGAGACTCTTACCTCCAATTAATCACCAAAAAAGCCAGAAGCAGAGTTGCAGTTCAACTGGTAGAGTTATAGCCTTGAGCTGAAAAAGCTCTGGAACAGCACCAAGGTCAAGTTCAAGCCCAGGACAGGCAAACACACACACAAACAGTAACAACAACAACAACAACACCTGCTCAAATTATCTGAATGTTCTTAGGAAAATGAGAGACTTGGGACCTTCAGAAGAGCACTAGTCTAGCCAGTCATATACGTATTGTGGTGTCTATGTGGTAAGAAGAGTTGTTGGGGGCTGATATGTTACACAGCAATATCTAACAGATACAGTGTATGCATATTTATAAATTCATGAATATTATGCTTTAGAAATATAATACTTTTTAACTGTAACTGGTTTTTCCAGTGAATTGATGACTATTCTTAGGTATAAATAAATATTTCCGCTTTTATCTTCCTGCTAAAATGCGAGGTCAGTGAAAGCAGATGACACTGTATGCTAGCACCATGATGGGGATCTGGTCCACCTCCCAAATCTAAAATGTAGGTAGGTTCTCCTAGCCCACTTCTGTAATCCTAGCTACTCAGGAGGCTGAGATCCAGTGGGTTGAGATTTCAAGCCAGCCCAGGTAGAAAAGCCCATGAGAGTCCTTTTCCAATTAAACAGCAAAACGCTGGACTAGAGGCATGGTCAAATGGTAGAATGCAAGCCTTTAGCAAACAAGCTCAGTGACTTTCATAGACTGAGTTCAAACCTCAGTACCACAAAAACAAAAGCCCCCAACCAAGAAAAAAAAAGCAAAGCAGGATTTAAAATATATGTATAGATAAATTAAAATTTCAATGTTATTAGTGTAGTGGCTATTTTATTTCAATGTATAAATGCATATATAATTATATATTTAATCAGTACTTTTGTGTGTGTCCTGGAGCCTGACCCCAGGGCCTGTGTGCTGTCCCTATGCTTTTTTGCTTAAGGCTGGTGTTTTACCCCTTGAGTCCCAGCTCCAATCCTGGCTTTTTGGATACATTGGAAATAAGAATCTCGTGTACTTTACTGCCTGAGCTGGCTTCGAAGAGCAATGCTCAGATCTTTGAGTAGTGAGGATTACAGGTGTGATTCACTGGCTCCCGGTAGGGCTTTGTTTTTATTTGTACTGAATCTTTGTGTTGCCTGAGTTAAGACTACACCCATGTATGATTAGTTCTTTGAGAAAAAAAAATCCCTAGAAGTAAAATTTTAGATCCAAATCAATGGAAAGAAAACTATGTAAAAAGATCCTTTCTATCAGAATTTTAGTGATTACAGTTGAGAAAATGCTTTGTATTTATTTATTTATTTATGTCTTGTTTGATTCAAAATTGGACTTAGATTAAGACTTCAGAGGAGGGTGAGAAAAAGAGTGGACACATTATTCTAGAATCAAGAAAAGCTTCATATGGATTCCTTTCTCTTGAGATTGAGAATTCAAGCTAGAACCATTTTTCCTGTTCAACTGTTCTCTCCCTCCACCTCTTTTACTTCCTTCCATTTCCAGTCCATGAAGGTAAAGTCAAAGTTTTATTATCTCTTCTGCAAAAAAAACAAAAACAAAAAATGCCCTCCTTCACTTCATTTCAGTCCATTCTGCCAGATAGGACAAGGAGAAATGACACAAAGCACAGGCTGAAAAAATCCCAAAGAGGGACCTAGGGAAGGAGAGAAGAGAATGGCTTCCACTTGCTTTTGTGTGCATCCCTATTTGTGTGACACAAGGGGACCTCTCCCATCTCCTGGTTCTGACAGGTCTGAAAACAGAGGCTAGGAAGTTGGCTAGAGAAGTGGAGGATTATTAGCTACTGGAAGAGAAGGTATATCCATTCATCTGAGCAAGGTGCCCCAGCACTCAACTGAGCCTAGTCCTTCAATGGGTCATAATTGTGTCTGAGCCTCTTCCTCCTTCATCTCCGGGGACCATTCCAAAGTCCAGGCTGTACAGTGAACAAAGACACTTGCTGTGTCACTTGCTACGTAGTACCTGTGCAAAATAGAATAGGCTTGTCAATCCCTAGTAATACGATTCCTACATTCGCCCAACGCTGTATTGGCTATGAAATTCCAATGAGAACTGGCTGACAGATTTTGTTAATGCAGACACTGTGCCTGGTCTATTTTAATTGATGTGTATTTTCTATGGTTTTGTTTTTTTTTTTAAAAAAAACTTTTGTTGGTTGGTTGTTGAAAGTGGCTAATTTCTACTTTACTGCTGATATTATGTTCAATTTGGGGTTTTGAGCTAAGGAAATATAATCAGAAGAATTTAATTCTACATTGAAATAGGCATATGGTTTGTAAAGATCAGACAAAAAAAAGAGAGGGTTAAGTTGTTGTTAGTTTCAAATAACTGTAATTTTAACCCTCTACTGATATCAGAATTCTCTTGAAACAATTTGAATATAACCCCTTTCAGCAGAGGTGAAACATTTATTCTAGGATCAGAATTTGATTCTGTATGTAAAAGAAAAGCTGAAAGGATTTAAAAAAAGGTTTCTAACGGTGTCCCACCCCCCAAGCATTTACCCACAAAGAAAGCCATGTCTTGTCTCTGTGATATAAAGTTGTACTTGTAACCAGTCTAATTCAAACCAAAATTACAGCTAGAAGTACCATATTTCAGTAAAGATTTTTCCCTATATCCACAAACTTCAATTTAATAAAAAAAAAAACCCACTGGATTTTGAAACCAATTAGAAGGGGAAGATGAAAAATTATACTCCCTATTTATGTTGGAAAATTGGAAGCATGATTCAAGTCTCTCATCCCTCCACCCCCAACCAAAGAACAGATTTATACATAGATTCCAAATGCTATGCATAATTGGTGCAATTATTTGGATATTTGGCTGAAATATTCAGTCGGACAACATGAAAGTCTTTCAGTATTTGGGGGCTTGAATTATTAAGGTAATTGGACCAATTCACCATTGCCTTTGCCTCTGCAGCTAGAGCAGTCCCTTAATTATAGTCCAATTTACAGAATTTCTTTACCCCCACAGACCCTTTAAGAACACAGGATTCACTTCAAATGACCTGGGCTCAGGTCTGTTCCCTTTTGCCCTTATTAGCTAGACAACTTTGGACAATGCTCTTTCCTGTACGTCCTGCCCATCTCTTGAATTTAGGAGAAAGGCCAAGGAACATAACAAGAAGAGTTAATTGTCATTGGTCTACAGGTGTTTGGCATACATGATTTCACCACCATTAGCAGAAATGATGCTTTGAGGAATTATGAACATTGTCAGAGTCACAGAGCTAGAACTGTTCAGAGCCTACAAACCCTAGCTTCAATGGGAGTACAAGTGTTGTGTGGTCTTCGCGATGAAACAAAACCCTACACAAATCCAAGAAAAATTGTATGCATCTGATTCCAGCAATGCAGTCAGCCAGGAAACCTACAGTGAACTGAATGACTTTACATACTTAAAATGTACAGATTTCCCACCATTCTGTTGTTGTTGTTCGCTGATGATTTAAGGGTCCTTGAACAAATGGCTCTCAACTTCCATGGTGACGGCTCCAGCCACACGTTCATGAAGGACATGTGAAATGTGTTAGCGCCAGCACTGTCATCAATAATAACCCTGCCATTTGCTCAGCCTGGAATTCACTCCCTGGGGCTGGACTTGCTCCTGTGGGCATGAGGCCCCTTATCTCATCAGAGCGAGGCCTTGCTGTATTTCAGGGCATTTGACAGGAATGATGTAATGGTTCTCTTTGAAAATGAGGTACACATTTGCCATTTGAATATCACATAGTGACATGATTGTTAGCCGAATTGCCAGCAACAGGTTTAGTAAAAGCAGAGTTGAAAACAGAGGTTTATTCTAGCGCTTGTCTTCGGCTGGTCACCTTGCTACTTACACACACACATGGATGTGTGTTGACACACTTATATACTTATCTACGAAATAATAATAGGATCAAGAGAACGATCAGGCTGCATCTGTTTTAAATACAGGAAAGTCACTATTTTTTTTCCACACTCAAGATTACTCCACATACTGATGAAAAAAAAAAACTCGCCCATATACTGTATAGAAATAAAAAAAAAAGTATCTTCCTGTTTCGATTCCAGCAGTGAGAATTTTCCCATCTGTTCACCATCTCCTTTCAGATATTTTGGCCATACTCAAATCATACATTCTATCCTCCATAAATTTCCACCAAAATTTCCATCAACTATCCTATACAATGTAAGTGTGCTAGGCTACCTAGCATTTGCACAGATGAAAGAGAATGTATTGCAGCTAATAAAAGGGTTACTTGATCTTTCAAGAAATCATAGGTAAGCCATCATGGGTAAGAGCAACTTCATGAAATACTACAAATAAGCTAATTTTACATTAAACTATTGCTAGAAAAACTGCAAGCAGAGGTCGATCTTTGACAGATCTAAAAATACAACCATGTGGATCGAATTTTCCAGTCACAGCTTCATCTGTGCAGATTTTCTTTCCTTTGTAAAAGTCTTGCTATTTCTGCAGGAGAACTGATTAGACTGTCCACTTTAGTGCTGAGCAATGTAGTTTGGAAAACGAGCTTCAGCCAACAACAATGCAGTCTATTTGCTGAGTGTTTTTTTTTTTTAATCTGTCCAAGACCAGTTTTGTAGGCCTTACGTCTGATATTTGACAATTTGCCTTTGGCATGAAGTCTCTTGCAATGGCAGTTGCTTGAATTTTCACATAAATAGTATTCCAATCAGAGCTGTACCAATAAAAGCCATGTCATTGGAACATACAATTTTAATCCCTTTATAATGACTAACACACATTTCCATGTATTACTCTCACTGAGTTTTGGCTTCTGCCTTAATAAAATGAATTGATAGCACACATTTCACCTCGATTTATGAAATTTAGAGTGACAAAACTACAAGATGAAGCTTTTGTTGGGAATACTTTATGATAATGTATCAGAGCAATATGCCTTATCAGAAATTCCATTTTTAACTGTAGAACTTTGTTCACATTCGATAATGCATTGTTTTCATAAGACACCTAATCACTATTTCCCAATTCAATGCTTTAGTATTATATTAAGATGCTTTAGGCAAAAGGCTTTAACTAGAATTTTTATGTCATCAAAGTATTAAACAATGAGATGTTCCCAAGAAGTAAATCTAGGTAATTGAGATTTATTCCACAAAGCAACCAAGTTTTGGTGTTTAAAATTTATACCAGTTTTGATAGAGTTTTTTTCCTAAGTGCACTTCATAACAGGCTAGGTATATTTTTTGCCTAATTCAACTGAATGCCATATGCAAAAAACACTACTTGTATGCTACACTGACTAGTAATGTCTTGAACTGGACATGGCCCTGAATAACCATTTTGATTCCATGTGAACTCTTTCTATATGAGTACATTTGATTGGTTCATGGTTAGACTTGATCTCTGAGCTCTTATTTTCCAATCTTAATCAAAAAGGTAGATGAAGCCAAGATGTACATCAAGAGAAAATGACTCAAAGAAAGACCACATTGGATAGAAAGAAAAAAGAGTTGAAGAATCACTCTTGGGGGCAAAAATGATTGCTTTGTCCACTTACTTGAGAGGCTGAGCTATGGCTCTGTTTTTCCTTTAGTTAGAAACATGTCCTGAAAGCTGGGCGTCAGTGGCTCATGCCTCTAATCCTAGCTACCCAGGAGGCTGAGATCTGAGGATCATGGTTCAAAGCCAGCCTGGGGAGGAAAGGCTGTGAGACTGTGCAATAAACCACCAGAAAACCAGAAGTGGTGCTGTGGCTCAAGAGGTAGAACACTGGCCTTGAGTTGAAGAGCTGAGGAACAGTGCCTAGGCCCAGAGTTCAAGACCAATGACCAACAAAAGAGAAGGAAAAGGAGGAAAGGAAGGAAGGAGGGAAGGAAGGAAGGAAGGAAGGAAGGAAGGAAGGAAGGAAGGAAGGAAGGAAGGAAGGAAGGAAGGAAGGAAGGAAGGAAGGAAGTTTTCTTTATTGTCAAAGCCAGTTCCAGTTGAATTTCTATCACATGAAGCCAAAGAATTCTGATGACTTTATCACATATCCATATTGTTCACAGCTGATCTTGGTAAGCTTCTGAACTTTTTTCACTAGACAGATGATATGACTTGTATAGGAACCTTAGCTAATGTGATTTTCTTTTTTGGGGGGGTCCAGTCGTGGGGCCTGAACTCTGGGCCTAGGCGCTGTCCCTCAGCTCTTCAGCTCAAGGCTAGCAGCACTCTACCACTTGAGCCACAGTGCCACTTCCGGCTTTTTTTTTCTTATGTGGTGCTGAAGAATCGAACCCAGGGCCTCATGCATGCAAGGCAAGTGCTCTACCATTGAGACAACTTCCCAGCCCCCAATGTGATTTTCTGAAGTAGCAGAATTGTTTGCAAGAAGTCTTTCTTTAAAATGGCCAATGGCATTGATCGTTTGAGACATAGCATTGTATTTTCTTAGATATTCCTATATTTCCATGGTGATGTGAATCCTGTATAATAATAAAATGAATGCCAGTTATTATACACTTTGAATTCAGGATTGCGTGTAATAACTCTTTGAAGTAGTTTGAGTGAGTCTCTCTGTACTGATATTAAATGGCCCTGGACAGTAATACATTGTTAGATAGTGGGTCTGGTTTGTGGGGACTCTCTTATACTTTTGTCAACTTTCACTGGCCACCATCCATGTCATTTAGAGAAATAATATGGCCATGAGAGGCAAGCAGAGGCATGTGGGTCAGAATATGGGCATGCCTGATAGATTATTTCAACATCTGAGCTTACTCTCTCACTTGCAAAGGCAACATACCCAGGAAATTTTTGCTGAAACTTTCTCTTTTTTAAATTGTATTAAATTATAAAGATGCTGTACAGAGGAGTTATAGTTACAGGAGTAAGGTAATGAGTATATTTCTTGTTGAGCATTGTTACCCTCTCCTTTGGTTTTCTCCTACCATCCCTCCCCTCCCCACTTCACCATTCCTCCCCGCCACCCAGAAGTTGTAAAGTTCTTTTCCAACATAGTGTCTTGTGAGTCTCATTGTTGCAATGGGTCATCCTGTGTCCTTGTTTCAGTTTTTTGTCATTCCCCTTCCCCTCCCCAAATTAGATAAATGTACATACAAGCTGCAGGGTACCAAAATCAAATACAGTGACAACAGTGATATACCACAGGATGAAGAACACACAAAAGAAACAAAAAACAAAACAAAGCAAAACAAAACCACATAGTACATTAAAACAAAAAACAAAGAAAAACCTCTTGTGTCCATATCTTGGGGTTTATTTCATTTAGATCATCTTATATTGTCATATGTACATAGCTTTTGAGCTCTTCTGCTCATCTGATAAGATTATGCTAGATGTACACTAATTATTGCAAATAAGGGAAACTATGGAACCTATATTTCTGTGGGTCTGTCTTACTTCACTTAATATAATTTTTTCCAAGTCTTTCCATTTCCTAACAAATGGGGCAATGTCATTCTTTCTGATGAGGCATAGAATTCCATTATGCATATATATCACATTTTCTTGATCAATTCATCTACGGAGGGGCATCTGGGTTGGTTCCATATGTTAGCTATGGTAAACAATGCTGCAATAAACATACTTGTGCTGGTAGCTTTAGTATGGGCTTGTCTGTGATCATTTGGGTAAATGCCCAAAAGTGGGATTGCTGGGTCATAGGGGAGCTCTATGTGGAGTCTTTTGAGGAACCTCCATACTGCTTTCCACAATATTTGAACAAGTTTACACTCCCATCAACAGTACATTAGGGTTCCCTTTTGGTCACATCCCTTCCAGCATCTGTTGTTATTAGATTTCTTGATTATAGTCATTCTAACTGGGGTGAAGTGGAATCTCAATGCTGTTTTGATTTGCATTGCTTTTATGGCTAGAGAAGTTGAGCATTTCTTCATGTGTCTATTAGCTATTCTATTTCCTCTTCAGAGAAGTTTCTCTTTAAGTCTTTAGCCCACTTACTAATGGGGTGGTTGTTTCTTTGAGGATTTGTTGTTGGGGGATTTAATTTTTTGAGTTCTAAGTATATTTTAGATATGAGACCCTTGTCCGTTGTATGGCTAGTGCAGATCTTCTCCCAATCTGTGGGCTTTCTATTGATCTTGCTAGTTATGACCTTTGCCATGCAGAAGCTCAGCAGTTTCATGCAATCCCATTTGTCCAACCTTACTTTGATTTGTTGTGTTTCTGGGACTCTATTAAGAAAATTTCACCCTGTGCCAAGGAGACCTAGAGTTTCTCCTGTTCCTTCCTGTGATGTTTTCAGGGTGTCTCTTTTTACCTTGAGGTCTTTGATCCATTTGGAGTTGATTCTGGTGCAGGGTGATATATAGGGATCTAACTTTAGTTTTCTACAGGTGTTTAGCCAATTTTGCCAGCACCATTTACTGAAGAGGCTGTCTTTCTTCCATTCTATTTTTTTTTTTTTGGCTCTCTTATTGAAGATTAGGTGGCTATAGGTCTGTGGGTTCATTTCTGGGTCTTCAGTTCTATTCCATTGACCCTCAGGTCTGTTCTTTTTAAAATTTTATTTTTTCTTCCCCTTCCATCCTTTTCCTCCACACCTCCGCAACTCCTCCCTGCCCCTTCCAAAGTTGTAAAGTTCGTTTTCAACGTAGTGTCATTACAATGGGTCAACCTGTATCCTTGTTTCAGCATTTTGTTATTTCCCTTCCCCTCTCCAAATTAGAAAAAATGTATATACCAGATGCAGGACACCAGAATCAAATACAGTGACAACAGGAGTTATACTATGGAAGAAGAACATACAAACGAAACAAAAAAATCACATAGTACATTAAAAACAACAACAAGGATAAAACCCCTTGTATCCCTATCTTGGGGTTCATTTCATTTGTCATCATCTTATATGGTCATATGTATACAGCTTTTGAATCTCAGGCCTGTTCTTGAGCCAGTACCAAACTGTTTTGATTACTATGGCTTTGTAGTAGAGTCTGAAATTTGGTATAGATATTTCTCCAGCGTTGTTCTTTCTGCTAAGGATTGCTTTTCCTATTTGGGGTCTTTTACTGTTCCACGTGAATTTTTGGATTGCTTCTTCTATTTCATTGAAGAATGAGGTTGGAATATTGATAGGTATTGCATTGACTTTGTAGATAGCCTTTGGCAGTATTGCCCTTTTCATGATGTTGATCTTCCCAATCTAGGAGCCTGGGAGGTTTTTCCACTTCCTTAGTTCTGTTTTAATTTCCTTTTTCAGGTTTTTAAAGTTTTCATCATAGAGATCCTTCACTTCTTTAGTTAATTCTAGGTATTTTTTTTTTTTTTTTGTGGGGCTATTACCAAAGGAGTTGCTTTCCTGATTTCTTGCTGACACATTTTCTTTTTCTTTTTCTTTTTTTTTTTTTGGTCCGGTCATGGGGCCTGGACTCTGGGCCTGGGCACTGTCCCTCAGCTCTTCAGCTCAAGGCCAGCGCTCTACCACTTGAGCCACAGCGCCACTTTCAGTTTTTTTCTTTTTGCTTATGTGGTGCTGAGGAATCGAACCCAGAGCCTCAGGCATGCAAGGCAAGCGCTCTACCACTGAGCCACCTTTCCAGCCCCTGACACATTTTCGACATAAGAAATTAGCTATTACAGGTAAGGCATTTGAGATTCTATATTTGGTATTCTAGAAACATCAAGTAATTTATAGTGATCAACACTAATTTATTTCTCTTGAAGTTGTTCTGGGCTATAAAATAAACCTGAAGATATAGATACTGAAGGTTTGATGGTAACGTCAAGGTGATTTCATTGAAAACATCATTTTAAAGATGATTTATTGAACGGTTACTTAATTAAACACCACTTGACCTTATTTGAGCGGTCTCTTCCAAAGCAGTATTGTATGTTTGGAACTTCTCCATCCAACCTCCAAAGATGCATGTTTGGTAGTTCTATCTTTGGGAAACTCCAGTTATTAGAAATTTCTACTTACACTCAGCACACTATGCACTGGAATTGATTCTGTCTGCCATTGCCAAGCAGGATGAGGTATATACCTTTCTATCTAATTACTGTTTGAATGTTTAAGGGTTACTACATTGTCCCCGGAACTACTGGGGGCTATTTATATTAAAAATGTCTACGCATTTTATTTCATTCATCCCAATCATCTTCTCAATATCATCAAGATTATCGTTATTTTACTGTCATAAAAGCAGGCATTAAGTCATTTAGAATAGAAGCAAATTCCCTCAGAGCAGCTCAAGACTTCATTTTGATTACAAATCTAGCTTCAAATAGATGGATATATGTATTCAGAAGATTATTGTATTTAGAGATTATCATTAGTGAAAGTCACTGTCTTCATTAAACAGGAAAAATTTATTCACTATCATTGAAAGTTTAAACTAATTTTCTTATGCTGTCATACATATATGTGGATATGCAGACTTAGATTCGAAAAGGGAAGATAGGATTTTATTATATACACATATATACATATACACACACACATATATAAATATACATGTAATGCATTCTCTCTCTCTGATTTTCCAAGATTGCCATAAAGTTCTGTCACATCAATTATGTTTGTTTACCTCATTAATCTGGACTTACTTAGGATATTTAAAAATGGATTTTCTCTATGTCATGTACAAATGTTGTCCTTAGTAGACATAGTCTACAGAATTCTCTCCATTGCTTTTTTCTCATCACTGAAAAGTGAAAAGTTCCATTTGCCTCTCTCTCTGCTCCACCCCCTGCCAAGACCTAACATGAAAGCCAATGTTTCAGGCAACTGCAAACTTTGAAGGGGATCCTCACGAGGAGCCCACTCTCAGATTTGGTCATCCACCAGAAGAATCACAGATCTCCTGAAAGCCGCTGGAAGGCAGCTTTCTGCAGGTAAAGGGCACAGCTGAAAATCCACTAAGGGCAGAGTGTGTGAAGAGGAGTCCCGGAGCACACGGATTGGGGTCCATCGGCCTGTGGGGCCCAGGAGCGCTTGGAGCAGAGTCCGGCAGAGCCTCGTGGTGTGAGGGCCTGGGGCTGAACCCGGAGACAAAGGAGGTAAGGAGGTGCGTGTCTTGTTGAGCAGTGTTAGCCCCGCCCTCGTTCCCCCCCCTACACACACCTTCTCCTCCCCACCCCCTCCCCCTCAGGTTGTAAAGTTCATTTCCAACATCCTGTCCAGTGAGTACTGCTACTGCATCGGTTTACCCTTTGTCCTTTTGTGATTTCCCCTTCCCTTCCCCAAAACAGGTAAATGTACATACAAGACACAGGGTACCACAATCAAAAACAGTGACAATGGAATAAACCAAAGGAAAAAATGGGGGGGAAAAGGGAAATAACTTCACACAGTACATTAACACACACACACACACACACACACACACACACACACACACACACACACACACTTGTTTCCGTATCTTGGAGGTCATTACACTTAGCATCATTTTCTATGGTCATATGTACATAACTATCGAGCTATTGTGATCCTCGGCTAGAACTATCCTAGACAAATACTAATTATTACAAATGAGGGAAACCATGAAACCTATGTTTCTTTGGGTCTGGCTCATTTCACTTAATATGATTTTTCCAAGTCTTTCCATTTCTTTACGAATGGGGCAATGTTATTCTTCCTGAGGGAGGCAGAGAATTCCATTGGGCATTTTCCTGATCCATTCATCCACTGACAGGCTTATGGGTTGGTTCCATATTGGAAAAAAAGAGGTATTTTGAACTTCTTAAAGAAGCAGGACATCGCTTTTTTTCAGACATTGCTGTGATGAGCTGAACGTGTGCACCGCAAAACAAATGTTGAAATTCTGTTCCCTGATGTGATCCTACTGGGAAATGGGTTTGGGAGGAAATAAGTCTACCAGCTCGGAGCTCTCACCGTGCCTTCATAACAAGGTGCTGTGTGAGTACCACAGGCGGCTCCTTTATGCCAGGACTTAAGCCACACCCCACAGGAGGATGAGTAACTGCAAGGATTGCTTTGGACATCCTAACCTCCAGCCTTTGAGAGACACACGTTTTTTCTGTAAGCCTCACAGTCTATGGTATTCTGCTATAGCACCTGAACTGACTAAAACATCCATCCTCCTCTACTGAATTGTGGCAACTACAGATTCTTGATAAATAGATCTGCAATCAACAAAAGGTAGCCCAATATTCTGACTAGTACCCCACTAATTTCTGGTGTTCACCTTGTTTGTGTGACCTTCTGATTTCTTTCCTGTGCTAGTCCTTGTGTGTCAGCTCATGGTCTCTCATTCTCTTGGCTTTCTTTCATATAGCTTTTGCTCTACCACATGAACCACACCTCCAGTCGTATTTTGCTGCTTCATTGGAGATGGAGTCTCAAAAGATTTCCTTGCTCAAGCTGACTTTCCACTGAAATCCTTCAGGTCTCAGTTTCTTGAGTAGCCGGGATTACAGGCATAGGCTGACTGGTGCCTGGCTATGATCTTAAGATTTGTTTTATATGTCCTTGGAAAAATGCACCGTGTGACTATTTTAAAGTTGACTTACAGTTTAATTAAAGGAAGATGAAACATGTTTTGTCTGTAAAGGGGAGGCCAAATACAGGAGATAGGTAGATGAATGGAGGAAAATATGGGTGGGCAAATATAGTCATAATAGTCAAAGAAGATATGAGGAAATGGAACGAGGTAACTTGAGGGTTGGTTGGGCTACAATGCTTGCCTTTAGGTATGTAATACACATCTGTACATAATCCAGTTTAGCAAGAGATTCGTTCTTCAATGCAATTTTACACTTATATCGATGCTCTCACTGAATCAATGAATTTATTCTTAGGTATCATGTCATTCACAATATTTGCCATATTTTTCTATATTATGATTTTCATCGAATTCATACTAGTTATTTCTTCAACAAGTTTCTCTGGGAAAGCTCCTGAAGGTCCAGAACTGGTCGCTTACCTGTTCCTGACAGGAGATGACCCATATACAAGAACATGTGTATGCAGATCTGGACTGGGCTGGTTGAACACGCAGATCTGGACTGGGCTGGTTGAATTCCAGCAGTGATGAACTTAGAGACAGAGGCTCCTCAGGCTCAGAAATTGTTGCCTTCCTGGAGTCTCCTTGAGTTTCTGATTTACAAGAGAATGAATCTGGATTTATTTTTGCTTTATTAACTTTTTGAAATTACCTTTAAGATAATAGAATTATCTTTAATTCAATACTTCAGTTCATGAGGGCAATGCATCCTGAGCAATGTTACCCTATATTATGATTAATAGTAGTATTTCACAATATTTTGGGAACCAAACCCAGGGCCTTACATGTGGTAAATAAGTGCTCAAATACTTTGCTATATCCCCAGCCATTATATAGTTTATTTTTCATCATTGCAGATTCTATTAGGTTGTTTTTTATCCATAATTCTTCTTCTCTTCCTTGTGCTAATTTTTTTTATTGAATCTATTTTCCATGAACATTTTTACAACTGTTTAAATGAACTTTTGGGTAATTTACTCAACTCTTTAGTAACTAAGGCTATTTGAACTGTAGATTTTCCTTTGGTTGTAAGTAATATTTTACTGCTTACTTAAACCACACTTGGTAAATTTTTAATGGATGGCAAACATGAAACATTTCTCCTATTGGCACTGGTGGCTCACGCTTGTCATCCTAGCTACTCAGGAGACTAAGATTTGAGGATCGTGGTTGGAATCCAGCTTAAGCAAGAAAGTCTGTGAGACTCTTCTCTCCAATTAACCACCAGAAAACTGGAAGTGGCACTGTGGCTCAATGTGGTAGACACTAGCCTTGAGCAAAAGAGCTCAGGGACAGCACCCAAGCCTCACAACTAACAAAAAAAGTAAAAAAAAAAAAAATTCTACTATTGGTAGCAAGATTGTACGCTGTTCCTTAAATAGTGTTATCAATGTTTTTGAGGAGTTGGAGCCTTTTGAGACTTGGTTATGATCTTTGTCATGATGGAAGCAGAAGGCCTTAATTCCAGGTTAATCCTCCCTGACTATCAATGCAAGACACTGTCAGGAATTCTACTCTTGTATGGTAAGAGATTTTTCTTTGTGTTGGTGGTAGGCACAGATGGGATTATTTTTCTGATTGGTGAGAACACCAAGAATTGCTTTGTTCATTTCCCGGTGGCTGTTTCTCAATTTAGAGATCATTTCCCCCCAACACGCACTTGTTAGTACTCAGATATTAGCTCAAATTTCCTCTGTAATTTTTCTTGTTGTTTTGTTTTTTGTGCCAGTCCTGGGGCTTGAACTCAGGGCCTGGGCACTGTCCCTGAGCTTTTATGTGCAAAGCTAATGCTCTACTACTTGAACAACAGCTCCACTTTTAGCCTTTTGGTAGTTTAGTTGAGATAAGAGTCTCATGCACTTTCCTGCCAAGACTGGCTTTAAACAATGATCCTCAGATGGTAGCCTCCTGAGTAGCTAGGATTACAAGCATGAGGCACTGGTGCTGGCTTTCTATAGACTTGCAGAGCTCACTTTCTCCAAGAAGTTCGCTGCAATTTTTCCTATCTGGTACTATGACCCCACATTCTAGTTGGGTTGTACTTCCTTAACTGTTTTCTCTATTTCCTCAAGTATAAAGCATTTTTTGAATTTTTATTTCCTGAACTATAGCCTGGATACTAGCTCTAGGCTTTAAGCCAGTACAATTGTATGTTACTTTTGTTTGCTCTGTTTCTCAGACATTATAGTTCTGTGTCACATGGTTTTCAGTGTCTAAAAATTATAAAATGTGTGCACACACACACATATACACAAACATACACACACATGTTACAGTTTGCTACTAAGCGGCATTTTATGAAGTATTTAAGATGAGAGGGCATTTAGATCTGTTTCTCTATCTTGGCTGTGAGCTAGTATAGTTATTCTTAAATTGCAAGAGTTAAAATTTTACATTTCTCTCATCTATTAAATGAATTAGCCTAGACAAGTGACTTTATGGGTCTAAAACTTAATTTCTTTGTACATAAAACAGCAATAATAATGCAGCTTTGTAAATTTGGGTTAAGATTAGGATCCACTAAGATGGAGGAAATTCTTGTAAACTACAAAACTCCATGCACAAAAGCCTATGCTGAGAGCTGTGGTGATATTTATAACTTCAAATAATAAAAAAATGTTTTAGAAAGATTTACAGCAAAAGCTATGAGCAATAATCATAATGAAAATGAGGACCTTTGCTTTGTCCTATATGACTATTCCAATCTAACCTGGTTTGTGCCAGTTGCTAGTGGCTCATCTCTGTAATCCCAGCTCATCTGGAGGCTGAGATCTGCATATCAAGGTTCAAAGCCAGCCCGGGCAGGAAAATCTGTGAAAATTTGTCTCCAATAAACCATCAAAATGCCAGGAATGGAGCTGTGGCTCAAGTGGTAGAGTGCTAACCTTGAGCAGAAGAAGCTCAGGGACACAGCCCAGTCCCCAACCCCAGGACTAGTGCCAAAACAAAAACCAAACCAAACCAAACCAATAAAACAAACTGTTGATAAGCAAAGAGGATTTGCTGCTTCATGAAACTGGCAAGGCCAAGTAAGGGTCAAACCCAGTCAAATCCAGAGGTTTAACACTGCTAGTGTTTTCCTTTTATCTGTTTATGTCTTAATTCTTCTGCTTCCTTCCCAGACTTTCTCTACCTGGCAACAAGATGGTTGTGGCCCTGGTATACTTGTATCTAACATCTTGGCTGAGTGAAGAGACAGAAGAAATGTTCCTCAAATAGTTCTGGCAGAAAAATTCTGAGTCATATTTGAGTAATTTTACCTCTGCTGAACTACAGTCCTTGTGATATTCTAATTAGCCAGGGATATCTTATTAAATGCTTAGGATTCAAAGCTCAAAGGTAGGACATGATTTTTTTTTTCTTCTTCTAATCTTTTAGAGATTCCTGGCAAACTCACTCTGCACTGTAATGAATGACCGGGGAAGTTGTAACCAGTTCTGTTCAGTTAGGGATTGGGTAAAAGTTTACAATGTGTTTTCTGTTTTGGTTCTTTCTTTCACACCCTGGATGGTCGCAATTGGACACTGTGCTGCATTGCTTTATGGGTTGATCAGAAAATACATAATAAGCAAACTTGCTCTGACCAAGGAAATTTTCATAGCCACAGAAAGACACTGAGTCATAGAATTACAAGAACATAGTGAAAATGAATACTTCCCTCTGACTTCTTTCTTCTTTCATGCATAGTACAGACTGTGTATAATTAGATGCTGTGTTCTGATCTCAGCTGATCTTGCTGAGATTTTTGTCTGTGAACTATCCGGGATGAGACAGTCAGTTAGATACTTTTTTTTTAATTGATAAGTTTTTTTTATTGTGAAAATACCATACAGAGGGGTTACAATTACAAGAGCAAGGTAATGAGTACATTCTTTATCAAGCATTGTTGCCTCCTTCTTAGTTTCCCCTTACCATCCTTGCCCTCCCAGCTCCACCCGCCTCCCGCCAAAGTTGTAAAGTTCGTATGCCTTTTGCTCTTTGTATTTCCATGAAGCCCAGGATAGTACTTTACCCAGAATAGCCTCAAAGAATTTCTCCTTAAAAGTGTAAAGGAAGCCAGGTAAGGTGGCTCACATCCGTAATCCTAGCTAGCAAGGAAGCTGAGATCTGAGGATCATGGTTTGCAGCCAGCCTAGGTAGGAAACACCATGAGACTCATCTCTAGCTAACCACTGAAAAATCTGGAAGTGGAGCTGTGGCTCAAGTGGTAAAGTACAGGCCTTGAGCCCAAAAGCTCATGGACAAGCACCCAGGCCCCGAGTTCAAGCCCCAGGACTGGAGCATGCCTTTCCTCCCCCCCCCCCAAAATAGTGTGTAAAGGAATGAATGAATAACAAATTACTGTTGGACATTGTGGTAGAAGAGATACCACAATGAGATACCACTACTATCCTAAGAGACAATGTCTTCTATTCTTCCTTTTGCATGTAGAGAAATTCAAACACTAAGAACTCTTGTGAAAAAGAGCCAGGTTTCAAACCCAGACAACCAGATTGCACACTCATTGAAATGGGTGGCAGTCTGAAACATTTCATTAAAGAATAGGAAATAAAATAAGAAAAGGTGTATTGTACATTTCAACAGTCCACAGCAACTGACCACCCAGGAAGGAAACAGGAAGATTGCAATGAATGTATAGAGTGGAGAAGCACAATGGAATTATCCATTAATCAGATGAGTCCTCTCATGATGCAAAGGAAAGTCTTCCTTGGTAAGCTCAGTCCATAGTTGAGCCATCATTAGTATGTAACAGGGCTGAGGAATGATTATTTCTTTGTTCTTAGGTAGCCTTGTAGAAATAAACAAACTTAAGAAACAGGTTACTTCAGTTGGTGATGCAAAGCAACCCCATTCTAAGTTTTTAAGAGCAAATGATTTGTCTCACGTAATAAAGGTTAATAATGCCTCAATTATTGGAGGAGAAACCCAGGTATTTAACATTTACGACAGCAGAGGAGCCTAGAACAGCTGTTTATGACTGCATTAGGAGGCATTTGAATTGTTGAATCTCTTTGATATATGATTGCTTCTGATCTAAAACCCCAACATTTGCCTACCTGGGTTAAAGCTACCCATAGCCATGGCTTTCTCAAGGAAAAAATGTAGTTAGTTTGATAATAGCCTTTGGTGCTTCTTTGTTCTTTTTCTTTGAGCATTGTCTGAGAATACTTCTGTATCTAAGTTACTGAAATACAAACAAACTAGCTTAAATAATAATGAAATTGTTCTACTAGTGTTCAAAGAAGTTCCCAAGCTGGATACTCTTGAGCTGATCCATTGGCTCATGATGCCCTCACAGACTGGCTTGTTTTTTTAAAAATCTTTTTCTGATAGATGCCATGTTAGTCATTTCTCAGGCTGATTTTCCTCTTGTTCACAAAATGGCTGCCAGTATCAAAGGGTATCTTTTACTTATGCATTCTTAGCCACTTAGAATAGTTGAAGGAGTCTGGATATTTGTGAGGAAAATCTGAGAAATGGAAAGAAGATGCCATATGGAAGTAGATTATTATAGGCCAACAAAAGCCTTCATACAATACTTAAAAAATTTGATTACATTTGTGGAGCATAATTGCAGCCACCTAATCAAAACTCTCATGTCACAAGATCTTAGAGAATACAAAGCACAAGATCAGCTATTTGTCTTTTTATTTATTGAGAAAGTAATAAAGAAGAAAGGAAGGATGGAAGGAAAGAAGAATATGAAAAAAAGGTTGTAAAATTACTGAGTAGGGTGAAGCAAGAAGATTGCAATATAATATTTTCCAGGTCTTTCTTCCCAGTTCCTTATGAATGGGGCAGTGTCATTCTTTCTGATGGAAACATAGAACTCATATATATATGTATACACACACACATATACATACATATATATATATATATATATATATATATATATTTTCTTGATCCATTCATCTACTGAGGGGTATCTGGTTGGTTCCATAGATTAGTTATGGTAAATAATGCTGCAGTGAACATGGTTGTGCTGGTAGCTTTAGTATGGCCTTGTTTGTGGTCATTTGGGTAAATGCCCAGGGTGGGATTGCTGGGTCAGAGGAGAGTTCTATGTTTAGTCTTTTAAGGATCCTCCATACTGCTTTCCAGTTTACACTCCTACTGACAGTGTAGTAGCTTTCCCTTTTGGCCATATCTCTGCCAGCATTGGTTGTTATTAGATTTCTTGATAATGGCAATTCTAACTGGGGTAAGATGGAATAAGTGAAGCAAGCCAGGCCCAAAGAAATAGATTTTATGGTTTCTCTCATTTGTAATAATTAGAATTGAGTCTTTGATATTCTTAGCAGGGGATCACAATAGCCTAATCGCTAAGTGCATAGGCCCATATGTAAAGAAGTGTATCAACATGAACTCCTAGAATTGGAAACAAGGGATTCTTATTATGTCCCGTATGCAGTTATCTTATTTCTACTTTTTTCTTTCTATTTTAGTTTTCTGTACCCGTTGTCTTGTATATAAGCTTATCTGATCCCTGGAAGGTAACCGGAATCACAGAAACAGCAGGACAAAGGATGAACTAATGCAACAATGATACTATGTTGGAAATGAACTTTACAGCTTGTGGTGGGGGAAGGTAGAGGGAGTAGTAAGTGGGAGAAAATGAGGGAGGGAATAACAGTGTTTAAAAAGAAATGTATTCACTACCTTACTTATGTAACTGTAACCCCCTATACATAACCTTTTCAGTAAAAAGGGGGGGATTGCAAGTTCAAAGACTTGTGAGACCCTATCTTAAAAGGTAAGAGATGCAGGCATACTAGCAGATGCTGATAATCCCACATACTCAACAGGTCCTTTGAAGCCAGTCTGGGCCAAAAGTTAGTCAGATCCCATCTCAACAACAAGATGGGCATGGCGGTAGAAGTTTGTAGTAGCAGCTATGTAGGAGATATAGGTAAGAGGATCCCAGTGATGCTGGTCTTAGACAAAATGTGTGAGACTGTATCTGAAAAATAATTAAACCAGAAAACAGGCTGCTGGGGCATGGTTCTAGTGGTACAAGTATGGCTACCAAGTATGAGCCTTTGAGTTCAAACCCCAGTACAACCATTAAAAATTGTTATGTATATTTTGCAATAATATTTGTTATAGTTAGAGTTAATCTGCTGACATATAAAAGTTTCAGTTAATTTTTTGAGTAAAAAAGCAGTGTTTTCTTGTGGCAGTCAAGAGCATATTTTAATATTCATTTTATACGTACTATTGATTTGAGTAATTGAGCCATTTGTTAGAATGTCTTTAGTTCACTGTGAACAATTGTATTCATTCACTTAACATTGTAAACACTTTGTTAGAGGTTAATTTTGCTTATCAACCTTTTGATTCATCAAATAATGACCAAACTGTTGAAATGGCAAGTCAGTAAGAAAGAGTTGAATATTTTCTTACTACGTCAGGGATGTATTGGAAAACATTTCTGTTCACATAAAGAATGTGCAAGAAACAATTAAGATACATGACTAATAACAGCTTGATTTAAAAACACAATGCAAACTTTATAGTTCAGTACTTAGGAGTTTTCAGCTATGATTAGCTGTACACATATGTACGTGCACACACACATCTGATTTGTAAAATCTGAAAGTTATCTTTTATCAATCTTCTATGCTCTGATTTATGAAATCTTAGACTAAATGCAAGTGTTTCCCTCTCACAGATTTTTAAAATGCTAAAGATCATATAAGAAACGTCATCAAACTTCAGAAAATAATATCCTCCATATACCATAGATAATACAATAAATCCCTCATATAATCTATGGCAATTTCTAGCACAGGGATCCCTAAATAATTTAAACACAGATGTAGCCTGGTGTCTTATTTTCTCCCCATTTAGAGGCCATAACTGCCACCAGTCAGTAGCATTTCAAGGTTCCCAAATGAACCAAAAGAGAAGTTTAAAATTGTACACATAAAGTTAAATGCTCCATACAATGATCACATTACAATATGCATGGGGAAAATTCTGTCAGCCCTTTCTAAATACACCTGTGTATAACATTGACTCTTCTGGATATTATAAACTACATTTTATCTAACAAGATTTATAAAATATACACAATTTAAATAGAAAATAAACAGTTGATATTCTAAACTACTTATAATTTGGAGATTCTATGTCAGCTCATGCTGCTGATTTTATTTGGCTTCTTTGTTGTTTATAAGAAAAAGAAGGATAATTCCACCCTTCCAAAAAGACAAAATATTTCTGTGAGTAGATTCAAATCCTTCAGATATCCAATCAATGATGCAAAAGGTAGTGTTAGATTATAGGTAATACAACTTATATCCCTTTCCTTCAAATTGCATAATATAATGAGGCAAGCAAATAGGTCTTTGAGTTCATAAGAAAGCAATAACAAAATGCTAAGTTATATCTTCTTGTGAGAACGTCTACTAATTCTAATGTGATTTTCCAGGGTCTCAAATAATTCTTGTTATAATTTGTTTTACTTGCCTAGCTATATACTCAAACTATATTGGGATATTTATGATCCTGGAGAGTATTTCATTTGATAGGTGTTTTGCAATATTGATTTCTTTCTCTTAAGTCTAAGAATTATTTCCATATCTTAGAGGTGGGGCAAACATAAGAAGTCTTCTTTGTTGCAATTCCTTTTTTTTATAATTTTTATTTTTATTTTTTGTGAACATACTGTACAGAGGGGTTACAATTACACGGGCAAGATAATGTGTACATTTCTTATCAAGCATTGCAGCCTCCTCCTTTGTTTACCCTTCACATCCCTTCCCAGCCTCTCCCCCCACCCCCCCCACCCTGCACCAACGTTGTAAAGTTCGTTTTCGACATGAAAACTTGTACTTCTCATTGTTGCAACAGGTCCACCTGTATCCTTAAACGACTTGTTTTTCCCCATCTCTTCCACAAATTATACCGACATCAAATATAGTGAAAGCACGGGTTATATTGTGGGAGGGGGGGGAAATACAAAGCAACAAAGAAATAATCTTATAAATGTGTTAACAAATGCATGAAAGAAAAAAAACATTAAAATACGTATCTAAGGGTTCATTTTCCTGACATCACATTATCTGACCTTTTCTGCTTGACTCATACATATACTAGATATTGCAAATAAGGGAAACCATGGGACCTATGTTTCTTTGGGCCTGGCTTACTTCACTTAATATAATTTTTTCCAAGTTTTTCCATTTCCTAACAAATGGGGAAATGTCATTCTTTCTGATGGAGGCATAGAATTCCATTGTGTATATATACCACATTTTCTTGATCCATTCATCTACTGTGGGGCATCTGGGTTGGTTTCATATCTTAGCTATGGTAAATAATACTGCAATAAACATAGTTGTGCTGGTAGCTTTAGTGTGGTCTTGTTTGTAAACTTTTGGGTAAATGCCCCAAAGTGGGATTGCTGGGTCATAGGGGAGCTCTATGTGAAGTCTTTTCAGGAACCTCCATACTGCTTTCCAAAGTGGTTGAACAAGTTTACACTCCCACCAACAATGCAGTAAGGTTCCCTTCTGTCCACATCCCCTCCAGCATCTGTTGTTGTTAGAGTTCTTGATTTTTGCCATTCTAACTGGAGTGAGGTGATATCTCAATGTTGTTTTGATTTGCATTTCTTTTATGGCTAGGGAGGTTGAGCATTTCTTCATGTGTCTATTGGCCATCCTTCTTTCTTCTTCAGAGAAGTTTTTTAAGTCTTTAGCCCACTTATTTATTGGGCAGTTGTTTCTTTGAGGATTTGTTGTTGGGGGATTTAATTTTTTGAGTTCCAAGTATATTTTAGATATGAGACCCTTGTCTGTTGTATAGCTAGTGAAGATCTCCCAATCCGAACTTTGTTGCAATTTCTAAGAAAATGTTTGATAACATTTTTACATACCCAGCTCTGCAGGCCTTGTGTTTCCTTTCTTTTAGCTGATGCTCCTATCCTGAGGGAAGATGGCATATGACTATTTTGAAACTTTTATTAGGGTTTGTCTTGCCTTGACTTAAAAAAAATCAAACCACACAATTTACTGTGATATTGATACAGGTGATTAGAAAGGCAACAGATGAGGGAACTGTGACCTATAGAAGTTCAGATGAGAGGATAAACTGATCAGCTAAAACCAATCTGGCCATGAACTGTGGGCAGTGGGCAACCAAAGAATGAGGAAGTAAACCATCTGTGAAGTAGGAACAAAAGAATGAGGAAGTAAGGAGGACAAAAGATGAGAAAATAGAGAAGGATCATTAAACCTTCCAAGAAATAGAAAGGAGACCCACCAACCAGAAAGCCTTCTCCAAGGACTCCAGTGTTGCAGGTAACCCAAGATCAAGCTCTGCAATGGAGAAGACTAAGATGGCAGACATAAGCAGCACTGTCACCATCCTTCATCCAGTTAACTCTGCCAGGGAGAAGAGCCTGCTACTCACTTCCTCTTCATGAAGACTGCAAGTAACCCTTAATCACCTGACTGTCAATCACCCGGCTGTGAGTCACCACAGGACCCCAGACTCTGAGGTCACTTCCTGAGCCACTCTGGTCCCGCCTCCTCCTGGCAGGGAGAGAGGTGCCCAGTTCCTAGTGTGCCCATTGGGAAGTTAGGGATTAAGTATGTCATTTTGTCTGTCTTGGATTCATTAAGTGTTAACAATATAAGTTAGAAAGACATTCAAATGTTATTCATATATATACACATATATATGTATATATTATTTATAGTTTATATAGATATTCTTTATATTCTATATATAACATATACGTTATATATTCTATATCTTTATATAATATATCATATATATGTATATATTCTGTAATCTTTCCCAAATTTTAAATTGGTTTTAAATGGAAGAAAGGGAGTAAAAAAAAAAAAAGATAAATAAGAGAAGCAAGTATGAGCAGGATATTTGTTTTGAAAAGAATAAAGAAAGATCTTTGATTATGTTTTTGTGTTGTTTTCATAGGAGGTAAGGAGAAAGAAATCATTTGTTCTCTTGCCCAGGGGACAGGAATTGGGAACTGATGGTGGAGGTTTCTTCATCTGTGATCGATCTACCAGGTTGCCATTACATTTTATCGATCCTATACTTGTATGAGAGATAAAATGAATTTAATAAACTGAAAAGTCATACAAAAGTAGAACATGACTCATCAGTCAAAAGAGGTTCCCCAATAAGGGTGTGACAGGTCACGGAGGAACACAGCAGAAATACATCATTTCTCTGATGGTGCCTTTGAAAATATTCCTGACCTCACACCACTTCTACAGTGCCAGATTTCCCTGTGCTGGCCCAGCGCTCTGATCCTATCAAACAGAGTTCAGAAGCATTGTTTATTTGGGTAAAAACAACAAGAGCAAGGAAGAGGGACTCACCAGTTTCAAGTTAGACAGGAAAATGACCCAAATGAGCTGGCTTGGAGGGATGTTCTTTTTCACTTCCTGAAACATTCCTCACCTTCATCCTGCATGGACTTTCTGATTGCAGCTGTTTGGCCTGCCATCCTGTGTGTGGGTTCAAGTCCTGTCTCTCTGTTTCTCTGGAGCTGCTGGGGATAGGTGGAGCCTTTAGTGCCCAGTGGTCCAGCGAGCCACATGGAAACCAGAGTTCATGTCACACTCCCTGGCTGGCCTATTCCTTGCTGCCTCAGGTCAGAAGCACCTAAGACCAACAACTTGGATTCATGAAGCTTGGCGCTCCCTACCTTGGTGGTCAGTTTCTTGTTGGGCTGGAAAGGTGGCTGAGTGGTAGGGTGCTTGCTAGCACAAGTGAAGCCGTGGGTTCCATTCCTCATTATCACATACACAGAAAAACCTGGAAGTGGCCCTGTGGCTCAAGTGATAGAGCGTTAGCCTTGAGCAAAAAAAGAAGTTTAAGGACAGTGCCCAGCCCCTGAATTCAAAACAAACAAAGAAAGCATAATAAGATTTAAAAAATTGAAATGCTGAGTTAAAATACCTTTTACAAATACTTACATACAAACACCATAATCTTCACCCAGCATACCTCATTATGGTGACCATAGTTTATGATATATGGAAAAAGTAATTTAAAACCCACGTGTGTGTGTGTGTGTGTGTATTGCGATTGGCTTTCATTAACATAAAATTTCCCTGTGTATGTTAAGCATTTCATCCCATGCCTATGGCTATAGCTTGTTTAGCCCAACACCACAGCCCTCTGTCTCCATTCTCCCTGCTTTAGACCTCTATCTATCTATCTATCTATCTATCTATCTATCTATCTATCTATCTATCTATCTATCTATCTATCTATCTATCTATCTATCTATCTATCTATCTATCCATCTATGACCTATCTACAGAAGACAAATAAGATCTTTAGAAGGTTTCTGTCTGCAGTTTCCATAGCAAATGTCCTGATTAGACCCTGAATGGATTTGCTACCATTTCCTTCTTCCTGCTCCAGTCTGTGAAATGCCCTGTCATAGTTTGTTCCAGGTGAAGTACCAAGGGTTGTCCCTGTTAGCTTGCTTCTCTTACAGCAAGAGAATTAAGACCTCTGTGGATGAAACCCTAATGTAGTCACTGGCAACTTCTCTTCCATTTCCTGGTTGGTTCATTGTTTATCTAATTGCCAGTAATAATAATTCATTGTATAAAGAATGTTGGCACCAGGGGCCCAGGTTCCAGTTTATTGATGGCTCTGAGTTTATGAATTGATGCCCTCAGCAGGTTACTGCCCTGATGAATGGCAATTACTGTGGCTCCCACAGAGGCATTTGTAGCCAGAGCATTTACTCCTTGCAAATAATTGCCCCTGAGAAGCTGAACAGGTAATTGTAACATCTGAAAACCATGCTTTTGGCTCAGAATCAAAGAGTATTAATCTCAGTTACAGAGGTGTTTTGGAATGACCCAAAAGAGTTGTTAAAGAACAGGTCTTGGGAGTGTTTAATTTTAAGATGAATTGGAAAAACCTTAGCAAGACCCTTCTCCCTAATCCAAATTTAAATGTTGTAAAAGGCACCCAGGTAAACACCCCTAGGTGTCACCTTCCTTATTTGAAGTGGGAATATCTTTCTGGCCATTGGTTGACTTTGGACTTTGGACCTCTCTGTAAAATGTACCCACTGCAAATGCTTTAAAGCCGGTTGAACCTGCACATTAATCCCAGAAATGTGTGCTCTCATTTCTGTCCCTCCAAATATTTCTTTACCCCATTCTTTAATGCCACTTGATAAATGTATACCATGACAAATGATCAAAAAGAAGTGTGGAATCATTCGGAAAGGTTTTTAATTTTGTACTGTGTTTTTCCTATAGTGAAGGAACTTCAGTATCAATAACAAGATCTTGGGGCTGTGTGTAGGTTCTCTACAGAATCAAATGATTGCCAAACAGACTTTTTCTGTTTATTTTGGTACAATGAAAAACAGCCACATAGTGGATCTTCTTAACTTTTGGAGAGAATATTGTACAAAATAGAAAAGAGAAATCGAAGAGACTGATGCATAATTGAAGACAAAAGAAAGCAAAAACCTAAGAGCAAAGGAAATTATGCAGACATACATAACCACTTTGCTATGTGTTTATTTGCTTTCCATAGGAGTAGGGTTCACTAGGGCCCCATGCTTGCTAAGTGGATACTCTGCCATTTCAGCCACGCCTCATTTCTTTCTGGCTTTTGCTATTTTTTCTCAGCTCAGGTCCTGTTTTTTGCCTCACCTTGGTGTGAGATCCTCCAGTAGCTGGAATCACAGACATGTGTCACTGCCCCCGAGGAATTCACTGAAATGAATTCTTGCTTTTTTGTTTGTACTAGTCTTCAACCTCGATTGACCCTCCCAATCTCTCCCTCCTGAGTGGGCTGGGATTATAAGTGGGCTCCCCCACACCCAGCTAACTCTGATGTCTTTTATGTGCCATAAAATCCAGATATCCATAAAGTCTGGCATTGGAGGAAAGAGAAGAAATAAGAAGGGGTCTTGAAAACAACAACAACAACATGTGAAGGTGTAGAAAGATCAACTGGGTTTAAATCTGGAGTTCCTCATTTTCGCCTTTATTCTTCTCAAATTGTTGAAAAAAAAAAGTGGTATTCTAGAGGGTGATCTGCCAGAATTAAGTCAGGACATCATCTCTCAGGATGGCAGAGGATTAAGAAGTGCTTTAGTATCATCATCGTATTTCAGACTGATTAGGGATGCCATCAGGAAGGCCAGAAGACTGCAGCCTGAGCGGGGAGGAAGTTCAGAAATTTTCAACGATTAGAACAAGAACCATGAAAAGGCTGTTAGGAACTCAGGCAACTAAGGGTTAAAACGATGGCCAGAGGTCAAGTGAAAAGTACTGGATTCTAGAAACACATACATGCACAGTGCAACTGATCTGAAGGATGCCAAGATAAAGACAGAGTTATCCACCCAATCAGGGACATAAATTCTCTTAATCTTGATTTATCTCAACCTTTCCCTGCTCCAGTCTCCTTCTTACATAATCATGGCCTTGTTCTGCTAATTAGATTATTGGAACTGAGAGGCTTGCAGACTTATTGAACTGGATGAGCATTTTGAAGCTAGTCAGTTCCAGGTGCTTGCCTGAAGGCTGATAAATATCTGAACTAAGGATGACAAACAGGTTTTCACTTAGGGACCCAGTCCAATGTGTTCCTAGTTAACTGCCTAAGGCAATGTGTTGAGTTAGAGTCTGAGGAAGGAAGGCGGAGCCTTGGTGATGGCTATGAAAAGAACATGCTGGAAGCTTTGTCTGCTCTGAGTTGCCCTTGTTTAGAAGAGAAAGCTGACATTTATCATCAGGTGAAAGTTGGCTTGAGCACTGTGTATTTGACTGAAGTTCAAAGATGCTCAGCAATAGGTACTTGGAACATAATTACCTAGGACAACTCTTCAGGAAGGATCTAAAAGCTTTCATACTACAAGTTGATTAACCTACATTTCTTTAAGTTTGGGAACTCAAAAATGGAACGGGGCGGGGGGGGGGTGTAGAGCAAGAGTCATGTCATGTTTATTGGCATGTGATGTTCATGTTTTTATCATTTTGGTTACTATAATACACTAGTCCTTACCTAGTTTTTCCATTACTCGATCAAATGCTTGGCCCAGTCCTATAGTCAAAATGGTAATTATAGTCATGTATCTTGACTGAAAACTAATTGTTCATATGAAAGATGCGTCCAAGTCATTTTCTGGGATGCTTCATCATATCCTTAAGATCTGTTAATTCTATCTTCTTTTACATAGGGTTCACCTCTTTGGTTTAATTCCCTGCCACAATTTTGCGTAATCAGAGGTCGCTGACTTTCTCCATCGAGTCCCTTCCCTTAGAGCTGTTCTTACCCTGTTCCAGGCAACTGTTCTTGACTTCTTCTGCTCTTTTTCGCCCACTTGTACCCTATGAGAGTAGTCTCATAGACGCACCAAGTATCTCTTGAGAAGGGCCTTGAGCCTGATAGATTAAGTAAGCCAGACTCGGCAGTCAGTTCACCTTGTTTTCTCTGAGTCCTTCACATCATTCAGAAGAGCTCAGCACTACCATCCCCTTGTTATGGTTCAGGAAATTGAGGCTCAGCAATGTCAAGGAATTCACTCCACATTACAAAGCCAGGAAACACCCAGGCTGGGGTGTGGGAGTTATCCAATCCTCTTCCCAATGATTCGCTTTCAGGAGCAAATCACTGCTTAGCACTGTAGCATCCACAGGGACAAAACCTTGTGCACATTGTTATGGACCTTGTGCACTGGAAATAGAATAGATTCATTACCTACCATTTTCAGGAGTAGTATCTATCTAATGGCTATGTCCTTGCCTGCATCACTATTGCTGATGGGGTATAATAAAGGTCATATCACATTTAGAAACAAAAGCCTGGACTTTTTTGCTTTCTCCCTAGTACATAATCTTAATGCAGATTCTTCTTGCTGAAGATCTGGAGTCTTATGTAAACTGGCCTATAGCAATCATAAGCGTGGTACAAAGGCAAGCCTGTACTTTATATTATTATACATATTGCTTATCATTCCTTAGACTGGGACATATAGTTTTTAATTAAGCTTCTTTTTTTACTTTTCTTTTTTTCTTTTTTTGAAAAATAAGGGTTATTTTATTTTTCCTCCCGCAGAAATTTGACTTTATTAATGTAGAATTACCAGTAGATCAAAATTCAGCATGAAGCCAGGTGCTGGTGGCTCACACTTGCAATCCTAGTTACTCAGGAGGCTGAGATCTGAGGATTGTGGTTCAAAGCCAGTTTGGCCAGGAAAGTCCATGAGACTCTTATCTCCAATAAACCATCAGAAAACTGGGAGTGGCGCTGTGGCTGAAGTGGTAGAGCACTCGCCTTGAGCTGAAGAGCTGAGGGACAGTGCTTAGGCCCAGAGTTCAAGACCCATAACCGAAAAAAAACCAAACAAACTAATTCAGTGTGCAAGTTTTCTATTATCAAAATCAGTAGGCAGTGGTTCTGGTAGACTGAAACCCAACTTGTTGGAAGAATGACCTAGAAAGAGCTATGGAGGAGTTGAGGGCACCAATTGTGTACATGCAAAGTGAATTCACTGACTGCGGCAACAGCGTAACTGCTAAGCTTGACAAGTCCTGCTATTGCATAAGGAAATTAAAGGAAGAACCCTGTGTTGTTTCTATCATTTTATCTTGGTGTCTGCTGTCTCTACAATCTCGGCAAAGTGAACGCAATTTCCTTGTTCCAGGAATGCTTACCTCTTGTTTCCTATCTAAGCATTCTGATAAACCTTTTCTCACTAGAGAAAAGAATTGTATTAATTGTAAAATGAATTGGAGTATAGATCAGTGATGCCAATGACAATAATGAAGAAGATTTGTTAAGAGACATAGAAAGCAAATAGATAAATAAAATGTATTTATAATGAAAACAGCAGTTGCTAATTGTCTAACCAAGCACCAGACATGGCCAGCACAAGATCAAGAACTATGACAATGGCCTCAACTTATAATTTGCTACACTGGTTAGCTGTTAAATAAACACATCCAGCTGTTGGATGTGTGCCTGAATCAAAAATGCTCCTTGGGTTAGGATTATTTTATTGTTGAAGATTACTGCCTTGGATGGAACAGGTCAGGTTTCGTCTCCCGAAAAGTCTACAGAAATCCTCTGTCTTTCTTTAGCAGAGTGCTGGGCCAAGGCATATCCATAGAGATGAGAGATGTGGAAGCCACTCCTGGTTTCGCAATACACACCCTGTCTGTTTACCTTGCGCAGAAGCAGCTCTGCGGAAGAGCTGATGGAAGTTCCTGCTTCAGCACCCCATGTTCCCCTGGAGTCTGTCATTTGGAGGCAGCTGCCTTTGCCCTCAAACCTGTGTCCAGAAAGACACATATTAGTGGGAATTTATTTTTTCCCATATGTTTTATTGTCCCATTTAATCAAAATTAAAGAAGTATATACAAGGTTTCAAAGTTAAAGGTGACTTAAACGATGCTTCAAGGTCATCCCCAGAATACAGAATCCCATCACAAATTTAGTACCTAATAAATTATATCTGTAACATTATGCCCAAATGAATTTAGGATTCAGAATGAGCAGATTCTTTTATTGTTACAAAATGCTGGATATAATCAACTTTTTTAAAAAAAATCCATGGAATTAAGACTGTGCAAAGCTGGAGCTGATGGCTCACGCCTGTAATCCTAGCTACTTAGGAGGCTGAAATATGAGGATCATGGTTCAAAGCCAGCTCAGACAGAAAAGTCCATGAGACTCTTATCTCCAATTAACCACAAGAAAACCAGAAGTGGAGCTGTGGCTCAAAGTGGTAGAGCACTAGACTTGAGTGAAGAGTTCAGGGACAGTGCCCAGGCCCTGAGTTCAAGCCCCATAACTGATCAACAAAAAAGGAAAAGGTTTTATTTCAGGTTTTTGAGTTTTTCAGTCCATGGCTTCAGGGCTTATAGTAATGCATTACACAATAACAGAAGAGCACGCCAGAGGAAACTCATTCACTCCATGACTGGGAATAAAGACAGAAAGAGGGGGCTGGGTGCCTTCAATATCCCCCTCAAGAATAGGACCCCCTTGACACGAAGACTTCCAATTATACCCAGTTCTTAAAGGGTCCACTGCCTTCTAGTAGTGCCATGGGATATAGCTAAGCCTTTAACATATAGGCCTTTGTGTGACATCTATCCAAACCACAGTGGGTGCTCTTATATAAAGTATTTGAAACTCATTGTCTATTTATGGAGAGATCTTGTTTTTCTTTGCATCCATTTGCTCTTAGGACATTGCTATCCCACTATTGATATTGGTAATTACTGCCTCATTTTCTCTCTCTCTCTCCCCCCCCCTTCTCTTTCTTGGTCAGTGTTGTCTTTTTATTGTTAACTGCATAACGCCATGCAGAGAGTTAATTCTTGCTGTGTCTCTTACTTCTTGTCACTTCAACGAATCCATGTGAGAAGTTCATGGCCAGCCATCTCCACCACTGGCTTTGACTTTGGATTCAATCCCTTGGCTGGTAGGTAGGCTGAAGGCATGAGCTGCCTGCCCAGCTTATGTCAAATCCAGCTGGGGCTAAGAACGAAGTTTTTCCTCCCCTCCTCCTCTACCTGTGACCCTCTTTCAGGTCTTTCTTGGTGTTCTTGGCCATCAGCCTGACATCTAAGCTTGCCTCGTTCTGACCAGACAGCGCAACTGACCTAGCTTTGGAATAACATCACAGGCATCAACAAAGGTAGAGCACGTACCAACCAAAACATCCCTCTATGGTTATTCCAAGTTGAGAACCCAGCCAAGAGTTGATCCAAAAATGCATCGCTATATTTTGTCTTGGGTATCATTTCCCTACTTGGCAAAATAGGAAGGGAGAAACTGGAAAAGAGATTTCCTGTGAATATCTTCCTAGCCTCTCCTTTGAGAGGCACATCATTTTCTTGTCCCTTTTTAATACAATGATTTATGACACATTGAAAAGAAAGAAAATATCTACATTTACTGTCTGTCCTTTCCTCCAAATCGGTTGGCCCAAACTGATCTCTTTAACTAAACAAATGTGGTTGCTGTGTGTAAATAATTATGGAATCAACATTGATTGGATATTTCTACATCATAATGGTACCTGAGCTCTCTAGTTGGATGTATTCTTTCTTTTCCTTGGCCAGTTACAGCTGTGTCTATAATCAATCTTCAAGTCTCTATACCCTCCCTGCCTGCTTGGTACCTTTTGTATATTAATAACTAAGTGGGCTATTTTGAAGTCTTTTAGTATCTTCTGTGATTAAGCAGAAACTTTAATTTATACTACAATCATTTGATGGAAAGAAATGTTGCTGCCCAGAATGATTGTTCAAGGACAAACATCTTCTCTTTGTAACCCCCAAGTAGGTATCATGTTTAGTTAAATAAAACACACACACACACACACACACACACACACACACACACACACATTTCTCACAGGTCAGCCAGGTGCTGGTGGTTCATGTCTATAATCCTGGCTACACAGAAGCATGATGTAAGGTTCACAGTTCAAAGCCAGAGACTTGCAGACATATCTCTGAGATTCTTATCTCCAACTAACCAGCAAAAGTCCAGAATAGTGGTATGGCTCAAGTGGTAGAATGTTCTTGGGTGACAAAGTTAATGGAGAGCACCAAGGCCCAGTACTGGCACAAAAAGAAAATTTCATTTTTTATTGTCTCCTTTAATTCTCAAAATTCAGATTAATAAGGTAGGGTTTCATTTGTGTTGCGATTCATAAATAATGAGTATGTAGGTAGAGCCCTGTGGCGGAGCTTCCCTGGTACACATGAGGAGATGGGTTCCATCCTCACATTGCAGAGTGGAAAACCAAAGCCACAACCATGACTATGAAGCTGAACTGTGGTAGTTTGCTCAGGGTTCCATCCTAAATGTAGATGTAGGACTGAATTAAGCATTCTTATTGTAATGGATCTGAATCTTCTGGAATGGTATACTCTCCTACTTTTGAAAACACCTTCAGCTTCCAGCAGTTTCTCACAAGTCTGTCTTCTTTCTTCCTCTTCCTCAAGTTTTTCTTCTTCCTGTTGCTTAATTTCTCTCTTTCTCCCTCCCTTCCTTCCTTCTTCCCTCCCTCCCCCTTCCCTCCTTCCCCCTTCTTCCCTTCCTCCCCCTCATTTCCTCCCTCCCTTCCTTCTTCCCTCCCTTCCTTCTTCCCTCCCTCCCTCCTTTCCTTCCTTCCTTCCTTCTTTCCTTCCTTCCTTCCTTCCTTCCTTCCTTCCTTCCTTCCTTCCTTCCTTCCTTCCTTCCTTCCTTCCTTCCTTCCTTTCTTCTCTTTTCTGGTAGCACTAGGCCTGTTGCTTTCAAGACATTTGAGCTGTGCCCCATCTTTCTTGCTCTGGCTATTTTTGAAATAGAGCCTCATATTTCTCTGGGCTTGCCTGGACCATAATCTTCCCAGTTATCCTTCCTGCATAGCAGGGATAAGCGGCACAAGCCATGGCTTCTGTATTTCTATTGGTTATGTTGAGGTCTCATACACATTTTTTCCTGGGTTGGCTTTGAATTATGATCCACCTCACTCAGCCTTCTGGGTAGTTAAGATTACAGGTGTAAGCTACCATGCTCAGCTCTCTCATCTCTCTCTCTCTCTCTCTCTCTCTCTCTCTCTCTCTCTCTCTCTCTGTTGGTTCTAGGGCTTGAACTCAGGGCTTCGTGTTCTTGCTTAGCTTTGGCTCATGGATGACTCTCTATCATTCCAGCTTCATTTCCACTTCTAGCATTTTTTTGCTGATGAATTTGAGATGAATCTATGAGTCTTGAGGGTGAACATAGTTTAGTATGGCTTTGTTTGTGATTGTTGGGGTAAATGTCCAAAAGTGGGATTGCTGGGTCATAGGGGAGCTCTATGTGGAGTCTTTTGAGGAACTTCCATGCTTCTTTCCAGAGTAGTTGAACAAGTTTATACTCCCACTAACAGTGCAGTAGGGCTCCCTTTTGGCCAAATCCCTTCCAGCATCTGTTGTTAGTAGATTTCTTGATTGCAGCCATTCTGACTGATGTGAGGTGGAATCTCAATGTTGTTTGGATTTGCATTTCTTTTATGGCTAGAGAAGTTGAACATTTCTTCATGTGTCTATTGGCCATTCTTTGTCTGTCCAGGCTAGTTTTGAAACAGGATTCTCAGATTTCAGCCTTCTGAGTAGCTAGGATTACAGGTGTGAGCCACTGGCATCCACCTCCCTCCCAAGTTCTAAACTCTGAAACAAAACAAAACAAAATGTCTTAAAATAATAGATGTTTGTTTTCCTCTACTTTCTACATACATGTTTATTTAGAAATAAACTTGGTTCACATTTGCTCCTCTGTGACTATGACATATAAAATATGAATATTTAAGCGATGTAAGAAATAAGCAACAATAATGAGTCTCAGTGAGGTATATGGAGTGGATGTTGTTATTGCAATGTTTCTAAGTTGTGACTCCAACACTCCATCAAATGATCTTACTCATACTCTCACTTCTCTTTATATGAGTTAAGCTACTAGTACCTTATTTAAATATACCTATAGGCACTGCTTTATGAATGGACCCTTGTAAATAACTACAGCCAAAAATAACAGCATAGCCATCTTCCCTGATTCACCTCTGTTGGGGAGACACTGTAGGACATTTTTGAGGCAGTTCATATTGCAAGAATATTTTTTTCAGGCTGAGACCAGATTTTACAGCAATTGCCTTCTCCGGTTTCTGGGAGGTTTTAAAAATCTGGGATTATCTGTACATTTGCCTTTCTGACATGTCAGCAGAGATTACAAAGTATTATCATCACTGCTAATTTACTTCTCTGACTAAGGAAAGTGTATCTTTAAAAAAAAAAGAGGAGGGGGAAGAATCGAAAGAAATCTTAATGATAGGCTCTGGAATGTTGATCAGTGTTATTATAAATTAGCCTTTGTGAGATACAAGAGCCTATTTGGTGCCAAGAACAATTCAAAAGCCTTTACAAGACCCCAAAAGGAGAATTTTGCACACAATGGAGTCTAGACAGAAATTGTGTGACAATACCATCAACTCACTGTAACATTTAAAACCCAAATTAAATAAATGATGCAAAATTACTTTCAATTGCTTCTTGGTGCCAGATCTTTCTGCCCCCTTAGGCTTTTTTTTTCCTTTGATTTGTTTTGTTTTGCTTTGTTTTACTCATGTTTCTTCTATTTGAGGAGTTACTTATTGGGGGGGAGGAGAGGAGTTCTCCCCCCCTGAAAAGTTCTCCCCCCCTCCCATCCCCACTAAGTAACTCCTCTGGTCACAGACAGTTAGTTAAAATACAACAGTCAGGGTAACAATTTTACTTTGTGCCCAGATTCAGCCTGGCCATCCTCACTTGAGCTCAGTCTGCCCAGTGCCAGTTGTTAAATCCACCTAAGTTGGGGAATGTGAGTTGGGGGGCAGCTGTTCCTAAATTGGCAGGCCTCCGAGTCCAAAGTGTCCTAGCAACCAGAGACTCACCTTTCAAATTATCTCATTTTTATTCTATTCTAAATTGGGAGAAAGCTCATAATTTCCTTCCAATATACTTTCCTGCCACAATCCAGCTTCTCTTTTACTTATATGCAAGAGAAAGGACTTTTTTTTTCTTTCATTGTGGTGGTGTGTTTCTTTCATTTATTCTTTTAAATTAGAATACATTCCTTACGATATGTATGTGCGTAGACACGCACACATACACATGTAAATTAAAACTTCATCCATTGCTTCCTTTAATCTGTACATTTTTTAAAGTACACATTTTTTTTTTTCTGTTAGCTTAGGATCTGTTCCAACTTCCAATCCCTAATTTAGATTACATGGCACTGAAACCAACTCCAAACATTTACTGAGTTTGAAGGTCACAGTGCTATTGATTGATTTTTGGTTATAATATATGTTGTCCTAACATGAGTTGCGCTTTTTTTTTTTTTTTTTGTCTCTCCCATTGGGTTGAGTCCAACAATACAAAGATCAAAGCCTCTGGACTTGTTACTTTCATGTTTCACATATAAAGGGGCTGGCAGTTGCCGATGTGGTCTTGGCTTCGTCTTCCTTGTTTTCATTTTCTGATGTGAAACAGTTGGGGACCACAGACCCTCCCATAGCTAGAGTGGACTCAATAAAAATTGGCTTAATAATCTGCCAAGCATTTGGAAGTGCCCGTCTCCACAATTTTCTCAGCAGTTATTGCCATAACATGCTTCTTTCTTCTTTTTTCTCTTTTTTTTTTTTAAAAAAATCTTTTATTTTTTTGCTTTTAAGGAAAGAATTGGCTGCAAAATTAGTTTTCAGATCAACGATGGAAATGGGGAAACTCTTCCTCAGAGTAAACCAAATTGATCATCTTCGATCTCATTTTATCCATTATTTTTATAGGTGTCATTGTTCTTAGATGGTGGTTTTTTTCTACCATTTGTTGGTGGTCCTTCTTGAAAAATCAAATATGTAAAAAATAATAATGGGGTGATTCTGGCTAATGTTTACTAATTAAAAAAGAAAGTTATCTAGTCATCTTTAGTTTCCAGTTACTTGATGTAAAATGTTCTATAGTGAATAATTGAAATCAGATTTCATTAACATACTGAAAATAGATCTTATACACCACCTCTGATGGGAGTACATATTTTCATTAGAGTTAAGAATTTATAAGATCATTTTTTTCAACATTAAAGTCCAGAGTAATGTTACACATTATGTTAATTTTATTGTTATGCACGCTACGTAGAAAGATGGAATGGTTAGCAAAGACTAGTAAATACCTTCATTGCTTAGGATTTTCCTGGCTTTGGATATATCTTTATATCTAGCATCACTTTTTATTTTCCTTTACTACCTTAGTTTCCACCAAAAGCATAGAGTAACCATGCGGTTTCTTTGAGTCCTTAAGATTGTCTGAGAGAAAGCAGAGCAATAGCGAATGCCCTTCAGTGGGGCCAAGGAACAGAGTGAGGAGAGCACTTTGAGTTTTGAAGTTACATCGGAGCCCTAATGTCAATTTAAAACTCCTACTCTATCCATTGCAATTAGTTGAAAGGAAAGGTCCAGCCATAGCCACACAATTCACATATGCCTATAATCCCAGCCACTCAGAAGGTGACGATGGGTCTGAAGCCAACCAGCACAAAACTAGAAGACCCTTTCTGAAAAACAAACTAGTAAGCAAAAGGACCATGGAGGCGGAGTTCAGGTGGTAGAGCCTTTACTGGCATTCTCAAGACCCTGAGTTCAAAACTTTAATATTACCTCCCTGCCAAATAAAGAAATATGTAACATTTTAAAAAAATTGTAAAAAAGAAAATTCTCCTTATTCATGACTGACTCATCTGTTTGCCCAGAAAGTATGAGAAAAATGAATTAAAGTGCTTTCCCCCCAAAATAAATCCATTTAGTAGATTTGAGTAGGAAAATTTAGAACTGCCTACAGGATATTGGCATGTGCACAGGAGATGCTACTCATTATAAAACTATCAAAGGTGAAACATGGACGGAGAAATTAATAGGAAATATAGATGATCTCTGAGAAGAAAATAAGAAAATACTACTCAACAAAGTAAATGAGGATGTGAATGCAAACATGTAATGTTTTATAACGGGGAGATGTAATACCTTAAAGATTTGTTTTTTTCTTAATTAGTCTGTGGAGTTAATGTGAGTTTTAAAAACGAAGATATTTTTGGAAGCATTCTGTTTCTAAGTAATAAGAATTCTGAAAAGGGCAAGTAATAAGGAGGGAGCAAGTCCAATGTTAAACCACATCACAATGCTGCAGTAATGAAACCATGCAGTAGTGCTGGCCCATGTAGGCAGATCTCCATCTAGTCCAGGCTAGGCAGGCCATGAACACATTTGGATGCATGCTGGCATCTTGTGTATGGTCAAGGTGGCACTGCAAGTGGAAGAAAAGGATGTTTGTCAGTGAATATCACTGGAACCACTGAGGAAACATCTGGTAGAAAATGAAGTCGAATCCTTACCTCACACCACCCTGCTCCATAATGAATCCTGAACAGGTCAAATGAGTCAATCTACAGAAAAATGATCCTTTAATTTGAGTGTGAAAGGCTTTAGAAGTAGTCAACTGTGAAACTGGAAGCCACTTTGGAATATGATAAATTCAATTGTGTACATGTCAAGATGTTCTGCCCAGATTATGAAGAATTATTAATTTTAATAAGAAATTAACTTTTTTTAAATCTATAAATAATTCAAAACTAAAGGGGTCTTTCTATGACGTTTTAATATTTCCTTTGACTAATTTCCTTGACTGATATTTCCTTTGACTAAAATTTAGTCATTGACATAAGTAATTATTATCAAAATTGTGTATAGCTTTTATGTAGATTGTTGTCAATAAGCTCTAGCTTTCTATGACATGCAATTGGGCAGCACCTAAACTTTATATATGTGTGAACCCTTTTAATCAATCAGTTCTGCTTCCAGAAATTTATTGTGCGGCTATGTTTGTTTAAGCCTTAAGATGATGTGTACCTGGTTCTTTACTGTGTTCATCTTTAATGGAAAAAATCAAAGCAACCCAACTAGACTTTAATGGGAATGTGGAAATAAACTATCTCCATAAAATAGAATACCATGCTACTGTTAGGCCTCACACAAATGAGGACTCTTACTTTGCACTATAAAAGAAATCTAGTGCCACCCTAATGACACCATCATGTGAATAAACTCCAGGCTTCTCGTGTCTTTCTGTGATTCATTCTCACTATGAGGGCTACCAGCCACTTATTTCAAGACAATTGCTCCATTTCCAACATCTTACTGATGTTGGAATGCAATTACCCATCTTGTACCTTCCAAAGGAACATTCTTGAAAGTAATAGGTAAAGAGAATTTAAACCAGGTTGAAAAGTGTGAAACCCTATATAAAAAATAACAAAAGCAAAAAATAGCTGGAGGTGTAGCTCAAATAATAGAGTACTTTCCTAATGAGTGTAAGACCTGAGTTCAAATTCCAGTATGGCTTAAAAAATGTACTATTTTTTTTTTTTTTGTTTACCTCAGTCTTGGGGCCTAAATTCAGGGCCTGAGTCAGAGCTGTCCCTGAGCTTTTGTGCTCAGGACTAGCACTCTGCCAATTGAGCCACAGCTCTACTTGTAGCATTTTGTTGGTTAATAGCAGGGGAAAAAGAGTCACATGGAGTTTTTGCCTGGGCTGGTTTGAAGCATGATCCTCAGATCTCACCCTCCTGAGTAGCTAGGATTACAGATGTGAGCCACCAGTGCCCAACTTAAAATGTACTTTAACAAAATGTATGGAAGAATTCATGGTTTAAAATTTCTCCTGTATCATTTACAAATTGTATAGCCCAGGACCAATTAGTGTTAATCACTCAGTTTTCTCATCTACAGCTGTGATTCTTGATGCAGTCTTTAAGTCAATAGCGTATATAATTCATTTAATGAATGATTTCTGCCATCTCTCTCTTTCTCCCTGTCTCAGTAGTAAGAAAAGGAATCAGAGTTTGGGATTATCAGTCCAAGGAATTCTACAGCATGACAACAGATTGTTATATTTCAGCCTCTGTATGGGAACCCCAGCTTCTGTGAGCATCATATCTTATGATATGAGCACCAGGTCACCAGGTTTACCAGGGTAGAGTGGCTGTGGCCCCTGGGTTGAACACGTGCTCATGCTGGGTTGTGTGTGCTGCCAGGGAATAGTCTTGAACATGTTTTTGCCAGATTGAAAGGAAATTGAAATTCCTGACTCAACTATAAATTTGTATCACCACATTTTCATGGGTGATTTGTGGCAAAAAGAGACTTTCCAAACAGCCAAAGAGAATCCAAATGGTGGCAGTTAATAAAGAGACATATTTTTTAAAAGTGAGCCTGTCAGAAACCTAGGGAGGTAAGATTGTCTGTGCATTCACATTTATGGTAGGCCTGCTATCTAAATAACACTACTGGCTTTAAGTCATCCTCCATAATACAAAGTATTCCTGGGGGGAGAAATAAACAAAATGGCCTTTCGGCTGCTTTTCTTTGGTGGCCTATTTTCTATAAAGGATCAAAGATTGCCTGCCTTCCATTAAAGATTTTTGTGCACTTAGGGTGAGAGAGGAAAATCAGCTGTACAGGGAGGGGCTGGGTGACCAGCCGAGTCAGTTATTTTTGCATAGCTGTAACCCAAATCCCTGAGAAGAACAACTGAAGGGAGGAGCAATGTCCAGTGGCTCATGGCTTCAGGGTCAAGTCCCTTGCTATGTTGCTCTATCTTCCTGGGCCCATGGTGAGACGGAATATCATGGCAGTAGGAGCGTTGAGAGGAGGAATCTGTTCACCTCCTGGTAGGTCAAAAGCAGAGAAGGAAGAGGAGATGCCTCCAGCTAGACTCCATCTCCTAATGCTGCTAGAACTTTCCAAAAGAGCACCATGAGCTGAGAACCAGGTATTCAATATATGAGCCTGTGGGAGATGTGTTGTTCAAACCATGGCATTAGCTAAGCTCAAAAGCTTTTTAAGGTATCAGCATCCCTGGGCACCAGAAAGAGAATGACAGAAGGTCATATATCCTACTTAAAGATTGCTCACCATCGTGAGATCTTTTTAAGTCATATTGTTGAAAACCAAGAATCTGATCTACTAAAATAGCATGTCCTAGGTGACACTGAGCACAGTTTGGCATTGAACACAACTGAGCATGGAAGGATCCTAGTGCTTTCTTTTAAAATTGTAATTATATTGAATGTGTAATTAATTACATGTATATTAAGATGTCCCTTTAGAAACTAGGTACTGAGGGGATAGGTGGGGTTGAAAGGGATGAGGGAAAATGACATCAATCAAACTGTATTGTACTCATAATCTGACTTGCTGAATTGAATCTCCTTTGTATGACTACTTCAAGACAACTCAACAAAATAAATTGACAAAGCATCCATTAAGATTGAATACTGCCTGTGCAGGAACTTTCAGAAATATTTGTAAATCCACCATCAATTCAAAGTTCCCATTTTGTGTTCCTTTGAAAGTTGGATATATGCCATCTCTAAATATAGGCAAAACAACTAAAAAAACCCCCAGAAGTTTGATTTACTCCCAGATTCTGAAAACACTAGAGCATTGGACTGAAAAACATAACAGACAGTTGGTCGGAATAGTTGTCTTTAACCCTTAGCCAGAATCTGTGAGCCTTGCAGTTTTCCAATCCATTAACTATCTCCGTAGCACAGATACACAGAGCATGTGGAAGCCAAGAGGAGCTGAATGCGTTCTTTGTGTCCGTGCGTCCTGTATCCTCTAGCAGCCTGGCTGTGTGTTGTACACTTCAGTCTTGGGACAGACAAGTAGCAAGCTTCCTTCTCTCTAAATCCCAAAGCCACTGAAGGAGGGTCTTGAGAGGGATGGGTCTGTGGCAACTGGTGGCCAAAATAAAAAAAAAGGAAGTGACCATGCTAATCCCTGCAAGCTTTATATATTTGTAGATGAATCTTCCTGTTTCAGGAGTAAACACCTTGATGCCCACTTTAGGAAATTTTTTTAAATTAGGTTAAAACTTTTAGGGTGTAGGCAGCATTTCTTTCTTCATCTCTTCAAAGCCTCAGCAAAATTTCACATTTTCACATGCAGTGTTTAAAAGTGAGGGAGGGAAGAGGCCAGGGAGCATATCCAACACAGAGAGAGAGAGAGAGAAAAGAGAGAGAGAGAGAGAGAGAGAGAGAGAGAGTGCTGGAGAGGGGGAGGGTGAGCTGGAGGGGGGGCTGCTGGAGAGAGAAGGAAAGAAAACAAAATGAGGTTATACAACTCTGTCCTTAAAGACAGCTTGGAGACATGGAAACCATATGTGAACTCTTAGCTATTAAAATAAAATGCCAAAATGTGGTAACTATAGCCATTGCACCCAAAATGTAATTGGACATATGTTCATTTACTTGCTTATAATCAAAACATTCAGAAACTGTTTTGAACTCAGGATAGTACCTACACTCAGGTGTAGGTACTGGACTTATTTGATTTGTGTAATTGACTCATTTGGAAACAATGCATCAGTACCATGGTGGTATTATGACATTAAGCAAAGACAACAACATCTAAGGTGGAAGAGACAACTTACCAACAAAAACTCCAACTTCCTGTTATCCATGCTGAGACAAGGAAGACACTTATTAAGTTCACAACAAAGGTATTTTCCTATGAATGTGCTATTTGGCTAGTAGGCTTATTCCAGATTTATCAGGTTCATGTAAATGAGTGTCAATCTGCTTGGGAAATCAATGCAAATTTCATTTCTTCAATCAAAAATAACAGCTTTTACTAGTCGGCTGACATGGCTGAAATTGCCAGAATGCCAGGTTGCTAAAGTCAGCTAATTTCCTGCAGGATCAGAGTCTCACATGTGAGTTTATTTAGGAATGTCAAAATAGAATTGGGCCACTCTTACCTGAAGACTCTATTTCTTTTATTAATAATCATTTATTGATTTGGTTGTTCATTCATTGGTTGGTTTATGGAACACCTAAACTACTAATAAGTAGTTTATGTCATTTATAATAAGTACTAATAAGTAGTTTATGTCATTTACAATAAATGGTTTATATCATTGTTAAATAAAGAAGAGCAAAAGCAAATTAGGACATTTTTTCCTCCTCCCCCTCCTCCTCTTTTTCCTCCTCCTCTTCCTCTTCTTCTTCCTCTTCTTCTGTACCTGAGCTTCATGTGCTCAAGACTAGCACTCTACCACTTGAGCCACAGCACCACTTCTGGCTTTTTCTGTTTATATAGTACTGAGGAATAGAACCCAGTGATAGGCAAGCACTCTACCACTAAGCTACATATCCCACCTAGGAGATTTCTTTTCTAATTTAGGCCATTCTGAGCGAAAAAAAGATTGTGGGTAGTGGGGATGTGGTTCAAGTAGTAGAGCTCCAGCCTGAAGGGGAAAAATGTAAAATGAGTTCTCCAAGACCCGGGTTCAAGCCCCAGTTACAGCACAAAAAGAAAAGCAAAAAGTAAATGGAACAAGCTAGGGCTGTGACTCAACTAGTCAAAAAGAATATTGGCATGTTTTAATGATCTCAGAAAACATCTGTGTAGAACTTTGAAAGTCAGTGTCCTCTTTCAAAATAAGGTACTGTAAGAACAAAGAAAACACAAATGAGATGTTTAGATGCATTTGTAAGGCAGCTTTTCAGCCTATGAAAAAGAACAAAATCCAAATGGCAGCTTGTCTTACTATGTAACTGCCTTGCAATTCAACCATTACATGTTGGGTCACATGCATCTAAGGTTTATGTTTACTAAGCAATTTAAAAACTATCTATCTGTGTATAATTATTAATTTAGTTAAAACTTATGCTATACTTTGAATACCAATAATTACCATAGGGCAAAGTTTGCTGGATAAAACTTTTGGGGACAAGGAAAACTTGAAGATAAGTGAATGTTTAAACCCAGGGACAAGGAAGACTTGTCCTCAACATGTGACTAGAAGCAGAGTCACAAGGACTGAGAAATAAGATTAGTGGGAGGGTCTCTGTGGACCTGTTGCTAACTGCTCCTTCTATGCCAGGCAATGTTCCTAGTGACTCAGTTATACCAAAATCACCACACACATGGGCCTAGAATGATAGACATCACCCACACTGTTTATCCTGGCTTATTCAAATCACCAGGTTGTGGAGTTAGCCTAAGGTCCCTCAGTGGGTGAATGGATTAAGAAAACATGGCATCCATACTCAACAGAGTATTATTCAGCCATAAAGAAGAATGAAATTATGTCTTTTGCATAAGAAAAGGACAGAAGTAGAGATCATGATGTTAAGGGAAATGAGCCAGACTTAGAAAAGGAAATACCCTATGCTGTCTGTCAAGACTGAAATCAATGTAGTAAGGCCAGACTTTTGAGGCAGAGGAAACCACTGGCCTGAACAAGGAGGAGAAGACAGGGTTTTAATGGATGGATTTGGTTTAAAAATACATTAGATGTAGATTTGATAATATCATGGTGTAAACCCTTTGAGCAACTGATATATACTAAAGAAAATAAAAGCAAGCAAACAAAAGCATTGGCATTGGAGCCAAACTGCCTAGTTTCTTTTTCTTTTTGTATTTTTCTATTTTACTTCCCACTCCCACTTCCTGTTTAATTTTTTTTAAATTGTATTGTGAAGGTGATGTGCCGAGGGGTTCCAGTTACATGAGTACAATTCTTGCTTCAAACTCTCCTGTCATTGCTGACTTTGTCACTTTTGACAAAGTGTCCTTTCTCTCATCTTTACACAATGCAGAGCGTTTCGTTTTACCTCCTACCATCCAGGAGCGTTGTGAAATTTAAGTGAGAGATTACAGAGCATGTGCGCAGCATAGTAGCCAGCATGTAATTAGCACAAAATACAAATGAATACAACACTTCAAGGATGTGACAATTGAGGATTATGTTTTAAGCACTCCATTTCGGTTCATTTGTCCAGTTGCTGGCAGAGCTTGGGTTTTAAGCCAAGTACGCCTGGCTCATTGACTCCCTCATTGTTTTGTTACTTATCACAAACAATTTCTACCTCTGTCTCACCCTTCAGCTGGTCTCCCAGGTCTTTTGCGAAGTCTCAGCGGTGAAGAACACCATTCACCTCCAGCCTAAGGACTATCAGACATTCCCCATTCCCTCCCGACGTTTGCACAACTTAGGGGAACCCAAGTAAGAGACCCCAAAACTAAACTTATTCAGAAAAAAAAAAGCTGAATGTCTTCAGAAAAGCCAGCATGGCTCCCCAGTTTGTTTGTTTGCTCAGGATCATGCAGTGCTCTGAGAAAAACATTCAAGCTTTTGGAGACTAGTTCATTTTTTCAGTGTTGACAAAGATGGGAAACACACACACACATACACACCAAAACCCCAAAAACATGCTAGCTAGACAGAGCTGGACGCAGAGGGGGTGACAGCATCTAAAAATCAAGAGACACGTCAACCATCCTGATCAAGTTAGAAAAACCCATTACCGAGTAGAAGGAAAATGACTGGCAGAAATGGAGGGCCGACCGTTTCCAGTCTCTGCTACTCCATCCATTATACTTATGAGAGGTTCCAGGATCAACAGAAGACTGTGCACTGTTGTGATGCCAAGGACAGAAAGGCAAGGCAGCCCATCGGGCTCACTTCCCCTCAAGACAACCCAGCCATCAGCCTTTACTTCTCTTGCCCAGATGAGTTAGTCACTAGGGAAGCAAGGCTCCAGCCAAGGGCTGCTTTCTCAAGCAAATCTCCCTGCACGCCTGCGGCCCAACTGTTTGCAGCCTGTCTTCAGGCAGAGTTCGTATGTAGGCAGTGATCAGGTCAGTCCATCCTCATCCTCTGCCTTCCTAGAGGTCCTCATTTGCCAAGCTGACCCCAGCAGACCCCCTGTGCCTCCTATTTCTCTCGCACACTGTGCCTTTGAGACAGTTTCATTTTCAGATTAGAAAGCAGATGCTCATGTTATAAAATTAACAAGACACATATAGCCAGACACCAGGGGCTCACGCCTGTAAATCCTAACTACTCAGAAGGCTGGGAGCTGAGGATCATGATTTGAAGCCAGCCTGGCAGAAAAGTCTGTGAGATGCCCATCCAATTCACCAGCCAAAAGCCAGAAGTTGAGGTGTGGCTCAAGTGGTAGAGCGCCAATCTTGAATGAAGAAAACTAAAGGAACCCAAGTCCTGAGTTCAGGCTCCAATAACACACACACACACACACACACACACACACACACACACACACATACACACACAGAGAGTTAATAGACATGGAGACTGTACAAGGCTCCTGAGCTCTACAATGATAACTTTTCATATGGCAGAGTTTAGGGTGCTTTGGAAGACTGAAAAAAATTAAAAAAAAAAACTGCAGTCAATAATACTAGAGTGCAGAGAAAAAGGCATGACATTTTTGTTTGAATAACTTCAAAACACTGAAAACACTGGTACCATTGAAAGATGTGAAAATTTTCGATAAAGAAATTACCTGAATTATGACTCTAAAATGAAAAAAGAATGAATTTATCTAGTAAATATTTTGCCTTGAAAAAATAGATGGAACAGGAAATAACTGAGTTTTAGTTTAATTGTAAATCCAATGTATATGACTTAGGTTGACATATTGTGAACGATGAATAAAATGTGCATCTGAATGGGACATTATTTTAAAATTACAAATGACATCCTTGTTCATTTGTATTTTGTTCAAACTTTTTGACAATTTTAAAGCTTTCTTGAAGCTAAGCACATATATCCCTGACCTGCTTTGTAAATTGTTAGTAATATATTCGTGGGTTAAATCTTAAATAAGATCTTAAGCCTGATGAAGGATTTCTAAATATTGCCTAGATATTAAGTTTTGATATAAAGACCATGGTAATAAAATGGTATTGAGTCTAGATCTTAAGCCCAATTTATTAGCTTGGCATGGGTGGTTCACATCTATAAATCTGATTACTCAGGGGGCTGAGTTCTGGAGGATCATGGTTAAAGCCAGCCTGGGCAGAAAAATCTGTGAGATTTCATCTCTAATTAAGCAGCCAAATGTCAGACTGGTGGCATGGCTCAAGTGGTAGAGCATATAGAGTCTATATGAGTCCCAAATCTGAATAAGGGGGTGAGGCTCTGAGTTCAAGTACTGAACACACACACACACACACACACACACACACACACACACACACAGAAAATTAAATTTACCCTCCCACCCCTCCCAAATAAGAGAGATAAGTCATTTCATCTTGATCACGAGTTATTTTGTTTCCATAGCTGTAATATCTGCTACAGAATGTTGAAGAATTCATTGTTACTTAAGATTGACTTGAGAGCAATCTGCAAGGGCACAGGTCAGAGAGGGTTTTTTTAGGTCCCTACGTTCCTATGGGTTCTGGATTGAACTGAGGTTAATTTTCCCATTAGCCTTTTAAAAAATATGTAAATTCCAATAACATAAAATGGGCTTCATGGATTTATTTTCTATTTTCCACTGTCTTGAAAGCTCTGTCCTAACGTCTCCAGCTCAGAGAAGAATAAATTTAGGTTGCTCTTGAGTTAGAGAACAGCTGGTACTGAAAATGTTTCTCATCTTTAAGTCCATTCCTCTCCTTATCCAAACAGAGAAAAGACAGATCTGTTTTCTTCTACTCAAAAGGAACAGAGTGAAATCCAAGTCCTAAAAAAAAAAAAAAAAAAAAGACATGGAACTGTGTGCTACCTCACTACTCAATCCTACTTCAAACTTCAGCATTTAGGCTCCTGTCGTTTTTAGAATGTGAAAGTCATTTTTCAAAGACATCAGCCTCCTGATGGGTAGGGGAGGATGAATTCCCATTTGAGCAATATTTAAACTCAACTTAAACACAAAATAGAAAGCATTCTGAACAATCTGGACAACATGATGTCTTTCTTGTAGACAGTGAAGCCATGATGAATTGAGACACTGAACAAGAGTCTTTGTACTCACAAACTCACATGTCCAATGGAGACCCCTTCCAACCGCTGCTTCGACATGAGAAAAGAAATAAATACACTTCCAAAATAAAACCAATCCAGAGCACTTGCAGCTTTTCAAATCACATTCCCTTGACCCTCTGGTCCTCCCTTAAAGAAGTCTGGGCCGTTGCCATGTGTTTTTGAGATGCTGCCAGTTAAGAAGTGAGTGTAGAAGCTACTTGAAACCAAAATTGTGTGATGAGATATTAGCCCGAAGTATGTGTTTGAGTAACGTATTAAACGGCATTAACATGGACAGTAAAACTCCTGTGTTATTTTCTTCCCTGAGGGCATATAATGCAAAACTTCATTGACTGGGGCCAGTTTGGTAAATGGGGCAGAAAATGCCTGTAGAACTGATGTCATTTGAGGAAGAAGGTGGAACTTAAGATGGCGTGTAAACTCTTAATGGCATTGTTTCCTGTGTTCTCCACGTGCAGTTGAGTGGGTAGGGTGGATGCCTTTAAGGGACCAGCCCGATTACAATTAAAACAGCTGCACACTGGGTACAGATTAGAACTGATTTCATCAAGCTTTAATTTCATTTTCAGGCCCTTAAAAAAAAAAAAAAGCATTCCATATCTCTTAAATTGGCTGCCAGCAACCTGTTATCTGGTGTAATGAAAAGCAGTGTAACCACTCACCAAATAAAATCCCATATAAAACCGAAGCCTCCGTTTCACTTTTCAGGCACCGATTTCATTGCCTCTCCTACCTACCCTCTCTCTCTGCCAGGATCTCTAATGAGCAGCAACTCCTGCCAAACCCTGCCAAGTAGGAGCAGGTGGGCTTAATGGAATGCGAGATGCAGTTTGCCTATAACCAGATGACCCAACGCCAGCAGATCACATGGGTGGGAGACAGAAAACAACTACACGCCACGTTTACAAAAGGTTGAAAGTGAGCAATACTGTTTAACAGTACTACTTGAGACATTTCAATCATAAGTGTCACAAGGTATTTAAAGCTAAATGCTGGGAAAGATTTCCTGTCTTTTGTTGGGAAAGAGAAACAGAAAGCAAAGGAAAGCAGAAGTCGTTTGGATTCTACTCCTACATTCAATTAACTGGTCTTTCAAAAAAAAAAACCAGTAATTTAAAAATTCATTATTTTTACTTATTTCTTAGAAAAAATAGTGCATGGAACTATAGAGCTGAAAAAGCCAAACCACAATGATTTTTCTAGTTACTGATCATTTGATTATCTTGAAAGTTGTGTTTTGTTTTGTTTTGTTAAAGGGAAAGCTCTGTATTATAGCTAATTCTGTTTGGTTTAGATTATGCTTGTTGTGTGTTTTCAGAAGGAAGGAATATGCTAAAGAAACTCAAGGTACAAAATGGGAATCAAATCCCATGATGTGATAGGAAAGGTATTTTGAAAGTGGTGAAAGAGTTTACAGATTTATATGGTTATTATCTTTAAAGGTAAATTGATGCAGAGGAGACAAAGAACCAGAGTCAAGTTCAGGCTCTGATCTGGGGAAAGATGCTGTTTATTAGATGGGCCCTCTACGCCACCTGTAATCCCAGCTACTCAGCAGGCTGAGAGCTGAAGATCAGGGTTTGAAGCCAACTATGGCTGTCAGTGAGACTTTTATCTCTCTTTAACCGACAAAAATCCAGTAGTGAAACTGTGTCTTAAGTGGCAGAGTGCCAGTCTTGAGAAAAATGTGGAGGGATGGATGCCAGGCCCTGAGTTCAGTTTCCAGTACTGGCAAAAATAAATAGATGGGTCCTCCACAGACAACTACCACCTCTTTTTAACCACTCAGGCTAAGAGCAAAAAATATAATTAAAGATACTTTTTTGAACTGTAAAATACAATAAACAGTTTTAAAATTTGTTAATTACCTTCTCCCTGAATCTTTTCATTTATTTTATTATTAATAGTTTGAACTTCTTCCTGTAATTTTGCTTGGCAACATGTTTTACACTCTGGGAAACTCCTCTTCATACCTTCTACATCGCTTTCTAAGTTGCAATTCTTTTATAGACTTATGCAGTGTTTTGCATTAGACAAAAATCTCACGTTAGTTATGTGTTCAGAAAATGCATTCCCAGAGCTTATCATTTGTTTTTCTCCTTAGATTTTGAGGCACAGACTTTGGTTAATTTAATCTTATTAAATCAAACTTTTCTTTTTTGGATGACTTGTTGAGGCACTATTTAAGAAAATGAATGTCATATTAGTTTTACAGAGATGTCTACTGTATTTTCTTTTAGAAAAGTTTTATATATTTGGAGTGTAATATTTCATATAGAAATCTTTAAGCCATTAGTAGTTAGTTTTAATATGCTAAGAGCCAAGGGCAATTTATTATTATTTTTTTTCAGGACTATACTTTTTTCCAGCTACTTTTGTTGTTGATGGTGGTGATGGTATTGGTGTTTGAACTCAGGGCCTCATACTTACTTACTTTGTGTGCTGACACTCTAGGCCAGCTTGTTGGTCTTTAATTTGGAGGTGGAGGTTAAAAATCTTTGCTGCCTTCACTGGCCTCAAATCTGTGTTGTCCAGATCTCAGGCTCCTGAGTAGCCAGATTGCAGGGGTGAGCCACCAATGCCCAGCTTTTGCTACATTTCATGAGTGGTCTCTAATTTCCCAACCATATGCCCTTTCAAGTTTGTCTTATACAGTGTCTCCTAGCCTATGCCTGAGCTCTGTTGTCTTCCTGGTTAATCTATCCATGTGTCAGAATTAATTTTCTTCATTACTATGCAAGTGTCATGGCTTTTAATATTGACTAAGACAGAAAATTCCTACTTGTTCTTCTTTATCAAGAATATCTTATCAAACCTTGATTCTCCTCCACTCAAATATTAGAATTTAATGTATGAACTGCACATAGAATTCTAAGTTTTCTTTGGAGTGGTGTTAAAGCCACTCAGTTTGCGGACATTTGATATGGTTTTAACATTCCCATATAAAATATCACCCCATTAATTTAAGTCTTGCTTACATTATTTGGATAAAGTTTTAAAATATTAATTTGGCAAACATACTTTTATTAGGTTTCCCCTAGGGTAGCGGAGTTTTTATTGATACTACAAAGGGTATTTTTAAAAGTCTTATTTCCTCCTTATTGATGTTCTATAAAAATGCAGTTGTTTATCACATGTGAGTCAAATATTCTGCAAACTTGTTATATCTTGCATATTATGCTCAATTACTTGTCCTGGATTCTTGGCTGGTTTTTGGTGGGTTTATGGTTAATTTCATATATCAATTTGGCTGGGCTATGGTGTCCAGATATATAATAAAACCCTGTTTTGTGTGTTTCTGGGAGAAAGTTTTGGAAGGGATGTTCATTCGTATACTATAGTACTTCCAGTACTATAGATCAATCTCCACAGTATGGGTGGGCCTCTTCAGGTTATTTGAAAGCCTGAAAGTAACACAAAAAATGACCTGTTATAAGCAGTAGGAAATTCAGCACCAAATAGTTGGCAGTAGCAAGTCCTTGCTGGGTCTCTACTCCCAAGCCTTTTTGTACTTGGTCCATTATATTATCTCTTCTCTGTGTCTCTACATTGCTCATTGTTCCAAAGATTGATTTTGGGCAGTCAGGTTTCATAATCACATAATTATGTCAAATTTTCAAAAACCTCCCTTCTCTCTCTCTCTCTGAAAATGCTATAGGTTATATTTCCCTAGTATACCCCAATGATACAGAATCTATGACAGAGTCTAATTGAATGCTTTTGAAGAGGTCTTAATGTTTCAGTTATTTGTCTTGTATATAATAATACTGTTACCAGTTAGGTTCAGGATAAGGATGGCATCCAGCTTGGAAAATATTCACTGAATGCCTTTTGGAATAAAAGGGAAAAGCTGACAAAATTGTAGCCGGTCATTTAAAAATCAGTTATCATTTGATTCCCTGGGCATCATAGTCTAGTAGCATATGAAATCTTACATGCTATTGGAATTTGAGATATTAGAAGACTCACAATGGGGAATGACCTTTTGAGGTAAAGAGGGAGAGTAAAGACTAGTTCTACTTTTTATGATATCAGCCAAGAAACTTTCATAAAATATACAGATGAACTTTTTATTTTAGAATGTATTGATTATTAAATTCATTTTTATTGAAAAACAATATGTACTGGTTCTTATATCTCAAGAAAACTGCTAAAGACTGAATTAGAAAAATTAGGAAGTCCTGACATTTCACTCCTAATCATGATGTAAAAAGCCTGGAACAGGTTTAGTGAAAGAATATACTATAATAACTATATTCAGACTTTAACAGAAAGTAAGCTATTTAAAAAAAATTATACTGTTTGTGGGTTTTCTTTTCTTTTCTTTTTCTTTGGTTAATTCTCTTCTGTCACTGTTTTTGATTGTTGTATCCCTTGTCTTGTATATAATTTAATCTGATTTGGGGAGGAGAAGGGAAAGCTCAGGAAGGGTGGGAAAAGGGAGCCAATTGAGTAGTGCTACTCACTGGACACTGACAATTTAACTTTACAGCTTGCAGAGGAGAGGGCTCCAGAGGGGAAAAACTGGGAGAAAATTAGGGGGGGGGGGTGACACTGTTCAGAAAGAAATGTACTCATAACCTGACTCATGTAACTGTAACCTCTCTGTTCACCACCTTTACAATATTTTTTTTAAAGTACACAGTATATAACTAAGATTTTGGAGACAAGGAGAAGATCAACCAAATTACTCCCTTTAAATTTTCCCTAGCTTTCTGCTGCTGGACCAGAAACAAACATTAGCATCTGCTGGCTACCAGTGGGTCATGCTTATAATCCAGTATGAGCAGAAGTCTATAAAATTGATATTCTTTTTAAATTTTATAGAATGTAGGTAATGCTGATATTTGAGGAAAACTCATAGCTTTGAAATTAGCCATGAAGGGTAAAAACAGAACAAAACAAAACAACACCATTACTTATCTCAGCTTCTATCTTGAAAATATAAATTTAAAATAATAAAATTCAGCATAGGTTGAAAATAAATGAAACCAGGGAACAATAAGAAAAGAAACTAATATAAATAGGAACAAAAAATGAATAAAATGCAAAACATAAAAATAGCATATAACAGCAGTTGAAGGAGAAGTTAGGGGTCAGCATCTCAGCTGAAGAGCATGTATTTAGCATAGATGAGATCCTGAGTTCAATTCCTAATGCTACCAAAAGGAGCTTTGAGATATTTTAAGATGCTCTGACAATTTTTTCTAGAATTGATTAATCATTGAGCAAATAAGATAACAATAAAAGTCGAGATCAGTGTAGTTATTAAGAGAATGATCACATTTTGTTTTCGTTCAAACCTGAAGTTTTATTTTCTTCAACTTTAAAAATTTTTTTATTTCTTTTTAACTAACGGTATTTTTTAGGACTTCATTTAATGTCTGCTACTGACATGTTACTTATACCTCTGTTTTATTATTTAATACTTTACAGTTTATAATACTAATGTTTTTGCTGGATATGGAAATTTAACAGTTTTGTTAAGGAAATAGAAGATGCAATAGAATGAATGGGCTAAATGAAAAGTAAACAGACCCATTGAAAGTAAAATAAAGTGAGTGTTTTGACAAGGTTCCTTCTGACAGAAAGCAGTAGTCTTTCCCAGCTTGGAATCTGTCTTCCCTCTCCGGTGAGTCTTTGAAGGTGTGAAATGAAGATGGCAGATCACATGGTCCTGAAAACTAGCATTTGGGATGCATTAGTCTTCTATCTGTTCTAACATTCTGCTAATAACCCCTTTTCAATTGGAACAGAACATAGAACCAACACCCAGATTTAATCAGAAAGCACCTGCCAATTGTTCTTATTTTATGCACCCATTCTTGCAGTCTTCTCTTTCTCCTACTCATGGTTAGTGATATGCTTGATCTAGGCATTACTGGATAGTGGTATTTGCAAGAATGCCATGGTAGAATTTTTTTTCTTTTTTTCTTTTTTTGCCAGTCATGGGGCCTGAACTCTGGGCCTGGGTGCTGTCCCTCAGCTCTTCAGCTCAAGGCTAGTGCTCTACCACTGGAGACACAGAGCCACTTCTGGCTTTTTCTTGCTGAGGAATTGAACCCAGGGCCTCATTCATGCGAAGCAAGCACTCTACCACTCTACCACTGAGCCACCTTCCCAGCCCCCATGGTAGAATTTCAAAGAAACATTCATGAAGGTAAAAGTTTGCTTCTTAGTTTCTCTACTTTCTAACGTGATGATCTTTGAATCCTGCTAAATTATGTTTCAAATAGAGGCTCTATTATCTTCTGAATTGTGTTAAATGAAGATCCAAAGGCACAGAAATTCAAGCAGCCCATTAATAAACATCAATACACAATAACGTTACTATCATAAATGTCATTAGGAACCAGAACATATGACGTTTAGTGTTCAGGAGCAGTGTTTGTAATGGGCAAATATAAATCTAGGGGACAAGTTTCTGTCATCTCTAAATTATAGACTAATATTTTCCCAATTTCTTACTTCCTATAAGATTAAGGTGATTTAATATAAAAGAACATGGCAGTTGCGAGGAACTGATTAACAGAATGCAAAAATATTTTTGAGTCTATAGTAGGATGAGGGGCAGCGGTTAGGTCAAAATGACATTTAAAATAAGTGATTTTTAATTTGTTGAAAGAACAGGTTTAATTAATTAATTAATTTAGTGCTGTGGCTTGAACTCAAGGCCTAGCCACTCTTCCTGATCTTTTTTTTTTTCCTTTTCTCAAAACTAGTGCTCTACCACTTGAGCCACAGTTCTACTTCTGGTATTTTTGGTGCATAATTGGAGATAAAAATCTCACAGACTTTCCTGTTTCGGCTGCCTTCAAACGGCAATCCTCAGATCTCAGCCTCCCCACCCCCAGTAGCTAGGATTACAGGCTCGAGCCACTGGCACCTGGAGAAAAAGCAATTTTGAGCAAAGACGTGATATAAATTATAAAGCTGGAGTAGAGCAAGAAAGGTGAGACATGATTCTAGCCCACACAGAATTGAAAACGATGGATCCTCCTGGATGTGTAAGAAAGAGACTTCAGAAAATGGTCGCTTAAGACTAGTAGGGTGGGAAATTGGGATACATGCATGCGCAATGGCACAAACATACACACACACACACACACACACACACACACAGGACCGAATGATTACATAGTTTTTGCCTATCATTCTCAATATGACACTGCTTCCCAGACTTGGGGAGATGGCCCTACAATGCAGGATTCTCCTGTTTTCCAGTGTCCTTCCTTTCTAATGGTGGTTTTTGAAGAGGCAGGCCAGAGGTCTAGTACACACGAGTCATTTTCAGGATTTATGGAGAACCAAATGTTTCAGTCAGAACTTGCCAAGGGCACATTTCATTTTTACTTAAAAGACAGTTAATGTCTAAAACCTAAAAAGAATGCAAGTGATTATTAATCCAAAAACAAAACAAAACAACTAAGTACCAAGAACAAAGAGTTGGGAAGCAGAGCTCTTTCACGTGGGTCCCAAATAGTGGTTTGCAATTAGGTCGCTAACACAGGCTTCTACTGAAGTGAGCAGTGTCCTGCATGCTGGTACTCTCTCTGATGCTAAAGAGGCAGATGAGGTATTTTGGTACATTGATACATCACTGGAAAGATCATAGTTTTTTGTTGTTGTTGTTGTTTCTTTTGTTTTTTGTTTTTAGCTGTGCCATAAAGTTCTGTTTATATCTCTGGCTTCAATGCCACGATAACTTGGCAGGAAGCTACCACGGCTCATAAATGGATGCTTATAGAGCCATTAAATTGTCCAGGCTTCATTGTAGTCTGGAGAAAATGAAGAGGCTGATGGTTACCGTCCATGTGGACCTTCCCATTGAATGGCGATCTATAAGACTGATGACTAATAAACATATGCTACATGGGAAACTGTTGAGTGATGACATCTTTTCGCTTTCACCCTTTTAACTAGCCACAATAGCTGGGATTGTACTTAAGCAATATATGGGAAACAGACGAAGCCCTGGGGCCGATCACCCTGGCAGCTGGAGAAAGAGAACGCCATGCTTTCCCGTGTATGTGATCTGCATTTTTCCATTGTCCTAACATCTGCCAGGGGGGTCGGCTTGGTCCCTGCACAGTGGACACTGATGTCCAGATCTGGTAGACAACTGTGGCTTCCTGCCACAGAAGTAAAAAGAGACAGACGCCAGACTCCAGACTCTACGGGCTGTGGGCTGGGCTCCCCGACTCCACCCTGCCTGGCCTTTTGGACAAACTTGAGTAACTGGGCATGATTCCTTCCTTCCTTTTCTTCCCTCCTTCCTTCTTTCCCTCCTTCCCTCCTTCCTTCCTTCCTTCCTTCCTTCCTTCCTTCCTTCCTTCCTTCCTTCCTTCCTTCCTTCCTTCCTTCCTTCCCTCCCTCTTTCCTTCCCTCCCTCCTTCCCTCCCTCCCTCCTTCCTTCCTTCCTTCCTTCCTTCCTTCCTTCCTTCCTTCCTTCCTTCCTTCCTTCCTTCCTTCCTTCCCTCCTTCTGTCCTTCTTTTCTACATTCTACTTTTTGGCAGTAATAGAGTTTGAAACCAGGGCCTGTGCAGGCAACACTTAAGCCCTTTCCCCCAGCCTGTGTGGCCGGCCGAGATGACAGGCACATATCACCAGGCTCAATTTTTTTTTTTGTCCTGATAAACTCAGGGCCTAGGTGCTGTCCCTCATTTTGTCTTCTTGCTTGAATCACATGCTCCACTTCTGGCTTTTGGTGGTTAATTGGTGATAGGAATCTCATAGACTAGTATTGCAGATATGAGCCAACGGTACCCAGCCATAACCAACTTTTATATGTTGAGGTAGGAAATTCCAATTCTTTTTTTTTTGTCTTGGCTGGCCTTGAACCATGATTCTGATGATTTTTGCCTCCTGGTATCTAGAATTATAGGAGTGAGTTCTCATGCTCAACATAGGCACAATTAATTTCAAAACCATCTTATTCTTTGTGTCCTATACAAGCAAGATACTCTCATTTTCCTTGATCTTCACAATAATATTGTGAAAACTATTTTTATTTTGTGACATATAAAGTAAGGCAAATTGTTGGCTAGTGCCATTTTGAAATCAAGGAAGAATTCTTTATATATTTTCTCAGTGATTTATTATGTCAGGTTACCTTTATATCTGAAGATAAACATTTCTGGATACACAAGTTGCTTGGAGCTGGAACCTGGTGGCTTATAACTGTAATTCTAGCCACTCCAGAGACTGTGCTCTTAGGATATAGTTTAAAGTCAGCCAGGCAGGAAAGTCCACGAGAGTCCTTTCTTTAGTTAATTAGCAAAAAGCTGAAAGTGGAGCTGTGGCTCTCAAGTGGTAGAGTGCCAACTTTGAGCAAAAAGCTTATTAAAGTTCTCAGGTCCTGAGTTCAAGCTTCAGTGGCAAAACATACAAATAGTATCCTGGCTTGGTGCTAGATGGTAACATCAGTCTATTTACATCCCTTGACTTTTATTTACTCTATTTTCTCTGATAAGGCTCAGATTTCTCTATAGAAAAACAAACAACTGGCTGAATCTTGTTAGCTTTTCATTCTTAAACCTAAATTAGATGAATTTAAGCCCATAGAAAAATCATTCCAGTTTTTTTTTTTTTTTCTGTTATTAGCGTCCTCTCTTTCAAAGGCAGATCAGCATCTACTGGTATGAGGATGTGACACTCTAGGAACAGCTGCATTGTCCTTGGGGGTTTGCTAGAATATTCTTTTGCTCAGCCACCCAGGCTCTCTTAAGTCCACATGAACACAAACTATGCCTAGGGGTCCAGAGACTCCATGATCTTCCCACTTTGACTTTCATTTTATACTACTCAAGGGCACCCAAAGGTTCTGAGAATTAAATGGCGGCAGATCTTGAGATCAGCCTACCACACAGGTGCAGGGGAATCAGTGTGGCCATTTTGAGGACTGAGTGTTCGTTGTGTGGTGACAGCTCAAATGATAATTCAGCTTCTCCAGTACATCCGATGGCATTTGTGGCTACTGCTACATGACAAAATATGGTAGTTACAGTCAAGATGGCATATCTCAGGAGAAGCGGAGAAAGAAAGTGTGTCATTATTTTCACAAACTCTTCTTTACTGACTCCATTCCCCAGCCCCATTCTGCCCTCTTACATAAACATTGAGATGCTTTGGAGACCTCATTGTGAGCCATATAGGAAAGGTATGTTTCTATTGGCGACTGAGTTCTTCACCATCTACTGCACACTGGTTAGGAAAGAAAGAAGACTGACAAAACACAAAGGTAAGATTTGTTCTGGGTGATTTATTCGGCTGTAATTTCTTCCAAGAGCTCCCCACCCCCAAAACTCCCTCCCTTTACCCCTCCCCTAAATAAATACTGAGCTTTGGATATCCTTTAACTTGTTTTTTCTTATAGACATCTTTAGAGAAGAAAATAGAGACAGTGTATTCTGAAAGTTTACATAAGTTCCAAAAAAGGAAAAAAAAAAGGAGTCATGCTGGTAGAATTTCCACCTTCTCCACAGTCAGTTTCTCCCGGGTGAATATGACAAAGACTAGCTGTGCTGGGAAATGCCAGCCAGGCCGGTGTTCGAGAACCTTCTATCATTCTTCCTGAGGTGACATGAAGTATTAAACACCAGTTACCAGCGAGGAGTTATTGAACACAGATGTGCACTATCACTTTCAAATTGCTAACGTCGATTTAGGATTATATATTTTCTTTGCTTGAAGCATTCCCATGCAGCCCAAATGTTCTGTGACAGCAATGATTTCACAATATACCCTTTCAATTAGGGAAGGACATCATATATGCATTTTCATTTTTAAAATGCTTTCTCCCCCCGCCCATTCAAAAGCCTTAGGACCCTCACTTTAAAAAAAAAAAAACAAAAAACACCCAAAAACAAAACACAAAAGGAAAAAAAAAAAAACCCAAAACTCTTGGTTAGAAAAAATAAATAAAAAGAAAGAGCTCCACCTACTGATACTTTCTAAATTTTTTTTTCTTTTCCTGCTCTTTTTGGAGTTAAAAGAAAAAAAAAAAGACTCTTCCATACAACAGGGACCTTGTGAACATGTAATTCAAGCTGGTTGAGGAAAAAAAAATGGAAAAAAAAAAAAGGAAGGAAACAAGAGTTGCCCCCATGGAAAGGAATTAGCTAGAATGGAGATCTGTCTCTGAGACTCAGAACCACCATCCCCCACTTTCTGTGCTCCTCAGAAGCCCTAATTAATAAGTCTGCTTCGGGGTTAGTGCTCCCTGGGGACATGGGTTAACTGTGGCATTCCCTTTCGCCAGGTTTCACAGAATCCTGACGGGTCACACATTTCACTCCATTACAATCATCGTATTCATGTCCCGGGCTGCCCCTTCCTATTGAAAGGCTTGGTGGGTGCCCTTTGAAAGGATTTACAGGCTCATTTCTTCCACTGGTGAAGGTGGAATTGTTCAACGCCTGCCATACGTCTCCCCCTGGCCCCTTCTGCCCAGCTCAAGTGATTTCATGGAGTACTTAAGAAAAACATCCACTGTGAACCTAGGAGAAAAGAGGAAAAGGCCTTGAGCAATGACCTGAGAGGAAACCACAGGCCAAGATGCTTGAGAACAAACAGGAACCACTGGTACCCTGCGACATTGGCCTACTATCTCTGTCTCCCAGAAATCTCTAGAAACATTTAAACTCCCTGCCTTAAGTAAGGAAGTGTGGGAACATATAGTCCTAAAGTATATCTGTGAAAATGGATGGGTGGGGTTGGGATCTATAGGGGTGGGAGAGAAAAGCAACCAGGGCTGACCCACGTCTAGATGGATGCTACGCATAAACTGACAAACGGAGTGGAAAAACCCCTTTGCAAGGCTAAGGATAATAAAAGTAAATTTGATTAATAAATTGGAATGAAAGAAAAGAAATGAAGGAATAAGGAACAGGAAGAACGAAAGGAATGAAGGAAAGGAGGAAGGAAGGGAGAAAAAAGAAAGGAAGAGAAAGAAGAAAGAAAAAAGGGAGCAGGCATGGCTTCCCTCCTGTGTGTGTGCCAAATCACATAATTTCCTGGTGATAAGACAAACGTGACTTGTTAGGAGAATATTTTGGCCTCTTGGATGGTCACAATGGCCTGGATATTCCAGCTTGGACTCTACTGTCAACCTTACAGAGTTCTTTTAAGATCAACAAACGTAGGACTGTATTTGTCTCCTACTTTTGAGCCGTGGCTATAGAAAATATTATCAATAGGCAACAAGATGCTATCAGGACATGCACAATGGAGTCATTTAGAATACAGCCTCCACCTTTGAACCTGTCAGCTCAGCGGTGCATTCTGTCGACATGACTCACTAAGCCTAGGACCCAGGTATTCAAAGTCTGAATAGAAAATGTTTATTCTTCCCCCCGAATGAATCACACATCACCTATCACGGCAGAGTTGCCAAACTCTATGGTTTTCTTGTCACACATAAATTCAATAGCTGACCACAGCCAGGGACAGAAATTCTCTATAAATCAAGTAACTACATACATTAGAAGGAGAGGGAGTGAACCCCATGCCACATTTCAGTCAATCAAATATATGTGTAATAAGGATGTGGCCATACCCAAGGAGTGCCACGGGGTGCTGTGGGGGCATTTAATGAAATACGACCTGGCCCACATACTCACGAGGAAAACACCTAGTCCACATCATGGCTCTGAAGATGATCTGGAGTAAGCTAGCTCCCACAGTGTCCGGCCCCAAGGCCAGGGAGGTGACTATCACAAGAATCGCTAAAGAAATAGCACCCCAGCGAGGCTGTATTTAAGACAGAAATGGAAGAGAGGCCAAAAGGTGGAGAGTTCCTGGGTTGCCAAGTAGTTGACCTGGGCAATTATTTCTGAGGTCAGAAGGAAGGAAATTTCTAGCATCTCCTTTTGGATAATGTCATACAGAGTTCAGCCTCAATTTCTATTTATTGTTTTGGAAGCTCATTATGTTCCACGCACCAAGCTGAGCTCTTGCAAATGCTTCGTTTTTTTAAATTTCCTTTTTTATATTACACAATTAAATAGCATAAATGATATTAATTGTGGTGTTTGTGGTTTTGTGTGTGTGGTTGTGTGTGTGTGTGTGTGTGTTAGTGTGTGTGCGTGTGTGTGTGTGTGTGTGTGTGTGTGTGTGTGTGTGCTGGTCCTGAGGCTTGAACTCAAGGCCTAGGAGCTGTCTAGCTAGCATTCTACCACTTAAGCTACAGCACCACTTCTGGCTTTTTTTTTTTTTTTGCTGGTTAATTGGAGACAACAGTCTCATGTACTTTTCTGCCCAGGTTGGCTTTGAACCAAGATCCTCAGATCTCAGCTTCCAAAGTAGCCACGATTACAGGTATGAGCCACTGGAGTCTGGCTTTAACTATATTTTACAGATTTTTTTAAAAAAAAAGAGATTAAAAAAAAGAAGCTCAGAGAGGCTAAGGAACCTATTCCTTACTTCTGAAGCTTGGGGTATTCTACTTAATGCAAAGTTCTCCCATCACAGAATTATAGGCTGTTAGGGGAGGAGGAAATACAGAGACCATCTTGCCTAAATTGCTCCTTTGACAGGTAAAGATTCAGAGGTCCAGAGGAGAAAAAGCAATCTGCACAAAATCACACACCTAACTTGTGACATCACTGAAATTAGAAACCAAGGCTTCTGGTTACACATTGGTGCCATTTCCAAAATCTTCATTTTTTTCCTCCAATAAATCATAAGTCAATAGTCGTTTTGGACCAAATGTTAAATGAACATGCTGAGAAAAAAAATCCCAGTGCTGCTTGTCAATTTTTATAACCCTTCACTCCTGTGCTTGGAAGGCACTTAATCATTTCCTATTACTCAGAAAACATCCCCCTCCTTACACTCCACACCCCACCTGCACACACACACTGACACCCATAACAGAAGGTAAAATGAGGTAGATGTGGAAGGTGGGGACTGTTGAAGCTCAGGCTTAAACGAACCATCCGTATCCACAAACTCACCTTTCAGTAGGATTTCAGGCTAATCTATTTCCTGAAGACTCTACCTTTTTAGGACAAGTATAACAAACATCTATTTACTGATCCTTGATCATCATTGCTCACAGGATAGTTGCTTTCTGGGCTCATGAGGAGTTCTAAATTCAATCAGCATACCGATTAAATCTTATAAAAAAACGAGTTGAAGACCTTTTGCTCACCCTGATCTACTTTGCTTCCTTGTGATATGCATAAATCTTTCTGGGTCCCTCTTCTGTTAAGCTGATTATGAGGTTGCCCAAGCATAAAAGAAAAAGATAGGTCTCGAAGTTTGGCCTATTGGTAGAGTGCTTGCATGCATGAAGCTCTGGGTTCAATTCCTCAGTACACATACACAGATAAAGTCGGAAGTGGCACTGTGGCTCCAGTGGTAAGAGTGCTAGCCTTGAGCAAAAGAAGCTCAGGGTCAGTGCCCAGGCCCTGAATTCAAGCCCCAGGACTGACAAAAAAAAAAAAAAAAAAAGAAAAGAAAAAAAAGATATAGTTGCATATTGGTGGCTCACATCTGTCTTCAGTAGGCCACGATGTGGCTCTGAAATGGAGGTGTGGCTCAAATGGCAGAGCTCGGGCTTTGAGCAAAAAAGCCAAGCAAGAGCATGAGTTCAAGCCATCACTCACTTTACCTTATCTTGTAATTAATGGATTCTCCTATTTTTTTCTTTATTTTGAGAATATAATTATTTATTGCAGAGCAATTAAAAAACTTTTATTTTGTTGTCTTACTTTTTCTAGATGATCCACATCATTTTCCTCTGCATCAGTTCTGTACATGGACAAGAAACCGTTTGCCAATAGTGTGTTAAAAATAAGGTATTTTACTTTTGCACTCTTTACCTTTTTCTTTTTTTCTTTGTAGGGTTTAAAATCAGTGCTGCGCATGGTAGGCAGGTGCTCTACCACTTGAAGCCATGCCTCTAGCTCTTTTCCTGTTTGCTCTAGTTCCCACTACACTGCTGACCCTATGGCCCCAAACTCTGCTTTTCATGCTGGTATGATTGCAATAACTCCTACCTATAGGGTCTCCCTGATATTTTGGGTGAAAAATTAATAGATTTCCACATTTTTAAGAATAAAAAAGCCCAAATGATTTAACCAGGTTGCAAAAGCACCTAAACAATCCAGTTCCTTAATATTCTCTGATGCTATCTCTTTTCAGCTCCTTGCTCTGGCTCCAGTTTCCTTGGCTTCAAGCAGCCCAGGCAGGCTTCTTTCTGGCTTTCCTATTTGTCACCTCCCTTCCTGAACATCACCCACATCTCTCAGTGAGAACCATCTCTCTGTTTCCATTTAGTCTTTTCTCCTAAAGTTATCTTCTCATCAAAACAATCTCTAGCTACCCTGCCTTTCACAGTCTGATGTCATTCGATGTTTATTTCTATGATTTGCTTTTCTGTTTAGCACGAGTCACATCTAGCACACTATCTGGAACATGTATGTTATTTATTCCATTTTATTTATTAAACCTTTATTGGGTTTATCAGTCCAGTAGGGGATTGCAATTCACTCTATAGACCGCACCCCTGATGACTTTTTTGTTGTTGTTGTTGGTTGTGGGGCTTGAATGCTGGGCCTGGGCGGTGTCCCTCAGCTCTTCAACTCAGGGTGAGTGCTCTACCACTTGAGCCAAGGCGCCACTTCCCATTTTCTGGTGGTTAGTAGGAGATAAGAGTCTCACAGACTTTTGTGCTAGGGCTGGCTGTGAACTGTGATCCTCAGATCTCAGCTTCCTGAGTAGCTAGGATGACAGGCGTGAGCCATGGGTGCCTGGCTTCCCTGATGACTTTACTGAAAAATAATTCTCTAAAAGGCATAATCATATTTTTTGAGTTATGTTTTGAAATTTTCTTTGTGATTGACAGATTTTTGTGACCACTTTGGAATATTGTGAATACGAAGTGTGACTGAAACTAGGGAAGAAGGAATGATAGATTAGGGACAAGTGGGGAAGTAGGCATAATCAAGTTGAACGCCCAGCTTACGTTTAAGCTCATTAAGGCTGAACTAAATGTTCAATGGAAGAAGAAGCTGACAGTTTCATCTGCGACTTTGTAGCTGTGTTGATGCAAATGTAGTAAACCCTGAAATCTGATTGTCCCAAGAAAGAGGTGGCCTGTCATTGAATCCCAATGTGCATTGTGGGAAGCACCACCAATGCACTAACTGCTTTCCTCTGAAGCGCCCAAGGAGCTCTGGCATGGGGTATGTTATGTTATGCGTTCACTCCTCCATGCCCACATACGTATCACTGTTACCATGTTCTTTGAGCAAAAAGTGTTGGCAGGTGATTGAGTTAAGATGAAGTCTACAGGCTGGACCCTAATTCACCAGCACTGGAATCTGTAGAAAGCAAGCTGCATGCCTGGTGAATCCCTCATCCAGGTGAAGAAAGAGATTGGGGTGATGCACCTACAACTCAGAGGGTGCCAGATTGCTGGCACACCACAGGAAGCTGAGCAAGCAGCCTAGAATAGAACGGCCCTTCGTGGTCTCAAGAGGAGTGAACAGGGCCACCATCCCAATCATAGTCTTTTAGCCACTTGAACTTGGAGACAACTTGGAGTCTCTTCTGTCAGTTTATACGGCTGTGCTATTTCAGCCCTGAGAAACTAGCAGGCGCCTCATTCTTCTAGAAACAGAACTAAATACATTGCATTTGTAAACTCTCTGGCTAAATGGAAACTCCTTTGTACAACTAAAGATAATCATCAAAATAAAAAAAAAATAGGGAAAAGATCAACTAGATTAGAAAGGATTCCACCTACGTCCCTATTCAAAAGAAAAGATTTTCATCTAGGAAGATTGCAAGTCTTATTATTATTCTGAAATTAAGCTTTGCTTTTGTTAAAGTTTTGGAAAATCATGATGATCCTACATCTTTTCAGAGCTATGCCATTTCCCCCACTACTATAAACTTACTACATTTGTCTGACAAGCTTGCTACAACCAAGGTACCAATACTCAAACACCATTATTTGCTCTTAGGAAGAGAAGTGAAAGAACTTGGGGACACTGGGTTAGGCCTTTTGGGCCCATGGGTCTCTTCTGCCATGGGCGCATTAGCCTGCCATTAGAGCCATTTCCTCCAGAGGATGCTGCAGCCTAGAAGACAGCACTAGGTGACACCACCTGCCAGCAGCTGTAGAACAGGACTTTGTGGCCTGCGGAGCTGTCAGAAGACAACTCATCTTGTTTATACATTACAAAGGCTGAGGTATTTTTATTAATGTTTTTTATTGTGAAAATACTGTACAGAGGGGTTATAATTACATGAGCAAGGTAAAGAGCTCATTTCTTATCAAGCATTGTTGTCTCTTCCTTTGTTTCCCCTCACCATCCCTGCCCTCCCATTCCCTCCACCCCCCACCAGCCAAAGTTGTAAAGTTCGTTTTTTTTGTCATAATGTCTTGTACACCTCATTGTTGCAATGGGTCCACTTGTATCCCTATTTAAACAATTTGTTTTTTTCCCTTTCCCTCCCCAAATTATACCAACATCAAATACAGTGAAAACAGGGGTTATAGCATGGGGGAGGGACATACAAAGCAACAAAGAAATCATCTTATAAATATGTTAGAAACAATAGCAAGAAAGAAAAACCATTTGAGTCCTTATCTTGGGGTTCATTTTGTCTAACATCATCTTATCTGACCATTTCTGCTTGTCTCAGACATATACTAGTTACTGCAAAAAAAGAAAACCATGGGACTATGTATTTTGAATAGCAGCATAATTCATTGTCTTCAACTCTTTATGTTCTACTTGATGGTGACAATTTCTGGCTTTTGATGACCTTGGCCATTTGGAGAAGGCTGGCCAGACCGATGGTACGTAGACCATCAGGACTGATTGATTGCTTTTCATGTGATTAAACTGAGGTTTGCTTGTTTTTGTTGACTGTTGTGAAGAGATTATGGAGGTTGACATGCTCATTACATCACATGCCGGGTGCTCCTCTCAGCATGGCATGGCTAATGCTCTTCCCCTTTACCAGCCAGCTGGGCTAGCATAGATATGTTCTCCACCATGAAGTTACTCTCCTCCGGGGTTCTTGGAAGTTACTATGTATAGCCCAAACTTGAGTAATAGAAATCTCCTTTTCCTACCTGTGTATTGTATAATTTCTTTTACGTCTGATGAAAATATCTACCATTTTGAGCCACAGCACCACTTCCGGTTTTCTGGTGGTTAGTTGGAGATAAGTGTCTCACGGACTTTCCTGCCCAGGCTGGCTTTGAACCACAATCCTCAGATCTCAGCCTCCTGAGTAGCTAGGATTACAGGCATGAGCCACCAGCACCTGGCTATTTATTTGATTTGTTTTGGTCTGAGACCAGGGCTTAAATTCAGCACCTGACCCTTTTGCTTATTGGCTAGTACTCTACCAACTGAACTCCAATCCATATCAAAGAGTTTTAATTTTAAAATTGATATATATGCATATTTATTGTGTTCGATGTGACATATGTATATATAAATGTCATATAATAAATCTATATGAATGTTGTATAATATTCAAATCTGGTTAATATTGTCTGTCTCCCCAAAAGAGTATTCTTATTTTGGGAAGAAAACTTCAAATCTTTTCTTCTATCTTTTTTTTTTTTTTTTTGGTCAGTCGTGGGGCTTGAACTCTGGGCATGGGCACTGTTCCTCAGCTCTTCAGCTCAGGGTGGGTGCTCTACCACTTGAGCCACAGCCACAGCACAACTTCCATTTTTCTGGTGATTTATTGGAGATAAGAGTCTAATGGACTTTCCTGCCTGTGCTGGCTTTGAACTGTGATCCTCAGATCTCAGCCTCCTGAGTAGCTAGGATTATAGGCATGAGCCACTGGTGCCTGACTCTTCCATCTTTTTAAAAAAATGTATGCTACATGCCCCTTATCTATAAAATTTATCTAAAAAACAAAAGCATTGTTATATTTTTATGCAAATGAATTTTTTCTGTTTTTTTGTAATTGTCAAGGTGATATACAGAGGCGCTACAGTTCCGTAAGTAAGGTAGTGAGTACATTTCTTGTCGAATTTGTTACTCCTCCCTCATTTTTCTCCCACTTTCCCTCCGCCTGCCCCCACTCCCAGTTGTATAGTTGATTTCCGACATATTGTCTTGTGGGTATCTCTGCTGCATTAGTCCCCACTTTGTCCTTAGTTTCACCATTTTGTTGTTCCCCTTCCCTTCCCTATTATTAGTATTTTATTTATAAAAAAGCAAATATCCGGTTACAGACAAACAAATGATGATTTATGCCATTAGAAGGCTTCCTTTGATCCTACAGCCTGTCTTTCTCCCTGTTAGAATATGCACTCTCCATTCTCAACAATATGAATGTTGGTTCTTGGTGGTGGGAAAGAAACTCTGAGATTCCCTATATGCTATAAAGGTATATGGTATTCTAATGGTTTACATGCCAGGAACCAATGCATTTATGATAATAAAATTTTCAGGAAATGTAATTTTTAAATGTTCCAAATGGATTTTAGATGGTGGACTGGTAAAAGGCTGAGGAAAAATACCAGAGAATTATCCCAGGTCAGTTTGTTACAGTTTGAGTTTTAAAACATATCTGTTGATACTCTAATCTCTGTATTTCAGACTATGACATCGCAAATGGAGTCATTAAAGATGGAATTAACTAATATGCGACCGCCTAGCTTAGGCTGGCATGTACATGACTGGTACCCTTACAGGAGAATTGCTATATAAAGTGATAAAGACTCAGAGAAAGTCATGTGATACAACTCAGACCAAGAAATGGCCAAGATTTCCGGAAAAATCAATGGTAGCTAGAATGAGAACATAAAGCATTCTTTCCTTATAGATTTCTGGGGGAGTAGGGAGTCTCTTGGTACTTATCTTCCTATCTTTGCTCTTCGCATCTTCCCAAATTGTTTTCAGACTTTGAACTCTCTAAATTGTGGGACAAAAAATTTCTAATATATATATATTTTTTGGTCAGTCGTGGGGCTTGAACTCTGGGCCTGGGCGCTGTCCCTCAGCTCTTCAGCTCAAGGCGAGCACTCTACCACTTGAACTACAGCACCACTTCCGGTTTTCTGGTGGTTTATTGGAGATAGGAGTCTCACGGTCTCTCCTGCCCGGGCTGGCTTTGAACCGCGATCCTCAGATCTCAGCCTCCTGAGTAGCTAGGATTACAGGCGTGAGCCACCAGTGCCCGGCTCTAATATTTTTTTAAACTGCCCATTTTGTGTTATATTTATCATGGGTGACCCTGGGAGACAAATGTCCTTCCTTCTTCCTTCCTTCCTTCCTTCCTTCTTTCTTTCCTTCCTTCCTTTTTCTTTGTGCCAGTCCCAAGGCTTGAACTCAGGGCCTGGGCAATGTCTCTGAGCTTTTGTGCTCAAGGTTAGCCCTCTACCACTTAAGCCACAGCTCCACTTCTGGCTTTATGGTGGTTAATCAGAGATGGAGTTTCACAGACTTTTCTGCCTTTGACTGGCCTCAAACCATGATCCTCAGATCTCAGCCTCCTGAATGGCTAGGAGTACAAGTGTGAGCCACCTGTGCCTTGCTGATGAACATTCTTTTGCTCATCAATTTCTCCTCTAATATGCAAACTTTTTACTTCCCCTTCCAATCAATCTGTCCAGCCCATTCTGTCATGACAGCTTTTCTTCCTTCCCATGCAACACCAGCAGCCATATGGAACATTCTGAGCATCTTGAGCTTTGCAAGGTTTACAAAATGGCAAAGCCTGTGAGGAATACTTAAGATCCTTTAATCTAAGTGCAACTTTTTACCTGTGTTGAAACTAAATCTGAAATGGGCTAATGGATACAAAGATTTAAAACAAAAGTTGTACAAGAATATAAGTTTGGTTTTCATCCCAGCATGCTGGTTTTACAAGAAATCTGGACTTAATTTAACTTTATTCACTTCAAGAAAGGCAATTTTACTATTTGTCTTACAAGTATTTGTTTGATATTATGCCTTTATTATAAATACATTTCCAAATGTGAAAATAAATCCTTTGTCAGATTTTTTCACACAGATTTTAAGGGATCAGAGGTGGTGAACAAGTATAATAAATTCTCTTATGGTCTTATTAGTGTTCTTTGAATGTTTCATTTAGTATCAAATCATTTTGATATTGTTGAGTGATGGATGTGGCAGGCGTGTCTTCCATGAAACCTGGTTTAGAATGTATTTGTACTGAATCTTGATTTACTCATTTTCAGTGTGTGTGTGTGTGTGTGTGTGTGTGTGTGTGTGTGTGTGTGTACATGTGCTGGTCCTGGGGCATGAACTCGGGGCCTAAACACTATCCCTGAGTATTTTTGCTCAAGGCTAGTGCTCCGCTGTGGTGCCACAGTTCCACTTCTGGCTCTTTGGTGATTAATTGGAGATAAGAGTCTCTTTTCCTACTCCTGCTGGTCTCTGACCAGGATCCTCCAATCTCAGCCTCTAGTGTAGCTAGGATTACAGGAGTGATCACCAGTGCTTGAGTTCACACTTTCAGTTTTAATAATGATTTTCTTCTCCTTTCTTACTTTCAGAGGAAATACTCAAAACGACAAATTGTGCAGAATCTTGGTAATGGGGCAAAATAACGCTTCCTACATGCACGGAAAACTTTACTGTGGGAGTGCATGCTGTTTTAATCCCTGCCACTGTCAAGTGAGTTGAAGTCCCATCCTTGCATGGAACCCCATACTTGGCTTGGGTTATGTTTATGCCCCTCCTTAGGAAGAAGGGATGTGAGAAGAGGAAGGAGAAATTTCCCAGCTTCGCCCAAGATGGCTGATCCAGCCGTCGGTTCTTGATTTTGCCTTCCAAATCGTAAAACGGCATTTGACATTTCCTTTCTCAGATAAAATGAATGAAAGGATATCATGGAAAAGCTCGTGCCTCAAGCAGCAATGTAATCAATGCGCTGTTTTATTCACTCAGTCAATACTTGCAGAAAGTCAAAACAAGTGCGAGGCGGCTGTGTTCGGTCCAGAGGGAAAGAGGCTAGAAAAGCAAAGGTAAAGTCACTGTTTTCATGTAGTGTTGTAACTCATTGAAACAACGCACGTATTGTTTACCAAAATGAATACTAGGAAGCTGAAATATATTTTGTCAGAGGGGTTATGGCTCAAATAGAATGCTGCAGAAGTATGGAGAGAGGAAGGGTGGGTGAACATATTCATAACTCCATGTACAGATGTGAAAACGAAACCAAGTAACATGGGATGGGTGGGGTTGTAGCAAATGAGGAGGGAAATGATGGATGAAGGGGTGATGTTGATTAAGATACATTGTACTCACACACTGACATATTGAACGGAAACCCTTTTGTATAACTACTTAAAGTTAATGAAATCAAACAAAGATAAAAATAATCATACTGAAAAATAAAAAGACGTGAGTTAGATGATCGATGAGTAAGATTGGGTCATGCGAAGAAATTCAAGGTGCTATGAGAGTATGAAATATGATCAGGTACCAAAGTGATAGCCATTTAGAGCAGAGTTACCGATTGCTCTGGAAAATATCATGTTTAGGTTAAAATCTGCAGGAGGCATAAAAAAACTATAAGGGGAAGAATCCACTTGGGAAAACGATCCTATTATATTTAGTGATAAAGTCCTGCTCAGATAGATCACAGTGAGGTTTACATTTTCCTGACAAGGCTGAGGGAAACTTTAAGGCACACACTAGTTTAGAATGTTTCTGGGAAAATCAGTTGAAAATTCCTTGTCCTAAAAAGGTATTATTATTAATAATGAGGAATAAATTATATAGTGTCCTCTCTTCCAAACAAACAAAAAATAAACCTCATGGAAATAAGAACAATGCAATTCTTCTATAATAGATACAGTAGTTTTTAATAGTCTCAAATCAAATAGTTTCTATGGTTGTCAGGATGGTTTCTACAAAGAAACAAAATAATAATCCAAAGCAGTAGTTTTGCAAAATGTGGTGATAGAATAGCCTACTCCATTGTTGAGAATATATGTATCATTCCAGTGGTTTCCTGAGAACATTCTTTTTACCATTTACAAGAAAACATCTGCTATGACTAGATGGATGATTAGTTGCAGAAAACACTGCAATTTGGATTTTAAGCACTGCTTTCCATTTTACCTCTCATTTTATTAGCACATAGGATGTCATTTCGAGAATGTTCTAGATATCTAAAAGCAAATCCTTGAAGAGTGTCACAACCAAGTATTCTTTTCTTTCTTTCAGGTTTTGAGCATTTCATTTCAGTTATTCTCTCCAATTTTCAAACAGGTCCATCTCCTCCTCCACTTTGCTTCCATCCACCAGGACATATTTTCAAGGTTAATGTTTAAGTGTTAATTAAGCCTACCTATCACTTGAGAGATAAGTAAGTAAACAAGCTAGCCAGGATAACAAGGTTTCCAAGAGTGGACATAGAGGAATGTTAATGCATCCTTCAGAATGGAAATAGTGTCTATATAAGCTCAGACTTAGCGTAACTATGGTTACAGAGCTTCTGGCATCCTCACCTTCTCTTACTTCCTTTCACTAGAGATCCACCCGTCAGCAAGAGAGTCTCCTTGGGCTAATAATGGCTCTCAGTTTATCATCATGAGAAGACAAAGATTAAATACCATATGAATAGAGAGTGTCAATGTCTTTTTCTGCTTGAGAAGAGTCTTTTTAAGAAGGGAGATTTAGTCAACAAGAGAGAGTGTTCTCTGTTTAAATTAACTTCCCAAAAGAAAGAAAGAAACTTTGGTTTCTGAAGTGGTACCTGGAGTGTTTTCTTATCGGTGATTACCTGGGCCAGTTCTTTTGAGTCTTTGTAACCATCTTCTTGGTGCTGTCAAAGTGCTTAGAGAGAATCTCTGCAGATACTTAGGGTGAAGTGGTCAAGTAGATATTATCTAGATGGGATTCAGAATGCTGGATTTAAGGTGAACTGCTGGAGACATTTTCTCATGGAACACAAAGGAGGCAGGAAATGGTGACAACCATAACATCAGAAGAAAAAAAATTTAGGACTCAGAACGATTTACATAATTCATTTTTCAAATGACACACATAGATACTGATGTATAGAAACACTTGAAAATGCAAAGGAGGTTATTTTAGAAGTAGGCTTTTCATTGATTTGCCACAGGAAACATACATTTCTTAAGTCTTCAAGAAAGAAGCCAGTAAGTCCTAGAAAATAATATATTTTAATTTTTAGTAAATTTTAGAAATGATCTCTAAGTAGTTGTACAAAGGGGTTTTAACGCTGCACGTTAGTTTGTGGATACAACACATCTTGATCAATGTCAGCCCTTTCATTGTTCTCCTCACCATCTCTCCTAACCTTCCCTTAATACCCTATTTTAAACCACAGCCATAGCTTTGAAAACTTCAAAACAAATTCTCAATTCTGAGTGTTTTCAGAAGAGCTTTGCAAACAAGTTGTTCATACCATTAGCTGTTAAGTTACGAATTTTTCACTTGAAATCTTTTTTAAAAAGGTGAGGTTTACCTCCAACACTGGGAAGACAACATACAGAGAAATATCAAGATTTATTATCCAAGGACTAGATGTTTTATAAAGATAACACTTGTCTCAATTTAAGGACAAGGCTTCCAGGAACAAAGGAATGATATGATATTTCAGAACTACTGAGACGCTTATGATAAGATTGGATAGAAATAAAAAAGATTGCATGAGAAATAATGCTTTGTGAGTCTAAAGATTGTTTTCCACCCTTGGATGCTAAGGCTTTATATATTAAAGTTCTTCCACACTGAAAAGGTCACCGATCTTGCTTTTTTCTTTTCTTCTCCTTCCTTAACTCTCACCCTCTCCTGCATTGGAAGAAAGTGCTAACTTGTGCACTGGGGCACATTACCCTTCGGAACAATGCTAAAGGAGCAGCAATTTGCTCCTAATCAAACCTCCCACTTAAGTAAAATCAGAAGTAACCCAACAATGACTTGTGTAATTTACCTCTGTATGTTAAGTTGTGTGCCAAAAGTAGCAGGGCAGAGGGCCTGGGCTTGGGAATTCCAGAAGAAGAGATTAAGAAGGGCTCAGTTGTCTATTTCTTAGCTGATCAGACAGGATTCAAGGTATCATTCCTTTCCTCTAGCCCCTCAGTTTCCAGAGTCTGTTACTTACCAATGGGGAAAGACATTCTGTGAGTAGCCTTTGCAAGCACTCTACTGCAGGCTGCCTTCAATGTGATGGTGGGTGGGATACTCTGACCTCGCGTAGGCTGAAGTAGCAAGCCAATAGCCTTGTAATACCAACGTTGCAGGGACCAGCCAAAGAGTACCAGAAACTTCAGTTGCAAATGCCAGGGAGAACTTATCTTCTGACTAAAAGAACTTAAAGTGAATATGTAAAAATTTCAGCAGTTTAAATAGGAAACCCGGTCAAAAGCATATCTGCAAGAGGCATGATTTTGCCACTCGATGATAGTGCTTTGATAACGACAAAATGTGGATGTCTGAATTTTCAAGGAGGAGCTTCACTCTTCATTCTGAATCTGCTAAGAGGATCTCTAATTTCAAATCAGTCGTGTGAAACTATCCATAGTCTTTCCCTGTATTCTGATACTTGATTTGAAAAGTAATGTCCTACACAAGGCAATATTGATTAGAGACTGCACAAGAATGAATGAATGAATGAATGAATACAACAGGAGCAATTGTCTCAATGGTTGTTAATGTGCTTAGATTACCTTTCTGAAGGAAAAAAGATAAAACTCTTTCCTCTAACTGGCTCAAGTCTTAGTTCAAGACTCCTGTGATACCACATTTTAAAAAGAAAAGTATAAAAAAGTTATTTAACCAAACTTTCATGAGACATGGAAGCATTTGGAAATGAAGACCCAGAGACCCAGATATATAGAAATAAGCATCTCTAGCAAAACTGTTTATACTGCATTTATGTATTTTTTTGTGGACAGTTGTTCAGAGGAAAAGTAAAATTGGAGGAAAAAAAAGGAAATGATTACTGCCAGTAAACTGGGAGGGCTTGTGAAAGGAAGGCCGTGATTACTGTGGGATGTTTCTTCTCTCTTGATGTAGAGCAGGGTATTTGTAACTTGAAGGTAACTTCAAGTAACTTCAGAGAGAAAGGCAAAAGCGAGAGACCTTTCTACTTCTGTGGTTTTCTCAGTCTCCTTCAGTTTAAAAGCATTATGTCATTTGAGGTATTTTGCTTTTATCCCAATAGTATTGGTGAAAGTACTGGGTGCTATCATTTTAACAGGAATTGGGCAAGACACATGCACACACACACACACACACACACACACACACACACACACACACACACACTTGTATTTGTTTTTGTCTTTTTGTCAGTTATGAGGCTTGAACTCAAGACCTGGGTGTTGTCCTTGAGCTCTTTTGCTCAAGGCTAGTACTCTACCACTTTGAGCCACAGTGCCATTTCCAGTTTTCTTGTGGTTAATTGGAGATAAGAGTCTCATAGACTTTGCTGCCCAGGCTGGATTTGAACTGCAATCCTCAGATCTCAGTTTCCCGAGTAGCTAGACTTCCAGGCATGAGCCACCAGAGCCCAGCCAAGACTTATATATTATTTAGGCCAGATTGCAGTTGTATTTATTAAAATTTATATGCTCCAAGTGCAATGTTACTTGTTTTCATTATATCCACTCCTAGTGGAAAACTTTGTTCTTTATCCAAACGAAGTTCAAGGGAATAAACGATTTGCTTAGAGCACACGGATACAGAGGTAGAGTTAGGATGCAAACTGAACTTTTCTGACTACAACCAATGCAAGGAATTTTTTATAATACCCTTTACCTCATTATATGTAACTACACAAACAACCCATATTGTTAAATAACAATAAAGTGAATTATTCTACATTGACCTGTAATATGGAAAGGACAAAAGGTATTTTTTGAGATAGTTGTCAAACTATTGCCCAAGATCATTCACTTTGTACAGAGTAAATCTCAGCCAGAATCATGCTGTAAAATGCAGTGATCTTCATGGATATCAATAGATACTAAAAAAAAACACCTGCTATGAATGAATACTTGTTTGTAGTGTCTGAGTCTTTTTATGATGCCCACTGTGATTAATTTTTAATATAATGATCTTTCTTAAATCTCATAGATGAGCTGCATGTTAAATAATTCTATTATCAAGAAAGGAAAAAAAAAAAGTGGTCAGCACATTGGAAGATCTAAAATTGTTGGAGAAGATGTAAAGCCTCCAAAGAAGAAATAACAGGTGTTACTTGACATGTCTCCAGAATGGAATATGGAAGAACAACAGTCCTGTTATTGTGAACCTGTGCTAAGGAAAACGTTAAAATCTGGCCAAGTTGTTCAGAGAGTCTCATGAACATAGGAAGAAATGTTTACTTGTCTTGAGAATGGAATTCGAGTCCCATTAGACAGTGAGCCAGCTTTTAGAAGGATAGCCTACTTGTACTGTCTATTCATTCTCTCTTCTGGGAACGCTCTAATTTAGCTAAAACCAGGATCTGGATTGGTTCTAGCTATAAATTAAGAGAATACTAGATGGCTATGAGGCTCTGTTCAAGAGTTTATTTGCCCTTACACTAAAAAATAACTCAAGTTACTCTCGATGGATTCATTAGAAAACTGATTTTTCTACTTTATAGCTATTTTGCCTGGCAGATGGGATCTGGATTTTTCCTTATGCTGCACTTTTTTTTCAACTAAGCATATATGGTGGGACAGCAATATACTCTCCTGCCAACAAAAAAGCCACATGCATATTTCAATAAAATTGCATTATTTGGCATCTACTGTCCACATATGTTCATTTGGCTATGAGAAGGCCAAGCCAATTATAGCCACAAGGGAAGTTAGTGTTTGAAATTTAAACAAGGAACTCGAAATTTTCTACAAGGACAGGTAGATCAGTCTCTAATTCATTTCTAAAGTGGCTGCCAATTCCATAAATCATTTGTTTCTCCCATCACATGCTAGCTTCTGTGCTATAGAAGCTGGAAAAGAAAGTTTCTTTATGTCTTCGGGAAGGGGACTTAGGGCTGGGTAGGGTCTTTAAGGATGAATAGCTTCATGCAGAAAACAGACAAGATTTCAAGCAGAGAAAATGTCTTAGTGTGTTTACTTCCCTTGTGAGACTGGAAGACTTGTGGTAGAATGAATGTGTAGAAATGAAGGTAGGAGGAACATGGTAGGGAGGGTGGAATTCTTGCTTCAAAGAGCCATTAGAAGCAGTTTTAAAGTAAAGAAGGAAGCTCTTCTTTGTGCAAACTGAGAAAGAATTGCATTGTCCCACACTTGGGATGGAACTTTATGTCTTCCCACAGCACCAAAATGAAGCGTGCCTTTCACATGTATCTGGTGTTCACTGGAGAAATCTAGAGCTCTGGAGAGAAACCAGCATATCATTACATAATTTAAGGAATACTGGGGCTGGGAAGGTGGCTCAGTGGTAGAGCGCTTGCCTTGCATGCATGAGGCCCTGGGTTCGATTCCTCAGCATCACATAAACAAAAAGAAAAAAGCCAGAAGTGGTGCTGTGGCTCAAGTGGTAGAGTGCTAGCCTTGAGCTGAAGAGCTGAGGGACAGTGCCCAGGCCCACAGTTCAGACCCCACGACCGGACTCCCCACACCCCCAAAAAAGGAATATTACTCCAATGTTTCTAATAGAGTTTACTGATCAAAAAGGATGACTGTACAATTGTGTTTCAATCTATGCACACACACACACATATGTATGTACTTGGCTTTTATTTTTTTTTAACTCATGGCTGGTTCTTTACCACGTGAGCCTTGTCTCCACTTTTTGGGGGTGGTTATTTGCATATAGAAGTCTCATACTTCATGTGGGCTGACTTTGAGACTTGATCCTTCTATCTCAGCCTTGTAAATACCTTGAATTAGCTTGTGGAATGAACTCCTGGCACATGGCCAAGCAAGGCTCTAACTTTCCTCCTCCTGCCTCATCTTTGTTGTTGATTAACAGCATTATATTTTTAATTCTTTTTTTGGGGGGGGGGGGGGACGGTCGTGGGGCTTGAACTCTGAGCCTGGGCGCTGTCTCTCCACTCTTCAGCTCAAGGCGAGTGCTCTACCGCTTGAGCCACAGCGCCACTTCCAGTTTTTTAGTGGTTTATTGGACTTTCCTTGCCTGGGCTGGCTTTGAACTGTGATCCTCAGATCTCAGCCTCCTCAGTAGCTAGGATTACAGGTGTAAGCCACTGGTGCCCAGCTATATTTTTAATTCTTTATAACTGAAGAACCTGAAGTTTTATCTAATAATGTGCAGGTGTAATTAGCATAGGCAGTATGAAAGAGGTGCTGTCTCTCTCTCTCTCTCTCTCTCTCTCTATATATATATATATTTTGTCATGACTAAGCAAATTTTATCTGTAAATACTCAGGAAGCTAAGAATGAAAATATGAAACATCATAGTCATATTTTTAACATTTTTTTCATTCTTTCCTTTTTAAAATAATTTGTTTGGAGGTTGGTGGAGGATAGGCTACAAAGGCTGTGAATGTTTTCTAGTTTAAAGTCTTGATCATTCATTTAATCACTGCTCACACATGTGTGAGACTCTTCTCTAAAACAAGACAAAACAAAACCCACATGTGAATGTTTAGGCAGCCAAAAATAAACAGGGCTGAAACTATGACTACCTCCAGGTGTTGATACTTGCCTAGAGTATGGCCCATTTTGACTTGGAGTGATCAGAATTTCTACTTCCCCATGCTCAGGTATAACAGTGTTTGAAAGTTTCATGCATTTCATGGTCAGTACTTGCCAACCTCCCCTCCTCCCCTTCCTGCCCAACCAAAGCAGTCTGAACACTGCTACCTTTAACCTCAGCAAGTTATTAGATCCCTCAATTCCAGCCTTTCTCAACTGCTCAAAAGGAAAAATCAAATGGCTACTTATCATATATCCAATTATTATTGCTAGTTTAAGTAAAAAAATGTTTGAAAATATATATTATAGTGTCTGGTATATACTATAAGCTTGATAAATATCCACTGTCAATTATACAATTATTATTATCCCTTAAAGATAAGCATGTACACCTAGCTCTGGTGGCGCTCAGGCCTTTAATCCTAGCTACTCAGGAGGCTGAGATCTGAGGATTGTAGTTCAAAGCCAGCCAGAGCAGGAAAGTCCATGAGCCTCTTATCTCCAATAAACCACTCAGAAAACCGGAAGTGGTGCTGTGGCTCAAGTGGTAGAGGGCTAGTCTTGAGCTGAAGAGCTGAGGGACAGCACCCAGGTCCAGAGTTCAAGCCCATGACCAAGAACAAAACAAAACAAAAGATAAATATGCACAGTCAGTTTGAAAAACAATCAGTAAAAACAGCTTGATATCCGCTCAAGCTAGTTGATTCACTGACTTTTCCTTGACTACATAATGATTACAAAGATTATGACATTAACAGAATATAATACCTTAATAATTAAATACCAGTAAATTTTGTGTTGCTTCTCTGAATTAGAAGAGACAAAAATATTCTCATGGTTAACAAAAAAATAAAAAGGAAATCAACATAAAGTTTTTTTTGTGTTAAACCCATAAATTCATGCCAAAATAGACCAAGGAGATGAAAGGACAGGGAAACCATTTAAGATGAATGTTTCACACCAATGTGTTCCAATGAGAGTGGAAAAACCTTCATTCTAGTTAGGGATTTCATATTATCAAATAAATACCAGATTTAACCTTTTGAAAATAGCTGCTTATTTTTTGAGTTAAATAATTTATCCCTAACATAACCTCTTAAGACACTTTTAAGACATTTATTACAAAGAAAACATATCAGACATATTCAATAAAAATAATTACAATTTTTCATAATGCATGCTTATTTAAAAGTACATTAGTAGGTAAATTTGTATGTTCTTTATTTGAAAATTTTACATATATATAAATTCAAGTATATATGGATCAAACATATATATCAATTTATATATGTATATATATGTTATATATATGAATTGATGTTTTTGGACCAATAAACTATAATAGGGTCTGAAGTAATATAGTCTTGGAATGATGAAATGATACACTAAAGATTTTTCCAAAAGATCCATTGTTGAATTTGGCCAATCTTTCTCCATGTGAACATTTGATTAGATTTTCCTATTTATCCTTTCCCTTTGGAAAGTTTGTTTTGAAAATATTGATGCCCAAGCCTGGCACTGGCGGTTTACATCTGTAATCCTATTCAGCAGGCTGAGAACTGAGGATCCTGGTTAAACCAGCCCAGGCAGAAGAGTCCATGAGACTTTTATCTTCAACTAACCAGCAAATCGCCAGAAGTAGATGTGTGGCTCCTGTGGTGCAGACCAACCTTAAGGTAAAAAGGGAAGTGAGAACTAGAGGCACTGAGTTCAAGCTCCTGTACTGTCGCCTGCAAAAGATTGATACCCAGTCACTGTGTTCAAGCATGGTGAAATACATTAATAAAATTTCTAAATAAGATGATGGTGTCCAACTGAAGAATTATTACTCTTTGCGATCATGTCTATTCATGTTTAAGACTTTTGATAATCTGTACATAATAAAGTCATAGTTTCTACAAGTTGTCTGGATTCTGGCCCACAAATGATCAAATATTTCAATTCATTTTCCACACAGAACACCATGACATTAAGATGTTCTGCTTGCTGCTCGAGTTTGAGAATGACTGCTTCAGCAGTGCACACATATCAATCATTCCTGTTTAATTTTACTAAATTTCCTTGACTTTATCTTTGTCAAGTAAGGAAAAGCAGTACATGTCACATTTCTAGGGAACTGAATCATTCATCAGTTCTAAAAGTCCCCAATCAATCAATCTCCCAGCACTAATAAAAATAAATAATGAACTTAATGCAACTTTTTTTAATGGCTTCAATGGGTATTCACCAATAATGCTTTGGGGACATTTCTTTGGCACTTACCTAATGAATGCAAAGGAACAATTCTTGTTTTCATGGCCTAAATCTGGGAATGGTGTTTACCAGTTTCTGTACATTACAGAAATTGATAACTGAAATAAATTAAGATACTGTTAACATATGTTGGCAAAAGACTTAAAATATAAATAGCAGTTGACTAAATAGGCCAAAGAAGATAAAAACTATTACAATTCAAATTATTTTTCTTGGAAGACAATGAAATCATTGCCGGACCGTGAACCTCTTATTGGCTTCAGTTCCTTATATCTGTATTAAACAGGCCCTCTTGGATACAGCGTGGATATTTAATAGGTGGTTGCATCACACTTGTGGAATTTGAAAGAGGTTTTGGTAAAGTAAAGTTCATTGATCCTCCTGGCCAATAGAATTTCTCACATGACTCAGAAACAAGAGCTCTCGAAAGGCAGAGGATGAGAGATTTACGAGACCAGAGATAAAGGAGTGAGAAAAACCTCAGTATATTCCAACTTCTTGGTACTTGTTTTGTTAAGCTAACAGTTAATTGTTCAAAGAAGTTACACCATTGGAATCCATCTCGGTGTATTTTGTTAAGAGCACAGGAACAGATGGATGGAGTGAAGAAAGGTGGGTGAATAAAGCCATAATATTCCAGGTAATTTAGTGGATGGGTGGGTTTGGGAGAGATGGGGGAGAACAATAGAAGGGTGACATTGTTCAAGATGCTTTGTACTCATAAACTGAGATGTTGAAGTGAAACTGATTTGTACAACTAGTTAAAGATAATAAAGGTGTGGAGAAGCAAGAGTAATGCTTGGCTCTGTGATGATTTCATTGTAGAACTCGAACTCATGATCCATTTCCTTCCTTGTATCTCCATTTCGGCACATCCATAATTGTGCTTCTTGTTTTTATTTGGCTATGTAATGTGGCAGAAATTAACTATCCTAAGTTATAAATAGAGGCTCTATTACATCCTGATTATACAAATTGAGATGAGGCTTATATCTTAAGTCATTTATTATTATTATTATTTTATTATTATTTATTATTGCTGGTGCTTAGACGCAACTTGCTTGCTTGGCTGGTGCTTTGCCACTTGGGCCATACCTTCAGCCTGGTTTTTGTGTCCATTATTTTGGACATGGTGTCTCACAGACTTTTTTTTATTAAGGCTAGTTGGAACCAGGATCTTTTAGATTCCAAGCACATCTGTAATCCACCTAGGATTACAGATGTGAGCCCCTAGTGCTGGCTTTAAGGTATTAGATTTTAAATTCAAATAGATGTCTATAAAACATGTAGAACTCCAGGTAGTTTACATGTGAGAGATGCAATTTTTGTGCATATATTTATCAGTACTACATACAATTTCAAAGAGCTTTTTTTTTTTTTTTTTGGTTGTAGGGCTTGAACTCAGGGCCTAGGTGCTGTCCCTGAGTTCTTTTGCTCAAGGCTATAGCTCTACCACTTGAGGAACAGTGCCACTTCTGGTTTTTGAGTGGTGAATTGGAGATACAAGTCTCATGGGAACTTTTCTTCCCCAGGCTGGCTTTGAACCATGATCCTCAGATCTCAGTCTCCCGAATAGCTAGGATTACAGGTGTGAATGCTCAACTTTTACAGCATTTTAACAGATGTCTTCCTTGTGTCATTCTAAGGTTACCATTCTGCATTTTCACTACAGACAATAGGAATGGGAATGTGTGTGTATGTGTGTTTGTGTGTGTGTGCACGTGTACATGCATAGGGCTGTTGGATAACATGACAAGTGTTCTAATTAATAAAAAGTGCGATGCTCATTAATCAATATGCAGGCTTTGTATAATTCTAGAATGGTTAGCATCTACTCACCTCCATAATGCTCTGACAACTTACATAACCATTCAGTAATTCTCAAAAAATTATATGTATTCTACTGGGCTATGAAATAGTGCTGCTTGGAAGTTTTTGTGTGCTTAAATCTCCACAGGTTATAAAAAATAGGCTATATAAAATGTTTATTCAGTGCCCAGATGTGAACAAACTCTAATCTTTCCTTAATGCCCTTTTCTAACACTTATTTCTATATTTGTTTTAAAATGTTTTATTTAAATGCACTATAGTTCCATTTTCCTGAGGCATACTATTTTAAAAAACGCTTCTGCAATTTCTCATATTAATCACATGAGAAAGATGAACACCTGTAAAGAGCCTTATTAATCCTTTTCTTTTGATTTCTTTATATATATGTGTATATATATATATATATATATATATATATATAGTAAAGATACTGTACAGAGGGATTTTCTTTGGATTTCTAAACTTCCCCTTTGAGAAACAATTACTGGCAGAGGGGAATACTATAGGTTTGCTTAGAGCTATTTTGGGAAATCATTAGAAACTCCATAACAATGTGTGATAAGGTTCCCAATAGGAGTGTTTGTAAGGCCTCAATGAACATTTTTAACATAATTATTTGCATTAAAATATTTCCTGGGGCTGGGAAGATGGCTCAGTGGTAGAGTGCTTGCCTTGCATGCCTGAGGCCCTGGGTTCCATTCCTCAGCACCACAAAAGCAGGGGAAAAAAAGCCAGAAGTGGCGCTGTGGCTCAAGTGGTAGAGTGCTAGCCTTGAGCTGAAGAGCTGAGGGACAGCACCTAGGCCCAGAGTTCAGGCCCCATGACCGACCAAAAAAAAAATTTCCTTGAGGAAAGATGAAGTAAAACTCTCCCTCTTTGCAGATGACATGATCTTGTATTTAAAGAATCCCACAGACTCCACCCCCAAATTATTCAAGCTGATTCAAAACTTTGGCAAAGTAGCAGGGTATAAAATTAACCCTCAAAAATCAATGACTTTTTTGTATGCCAACAATGAGAAAAGTGTGGCTGAAATTAGGAAAGCAACTCCATTCGTAATAGCCCTACAAAAAAATAAAATACCTAGGAATTAACTTAACCAAAGAAGTGAAGGACCTCTATGATAAAAACTTTAAAAACCTGAAAAAGGAAATCAAAACAGAACTTAGTGGCAAAACCTCCCATGTTCCTGGATTGGAAGGATCAACATCATGAAATTGGCAATACTTCCCAAGGCTATCTACAAATTCAATGCAATACCTATAAATATTCCAACCTCATTCTTCAAGGAAATAGAAGAGGCAATCCAAAAATTCATATCGAACAATAAAAGACCCTGAATAGCAAAAATGATCCTTAACAGGAAGAACAGTGCTGGAGGAATATCAATACCAAATTTCAAACTCTACTCCAAAGCCAAAGTAATTAAAACAGCTTGGTACTGGCATAAGAACAGATCTCAGGACCAATGGAATAGAATCAAAAACCCAGAAATGAACCTACAGACCGATAACCATCTCATCTTTGATAAGGGAGCTAAAAAAATACAATGGAAGAAAGACAGCCTCTTCAGTAAATGGTGCTGGCAAAATTGGTTTATCACTTTTAGAAAACTAAAGCTAGATCCTTATATATCACCCTGCACCAGAATCAACTCCAAATGGATCAAAGACCTTGGAGTCAAAGCAGACACTCTTAAAACATTACAGAACAGAATAGGAGAGACCCTCTCTTTGTACAGGCTGAAATTTTCTTAATAGAGACCTAGAAACACAACAAATCAAAGAAACTTTGGGCAAATGGGATTGCATGAAGTTGCAGGGCTTCTGCATGGCAAAGGACATAGCTAGCAAGATCAATAGAAAGCTCACAGATTGGGAGAAGATCTTCACTAGCCATACAACAGACAAGGGTTTCATATTTAAAATATACCTGGACCTCAAAAAATTAAATACCCCAACAGCAAATCCTCAAAGAAACAACTTCCCAATAAGTAAGTGGGCTAAAGACTTAAAGAGAAACTTCCCTGAAGAGGAAATAAGAATGGCCAACAGACACATGAAGAAATGCTCAATCTCCCTAGCCATAAAAGAAATGCAAATCAAAACAACATTGAGATACCACCTCACCCCAGTTAGAATGGCTATAATCAAGAACTCTAATAACAACAGATGTTGGAGGGGACGTGGACAGAAGGGAACCTTACTTCATTGTTGGTGGGACTGTAAACTTGTTCAACCACTTTGGAAAGTAGTATGGAGGTTCCTCAAAATACTCCACATAGAGCAACCCTATGACCCAGCAATCCCACTTTTGGGCATTTACCCAAATGTTTACAAACAAGACCACACTAAAGCTACCAGCATGACTATGTTTATTGCAGCACTCTTACTCATGGTTCTCCTGACTCAGTCTCCAAGTTCTGGGACTACAGGCTTTTGCTACTATGCCTGGGTTAAAGGCTGCATATTTTTAAATCTCTGTGAGAATTACTTGTCTTATAATAAAATAAGATTCCTAAAAATGCTTTAAACAATAATGTATCACTGGGATTTATTCCAGCTCACAAAAGTACTGTAGTAGATGTAGAATAGGATGTTTGTTAGAATCGGAAGAATATTCTCTTCTTTCCCTCTGTTTCCGCTAAGTAAATCCCTTGACAGTGGGTATATAATCCTAGCTTTGAAAGTAGACTACCTGTATAGGCATGGTGGTATATGCCTGTAATACCAGCACTCTAAAGACTGAGTTAGGAGGATTATGAATTTTCTTTCTCAAAAGAAAAATGTGATGAGTTAAATTTTTTTTATAAAGACACTGCAATTCTTTTAGCAGCATTCAGAAGAAATTCTGCTTTGTGAATTTAAAGTTTGGTAGAATCCATTTGATTTATCCAAGTGGACATTAATACAGAGAATTAACAAATTTGTAAGGTATATAGTTATGAAAGGATTAATAAAGGAATATAATTATGAAAGGATTAATGAAGTATAAAATGAGCTCTGAAATTGACTGCAGAAACAAGAATACCTAAAACATTGCTCATATTGGCTACTGTAATCACCTGACTGTAAGTTTATGAAGGCACAAAAAACATCCAGCTTCTTCATTGTTTTTTCTTATGTTTAAAATAGTGCATACTAGCCAGGCGCTGTTGGCTCATGCATGTAATCTTAGCTACGCTGGAAGTGATCTGAGGATCGTGGTTCAAAGCCAGCCCAGGCAGGAAAGTCTTTGAGACTCTTATCTTAAATAAAACCAGAAAATTGGAAGTGGTGCTGTGGCTCAGGTAGTAGAACACTCACCTTGAGCCGAAGAGCTGAGGGACAGTGCCCAGGCCCAGAGTTCAAGCCCTACAATCAACCAAAAAAAAAATAGTACATACCATAGTGTGTTCTTAATAAAGTTTTTTTGAAGATGATTTAGTCAATTCATGACAGAGTTAAAATGCATGCAAGTGTTCATTGACAATAGTTCTTAAAAGTGACATGAATCAAGAGCCAGTGGCTCAGGCTTGTATCCCCAGCTACTCAGGAGATCTGCAGTTCAAAGCCAGCCCGATCAAGAAACTCTATGAGACTTCATCTCCAAAACAAACCAGAAAAAAGCCAGGCTGGAAGCATGCTTCAAGTAGTAGGGTGCCAGCTAAACAAGTAACCTGAGCAAGTTTGAAGTCCTGAGTTCAAACACCGATTCTGGCTGAAAGCAACTACAAAATGACGAAAGTCAGGTTTGGTCACTAAATGATTTGAACTACTGTTGCTAGCAGGTATGTAGATATTCATTCTATCACAGAGTTCATTACTCCCTATCCAAATTTCTCTTCCAAATTCATTGAAATCTCCCAAGTAGAAATTTATTTATACACCAAAAGTTCTGAATTTCAAGCCCTGCTTCCTTTTGTTAAGATGGAGTCTTGCAGACTCTTCTGCCTGGATTGGCTTCAAACCATGGTCTCCCAGCGTCTCCTTCCCAAGTCAAGGATTACAGGTGTGAGCAATCATTATCTAACTTCAATTCTTCACATAAATCTTTTCATCTGTTGGAATATTGTTGAAGTTTTCTCATGAAGTCTGAGCAATGAAATTATTTTAAATAAATAGTCTTATGTTCTTTTTTTAAAGTAGTCATCAGTATAAAAATTTCCATAGGTTTTTAAACTATCCACTGAAATAAAAATATTTAATATCTTGAAATTGTGTTCCAAATTTCAGCTGTTTTGCATGCACATATTAACATGATTAAATACTTCATGTAATGGTGATATAGGATTTAGAGAGAAAAAGAGTATGTCAGTATTTGGAAGAACATAAAAAGGGCTGTCTACCACTTTGAAATATATATCTTTGATTATTATATTTGAGCTTCCAGATTTAGAAACACTAAAATATAAACAGAAAAAGTGAAATACAGTTTTGTGCATCATTAGCTAAAAGGGACACAACTTTGGAATCACTTTAAAAACCTATTTTCAACAAAGCTCAGCTAACTTGGATTTTTTTTCCCCTATTACAGAACCGGGAAAAGTTATTTCAACAGAATTGCGTACCTAACTTCTAAGTGTAGACAGTTGCGATTATTTGTTCACTTCATCAAAATGCTCTTTTAAATTCTTGCTACATCTGTATTCCAAGATCCTAGAGAAACCAAGGTGAAAAAGACTCCAAAAAGGCCAAACCTTCTTTGCTATTTCTAACAAAGGAAATGCCTTTCTTGCCACTAACTCTTGGAATGATTTCCAAGTTCTCTGAAAATAATTTAACCTGTGTCAAATAGCTGTCTCATCTGGAAAACTCAATAAATGTATGTAGAAGTTAGAAAGAGTAGGGAAGAAAGTTAGGTGTTATGCTGAAATGGTATATTCCGGGCAGGTTGGATTGAAACTCCAAATTAGCCAACACACTTCCACACATCTGCCTACTTTTCTTTAAACATGAGGTGTATTATTGCAGAAAAGCATAATAATCCTCACTCTGATCTTGTATTTCAAATGAAAGCGCCTGAAACATCACAGCATAGGCCCTTTTGTAGAGGTTAAATATTATGGGTGGATAAATTTCCCTGGAGGATCAACATTTCTACATTCAAAGGACAGTTTATACAGTGAGGAAAAGGAGGAGAAGTGTTATATAAAATATTCTCCTCCATTGATGGGACTCCAGTTTTGCATTGAACTTTATCTGAGAGAGGACATAAATGCATATTAAGTGATGCTTCACTTTAAACAATAGTTCTTTACAGAGTTGTACAAATTAATCCTTAGTAGTTAAATCACATCCCACTACCTGAGTAGCTATTTACACGCAGAAATCTAAGTCACATCCTCAAACAAAGCAAAGACTAACAGTGGCTTCATGGGTTGATAAAAACAGGATTTTAGTATATTATTTTCTCAGTTTGGAGCATTTTTAGCATGGCAATTATGAAAAACAAAATTTTAAATTCTGTGACAATATTTTTCAGGGCAATTATAGTTTATATTTTTTGTCACTAAATTACTTGATGTTAACATTTTTCATGTGGTGCTGTCACTTGAACTCAGGGCCTCTTGCTCTCTCCTGACTTTTTCCCTCCAAGGTTGGCTCTTTACTCACATGAGCCACAGCTCCATTTCTGGCTTTTTGCTGGTTAACTGGAAATAAAAGTCTCATAGAATTTTCTATTCAGGCTGGCTTTGAACTCCTGAGCTCTCAGCTTCCTAAAGTTGCTGGGATTATAGGCGTGAGCCACCAGCACTTTACTGATAGTAACATTTGTTTAGTAGGTTGGTCCAGGTGAGAAATCTTTCTTGCAATGATGTTCTAGATGTAGTAATAGCTTTCAGCCTAGTAATATTTTAAAGAGGGAGGACCTCTATTGTCTAGTAAATTTTTACACATTATCACCTTGTTGTGGTTTGGATCTTAAGTGTCTTCATAAGGTCCATCTGGTAACAACTTAGTACTCAGCATGGTGCAAGAAGGTAGTGGAACCTTTAAGAGGTAGAACCTACTGAGAGGCCTTTAGGTCATTGGTGGAGTGATCTGAAGATGATACTGGAAGCTCAGCCCATCTCTCTTCCTTTGTTTCACATCTAAGTCATGAGGAAAGCAATGCTGTTCTGCCATGTGCTTCCTGCTACAGGTATAGAAACAATTGGTCCAACTGGTCATGCATAAGCTAGACTTACAGTCAAAGCTTTGAGTCAAAAGAAACCTTTTCCTTATACAACTTGATTATCTCAGAATTGTCATATTAATGAAAATCCAAACATGACGTTTCAAGGTAAGCAAAAGAAGTACAGTGGAAATATTCTAATTTTAAACATTTTTCCATTTTCATTTTTAATAGGCAAGAGACAGTTTATTCGAATGATATAAAGAAAAGGAGTTACAATGTCTGGCCTAGTTTATAGGATGTCAGTGAAACTCAAATCTATCTAAATTGCTGTACAGTAATGGAGTTATACATGCTTTTTGCTTTTTCATAATGTTGTTGTTGAGTTTGGAAGGGAGGTAGACAGAGACTACAGAACTCATCTGACACTAATCAAAATATTCACTTAAATCTAGAGTTCCTCTTCTTTGAGATAAAATCTCCAGTAAGGAAAAGAAAGCTAAGGTCTAACTCTTTTCCTTGCTTAAGTCACTGTTTTATAATCTGTCTTAAAAGGAAGAGTCCACAGAGGGGTATCGGCCCAAGAGAATTCACTGGGCTTGTTTTCCTGAGACTCTCTCAGCCCATGAAATGGTCTGAACAATAATAATAACAGAAAACAGAAAATGAACATGCATTCACAATAAAGAATAGTTTTCAGCTGATTTGCACTGCTGCTTACAATACTCATTAATGATATAAATAACTAAAACTAGTCCTGGTGATGGAAAAAAATTAAAGGTACACTAATTATGTTACTTTTAGGTCTAAACTAAATTTCTTTTTTTATTGTGAAAATACTGTACAGAGGGGTTACAATTACATGGGCAAGATAATGAGTACATTTCTTATCAAGCATTGTTGCCTCCTCCTTTGTTTCCCCTTCTCATCCCTTCCCATCCTCCCCCCCAATCCTCTTCCCCCCACAAACTCTAAACTAAATTTCTAAAGACCATCCAAAGAAATGATCTCATTAAGTATGTTAATCATTGACTAGTATTCAGGGTGACATGGCCTTGCATGGTAAGTACACACTCCTTCTGCCAAAAGTGCCTAGAAATGGAAGACTAAAGTTGCATAAAGATCAGCAATTGAAATGAACTGACAAGATCTAGTACTTATCATTAATCCTTCTATCAATTTTGTATGAAATCAGTTTTGATTTAAAAGCCACTCTAGTAATTTTGCATAAATGAACTCTATTTGTACCATTTCAATTCTCTCTCTCTCTCTCTCTCTCTCTCTCTCTCTCTCTCTCTCTCTCTCTCTCTCTTTCTCTCTCTCTCTCTCTCTCTGTCAGTCATGGGGATTGAACTCAAGATCTGGGTGCTGTCCCTAAGCTCGTTTGCTCAACTGGAGATAACAGTCTCACAGACTTTTCTGCCCAGGCTGGCTTTGAACCATGATCCTCAGATCTCAGCCTCTTGAGTAGATACAATGACAGGTGTTAGCCACCAGCACCTGGCCAATACTCTCTAATTTTACCTTGAAAAACATGGGTAATGTGAGTCACCTTTCCAGTTCAGAAAGTTTATTTGCTTGCTCATGAGAATTAGCCAACAGTCTGAAAGTATAAAAGCTTATAAACTCCTTGGGACAAAAATATAATCGTATTTACTTTTGTGTCTTTCTTGGGCTTATTAGGGGGCTAATTCTGTGCTAAAAATGTTGATAGTGCTGTCTTAATGATGAGCAAGTTGTGTGGATATTACTAGTCCTCACTCAAAGGCTGATTTCAATCTCCTCCCACTTTATGGAAATTCCTGGTCCCCGGAGTAGGCTGAGCCCTGATCTCCATCACTTCTACCCATATTTTCCCTGCTGCTAGCCAGTGACAGGAAAAGCATCACTGGACATGGGGATGATTCACTGTACACGTGCATGTCATATTTTTACCCTGAACTTTTTGTGGCTAAAATCTTATTAATCTCCCACACCAAAAGTCATGTCCAAAATACAGTACATTAGCAATCTGTGGCCGAGCAAGCTGTGAAGCGGGACCCTGAAAATAAATAGATGAAATTCTAGACATTTCTAAAGAGGATCCAGCTACTTAATGGCCACTGAGGTCTCCAGTGAATAGGTGTGAATATTTCAGAGCAGTCCAACCTGAACTGAAAAGCAATTCTTCCTTCCAAATTTGAATACCTCCTGTGCATAGTAGAAAAAAAGAAAAGGTTGTTTTATTAGTTCAAATGTTACTATGGGTTCAGATCCTGAAAAAACATTCTTCTCCTTGGGTATGTTCTTTAGCAAAAGGGAGTTGGGAAAGGGGGGGGGGGAGAGAGAGGAGAGAGAGAGAATGAATTAGGTATAGGCAGAAGGGATCCACTTGAGAAATCCTGTCTTTCACCTCATGTTGGGTTGAGGACAGTTAAGCAAGTACTGTTCTCTGTCACAGTCACAGTGAAGATGACAAACTGTGGATGAACTTGAATAAAATCCAGAGAAGTTGTTGGCATTCTATACTGGGGCTCGTCCAGCCCATGTTTCTCACAGGTTGGACTATGTCTTTGATGGGCAGAAACAGCTCCCAGTGAGGATGCTGCTGGGGTCGGGACAGCACGGGGGGGAGGGGGGGGAGATAAGGGGGGGGGGGGAAGACATCTTTTGCAGGAACAGCTCAGGGCCCAGTGAGGTCCACACTGGCCTGGCTCACCCTCTGTGGGGGAAAACAGCACAAGGAAAACAAGTCAGATAGTCTTCACAAATACACTGTCTTCTCAAACATTGCATGTTTGCTGTCACAGGCAGAATCCAGACCTAAAAGAAGGAAGAGAAGAAAAAATGATGACAGGAAAATAAAAAGACAAAGGCTTGAGGTGGGAGGGCCAGTGGAGGAGGCAAAAGAAAGAGCGATGGGTTTGAGTTTGACCAAATGCCTGCCATACATGTGTGAAAACAGAATAATGAAGCCTCTTAAAACCAGCATAACAAGAATAAAGAAGGGTCAAAGACAGTAATAGCTGGACTGAATATGAGCAGAATACACCATCTGCATGTATGAAACATCTCGATGAAACGCTATACAATTAATATACACCCATAAAAACCAAAAGAGATTGTCTTCTTACTATTAACTTCTTGTAATTCATTAAGGTAATGATAGACTTGGGAAAAACTCCTGTTTTAAACTGGGCACCAGTGGCTCACACCTGTAATCCTAGCTGCTTAGAAAGCTGAGATTTGAAGACTGCTGTTCAAAGCCAGCCTAGGCAGGAAAGTCTGTGAGACTCTTATTTCCATTAATCACAGATGGAGCTCAAGTGGTAGCGTGCTAGCCCTGAGCAAAAGGAGCTTATGGATAGCACCCAGGCCCAGAGCTCAAGGCCCATGACCAGGAAAAACAAACAAACCAAAAAAACCTTCTATTTTATCCTAGAGTATCTTTTTTTTCCATGCTAGAATGTTCTAACATAAAAGCAAGTACTTCAGTGGAGAGCAGAAGGGAAGGAGCAGAAAGAAAACTGTTGACAAAATTCAAAAGAGGAAAAGTCAAGACAGCAACTTCTATTTCTAAAGTGCCTTTTTCCGAATTAGATTATTCTTCTAGCATTTGTAGCAATGGCGAAGTGAGGGACAGAGGGAAATGGATTAGCTGCCTGGAGGTCAGAAAAAGGCAAACGCTTGCTCAGAATATACAAGAGATTTGTCTTTAGGTTAAAAACATGATTATTTGTGTTTCCGTTGCTGACAGTGAAATGGCTTTGAATTCAACTCTTTCATCTCTTAAAATATGTCAAAGGGGCCCTGGATCCCTCTGGGTGTACTGCTGAGAAATTCTGCCATGTGAACTAAAGCATTCACACTATCTGTAAGTTCAATTACACCGGGCTCTCAAACAGTAGGGAAGGGAAGGGAGGGCATGAAGCGTTAGCTTTATAAATCACCACAAATGGACTGAAAGGAGGTCAACCTGGTTGGTTGGTGGATCTCAGTCGCTCATCCAGGAGAGAATTAAAAAGAGTAAACAGGCTCTTTGTCATAAGGATTGTGAGGATGAGGAGAAAACCTAGCTCTGCCTAGTTCTGCCCAGCCCTGACCAGTTCTGCCCAACTCAGTCCAGCTCAGACCAGTACTGCCCAGCCCTGCCTAGATCAGCCCAGCCCTGCCCAGCCCACCAAGACAAAGCATGTCCATATTTGACAGGCAGGCAGGCAGCACTGGAAAGTAATGTAACTTGCCAGTATTTAAAGACCAGAGAAACAAGTTGTCTATCATTACAATCAACTGTACTTTTGAACAGCTCAATACGGGGTTGCTGGCACACAATTGTCATGTTGGTAATGGACAGAACTGGGGTTTGGAATTCTCATCTTCCACTCTTTCCTCCTTTGGCTCAATTATGCAGCTATGTGGACAGACACATGGAAGAAAGGTCAAATAAGAAAGAGGAAGGTTTGAAAGTAGATACTTGGAAACATCAATGCTAACATGAAGATAGTGCAAATTTTTGTGTGTGTGAAAAAATTTTTGTTAAAAGCACCTTTATCACCTCCGGTTCCTCTTTTTTTGAGGGGGTGAGTAAAGGAGGTTGTAGATTGGTCCCTCATAAATACTCTATTAGTGGTTGGATATTTATGTAGTTATTGTCTCTTTTACATTATGAAGAAATTTATGAAGTGGTTTAGTTCTCTTGTGTCTATGTGTGTGTGTGTGTGTGTGTGTGTGTGTTAGTCCTGGTGCTTGAACTCAGTCAGGGCCTAGGCACAGTTCCTGAGCTTTTGTGCTCAAAGCTAGCGCTCTACCATTTGAGCCAGCTCCACTTTTGCCTTTTTGGTGCTTAATTGGAGATAAGAAGCTTGTGAACTTTTCTGCCTCGGCTGGCTCTGAACCATGATCCTCAAAATTTAGCCTCCCAAGTGGCTAGGATTACAGGTATGAACCCCTGGCACCCAACTCAATTAATTAGATTTTAATTCTGAAATCCAAAGGAGTAAATCCAATTTTGCAATCATTTCTTTTTATAAGGACTTCAGCATTAGCAAATGGCAATTCTGTGTTTGTAAATGTGGGAGCACCAGGAATGCTTCGGGGGACAGTTAATGCTGATCTAAAACGAATCTGTTCCCTAAACAATCCAGTGTGGGGAAATAAAAAACGTGTCAGTTCAAGTTTGGACCAACATACCAACCTCTGCCTAGGGTGTTGCAGGATTACTTCCTTCGGTGGTAAGACCACGTTTTCTTGTTTGAAAGAGAATTATTAGTCAGGATCTCTCCTGAGCAGTGTGGAATCTGATTTTAATTTATAAAAATACCACATTTTCATGTTAATAACAGTGTGTATTTAAGACATCTGTTTGAATGTCTGCAAATGTTAATTTACCAAGGGGCGGAATAATCCAATAAAAAGTTGTTACATTCTTTTATGAATTAATATTATGGCTGTTTAATGGGTCTTTTACCAGAGTTCAAGTTAAAATGAGGTCTTTTATCTTTATGGCGCCGGCACAGACACAGCTGCTCACAGTTAATATTGCAGATGAACTGTGCCTAATTAAACATAAAAATGCAAATAAAAGGCCTGGTAGTACATCTGTGTAGGCCGTGGTTCCCTCAATAAGCCCATGGCTAGAGGTACCCCAAGTTACCCACAGAGAGCAGATTCATCAACACCTATAACCCAAATCATGTTGCAATTTACTTGTAGAGGGAAATTAAGGAAAACATGATTTAGGTGGTAGAAAGAAGAGTGAGCCCTTCATTTGCATCCTGTCTAGTTCTCTTGCTCCAGGAGCTACTTTTAAACCATTTCTAGGTGAAACTAGTAGCAGTTTCTGCAAGGTTGGAAATATTCCTTACAGTGCCATCCAAGATGGTGGCCATTAATGGTGGTCCTCGAATAATTAAATGTGTGATGCAATTGAGAAAGTGAATTGAAGTTAAAGTAAATTTAAGTTGAAGAGCAACATGTGGCTAATGACTGTGGTATTGAACAGTGCAGATACACAAAATTAGGTGCTATTATTTTTCTCCTGAGAGATGACAGAGTATGTCAAGCATCTTGTTCTGAACCCAAACTGTATCAAACAGATCACTTACTAGCTGTGTAACATCCATTAAGTCACTTAATATTATTTTTGTATTTCGTCATCTTCATGTGCAGCATGATTATGACAGAAAGGAAACTTGATATAAACTAAAAAATATGGCATGTAATGAATGCATCAAGAAAGATTAGTGTGTTTTTTAATATTTGGATGGGACCTCACCAGCTTTAAGCATCCAATCACTGGAAAATGTATGCATTATAGATATTTGTTCTGCAGCCTTTAGCTCAGATGAGATGAGAGCAGGTGCATTGTGTTTACCAAGTCTTCACAGACCATACCTGGCAGCAAGAATTCTTTCAACCAACACTTGCTAAAAAGTCTCATGTGCTTTATGAGATTATTTCTTTGTTGCTATGTATGTCCCTCCCCCTGCTTTCACTGTATTTGATGTCGGTATAATTTGTGTAGGGGAAGGGGAAAAACAAATCATTTAAATAGGGATACAGGTGGACCCATTGCAACAATGAGATGTACAAGTCGTTATGTTGAAAATGAACTTTACAACTTTGGTGAGGGGGGGGGGCCCTGTGGGGAGGATTAGGTAGGGAGGCGGGGAGGGGGGGAGGATGGGAAGGGGAAACAAAGGAGGCTACAATGCTTGATAAGAAATGTACTCATTATCTTGCCCATGTAATTGTAACCCCTCTGTATGTACAGTATTTTCACAATAAAAAAAGAAGGAGAGGGAGGGAGGAAATAGATATGTGTCACTGAGCTATACCTGAGTCATAGCAGGTCCCGTGTTAGGCCCTGAGACAGCTCTTAGGCACAGCCTCTGTCTTTTGTGAGTCCTATCCAGCAACATTATAAAGTAAAAACAGTGAGGGTCATGTGTCATAAGCACAACCACACTACAGCTTCTATGAGCCCCATGTACTTTTCCCTTCACCAATAAGAAAACATTGAAAGTTATATTTTATAACTGTGTTGATTGGAAGATGAATATAATTCAACCGACTTGTACTGTATTCATATTTCTGTGACTTTAAATAAAACTGAAGCATTTCATGAAAAAAAAAGAGTCTCATGTGCTCAATTTTGTTGTAATCTTTTTTAATAGAAAGCATTCTTTGTAATGGGTCAAACTCTCAAGTGTGGTTTATTCCAAGGATTAGAAATTTAAATAATGCTCCTCTCCCCACAAAAAAAAAAGGGAAAACATCCACAACAGGAAACTCCTGAGTGGGTAGATCTGAAATGATTCCAAGTCAATATTTATCATCTAGTGACCAGGCCCTAAGAGTCAGTAAAGTGTATTAGAAGGATAGAGAGGAAGGAACATAGGGATAGAAAGCTCTTGCTAAATAACTGGAAGGTCTTTATTCTGCATTACGCATGCACATACGTGTAAGCAAATGTGCAAACACACACATACAAGTATCTGCTAATAACACTGAGAAAAGACTGGAAACAGACTCTCTGGGTTTCTATTTTGGTCCTGTGACTTACTTTCTGTGGTCAACCTTCCTTATTTGGCAGTGGGGAGTAGAAGCCATGACAATCTCAGAAGCTCGTGATAGATAGTGAAAGGAAGAATGACTTGAAAGGAAGGATGGCTTGCCCTCAAACAAAACAGCTGTCACCTCTATTTCTCAGAAGCAAGCTGCGATGCAGCTGTTCTGAGTGAGCAGTGACCTTTGTTAGACCAGGAAGTTACTGTGGCTTTCTCACCATTACTGGATTCCCACATTATAAAATCGTGATTTATTAGTATAGGGAAGTGATCTTAAAAATATGATACCTTAAACCTTCTGCGATTAAATGCTCTATTTCGGGTCATACCTGAGGTATAGCCAAGGCTTCAGGTCTACTCTGGATCTTTTGATTTAGACGAATGCTTAGCAAGGGACTTAAATTTGTTCCTCCCATCTTCTTATTACAGTTCTAGAAGCTTTAGAACTTTACATTCTAGGTCATTCTTCCTGTGAATGAAAAGCAAGATCAAGTATAGTATAAATCTCAGCTTCCAAAGATTAAAGGAACTTGAGTCTCCAAAATGTTCCCCTGGCTTCCCTTATAATACCTTAATTCCATTGATTTATGTGCATCACTGTTGCTAGAAAGGCAAGGTAGGAAGCAGAGGTGGGCATATTGTTTAGTGAAATGATTGCTTCTAGCATAAAAGCATCATTACCCCCTGTGTTGTCAGAGGGGAGTCCTGCATGGGTTTTTTTTTTTGTTGCTGTTGGTAGTGGTGATGGTAGAGCTCATAGGGCTTGAACTCAGGGCCTGGGTGCTGTCCCTGAGCACTTCCGTTCATGAATAGTACTCTACTACTTTGAGCCAGCTCCACTTCCAGATTTCTCTGCGATTCATTGGAGATAAGACTCTCAT